>NC_048906.1:5807526-6107526 GCF_011077185.1 Oxyura jamaicensis
TTTAAGGTCTTCATCTAAATATTAGAACCCTAAAAAAAAGCCCTGAGAACAGGTGCTTTCCAACTCAAGTACCTTTTAAGGTCTTGATCTAAATACTGCAACCCTAAAGATTTGCTCAGAACCTTGAATTAACTGAGAATAAACTTGAGCAAGGTATTGATTTTAAACCTAACTGTAATAAAACGTCTCTTGCAGGCAGACATACCTTCCTTGCTCTGTGCAGTAGGAATGTAAGTCTTGTGTGCCAGATGCGGATAATTAAACTGGACGGAAGAGTGAGACTACAGGAAGCATGCTTAAGAGAGGTGCTGAGCCTGGTTGTATTTCTTTGTAGGTATGCAGCTCTGATGAGAGCATCTCAAACTGCCTTCAAGTCAACAGAGGCAATTGCAGTGCCATCTAATGGGAACCGTCAGCACAACAGGTATAAGCTATGGAATGAGATGAGATGGTTTAAGGTAGTCTTATGTCAACACAGCATGGTAGTGCTGCTGTCATACATCTAACTGCTCTCGGCTTTGTAGCTGACCTTTGATCAGTGTTGGGAATATAGCAGAGAGCTTTCTGACAGCACAAGTGAATCTTTACTTCTCCACACTGTGAGGATTAAAATGGCTATGTAGACACAAGCATTAAGGCATTAAGTTGTTTATTGTACCAGCAGGTTAGTCTCCCACCTGCCCAGAATGAGGCTTTTGGTCAAGTTTTTGAAAACTGGTGCTTCATGGTAATGCTGCGAAGGCATAGCAAACCTCTGACTGAACAGCCTAAATCCTTCCCAGCCATGGTTAATTTCCTTGTGACTGCAAGTTGTAGTTTAATGACTCTTACAGTTTATTCTTTTGTCTTTCAGATGCAGATGATAGAAGCTCTTCACGCTGGATCAAACCTCTACCTACTTCAGAGTTAATCTTGTCTGAAGCTCTTTAAACTTTTTCTATGCAAATAACTTATTTTTGTTTATAATATCTTACGGATTTAATAAACTGTCACCCTGTCTAAGCTAAATTTTTGTTTCCATTTTTAGAATGAGAGCTGTAATACAATCATAGAATCATTAAGGTTGCAAAAGACCTTCAAGATCATCTGGTCCAACCATCACCCTACTATGAAAAACACTTGGAGGAAACTGAGGGGTAGTGGTAGGCAGAAAACTAAAATTAGGGTGAAACACTACTAGTTTTGCTTAGGTCATGCAAGGCTAAACTGAGTCGCTCATAAGATGAAAGACTGAAATGCATGTTAATGTCATAGCTCAATCCTTTTGGGAATAATCTGGCACAATGCAGCACTGTGCTTAGCAATAACATAGCAATGTGAAGTCAGTTTTCTACAGTCTCTCTTGGTTTCTGAACGTTGTTTGGAAGTACTGATTTAAAAAGCTGTACCCAGTATTTCTAGGCCCTCCCTAAGCAATTCACTGTAGGGATAGTGCTCATAGAGGCATGCACAGCATAATTCTTCATAATTTATTGCCCTCAAGGTAGAAATCTAGAGTTGTGTTGGTGTTTCCTTGCAGCTGGGGCAGAAAGGAAAACAAGCTATTAACTGTTCCTTGTCCCACATAATAAAGGCAAAAATACAGCGCTGTCAAATGAGCCTACTCTTGCTCTCTTTATGAAAGGCTTAAATGAAGACACACTTTCTGTTATGTCTATTGTCTTCATCAGCAATCTTACCTGAAGGCTCAGCTCTTTGAACTGTATGAACATCCAGCTGCTTAGTTTGGGGCCCAAAGTACCGTAGCTTGAGGAAATAGAAATGTGATGTTAATGAACAATGCTAATTCCCCAGCTGTGATCTAAGTAGACCTCTCATCCAACTAATTGTGAGAAAAATGCCAAAGCTTACTGATGATGTCAGGGGGCCAAGACCTCAATTTCATGTGTCATTGGAACCATTCCTCTGCACGCTGGGGCTGGTAGGCTGGAGTATTGGTTTAGGACTAACTGATGGGTAATTGCAGTCTATCGAATCACCTGCAGTTGAGTTCCCAACCCCATTTTCTTGAGGTGGGAGGAATAGCAGTTTGTGTAGCTGAGAATGCTGTTTTCCTTGACCTAGGAAAAATAATCTTTGATAAAACTGCAATTGTGCTCATATCTCTTGCAGTAAACACTTATGGTTTATACAACCTTGGGGTTTACTGCAATTGTGAAAATGGTGTGTGCTTGTCGTTTCTATTTGAAGAGGCTTAATTCTTAGATTATGGATGCTCTCTAAAGAAATGCAGATTTCTTTAGTTCCTTACAGGAATAACACAAATGACCATCATATTGACTTGTAGATCTTTTATCAGAAAAGGAAAAGATAATTTCTAGCAAATGCAGAACAAAAAAATGTGCACTACCTATTATCTAATGTGATTTTTTTCTCATCCACTGCCATGCTTTTTGGAGAATGGTTAAAGCTATATGGAAGGTAATAGTTGGCCAAACTGAATGTCTAAAGCCAGTGGGTACAAATTACCACTGCTGGTTCCATTTAACCTAGTTTTAAGCAATCCTGTGGTCTAAATTTGGCAGTATTTGTAATACTGTGTTTAACCACAGGGTGTCACAATAGGATGTGTAATAAAACGATTGTTATTCTGGGCACACTAAACATAGGAAACATGCTTTACCTGTTCACATTGTAACAAAAGCCTAAATTATGGCTCTAATTTTAGATACCACCACCTAGTGATTATCTTGTGTGCTCTAGTGTCATAACCCACTCCTAACACAGCGCTAGTTGTGGGACTTTTATCATCTTTCTGTACAATATATATGCAACTGGACACGCTCCCTAACCCTGCTGTGTACCCTGGTGTGGGGAAGGGATTACAGGGGGGGTGGCAGTGGGTCCTGACAGCAGTGTGATGGGTACCCCATAGTGTGGGGAGGAGGTAGGTGGAAGCAGCGATGGTTGTGACCCCAGTCTGGTCAGGACAAACAGGTGTAGAGGTTTACCTCTTCATGTGGGTGTGTGTAATACTATTGAGTCGTTGCTGCCAGTGTCTGCTGCCACAGCTGGCATCTCAGCTACTAGGGTCAAAGCATTTGGAAGCTGAAAACCCAGTGTCACGCTGTCACTTAAAAATGCTCCAGTGACTCATTTGTTTTCAGTAAATATTACTGCCCTTAAATCACCAGGGAGATGTTTGTGCACATGGTAAGTATTTATAGCAAATGGAAACTGGTATGTTTCCAGGAACCCGTGTGCTAGGTGATGTTTCCCACCCACCTACACCTCAGTGGCTGCCTGTTCCCGGCCCTCAGAGCCCAGCAGGGCTGCTCCAGACGCAGAGCAGTTATGATGTGCTGACTGAAGCAGGCAACACCGCTCTTTGGGGAGCCCCTGTGCTAGGCCATGAGGGGATGGCAGTGCTGGGTTGTGTGGAGGACACCGGGGGTGGCCGCCCATTGCGGCCGGGCTTGGGTAGGGCCGGGGCGGGAGGGCTGCGCGGGTCCCGCAGGCCTCGGTGGACTCTGTAGGCCTCGGGTGGGCCCGGGCGGCCGTCACCATGGCAACGGTCACCATGGCAACGATGGGTGGGGCGAGTGCTGAGGCCCCGCCCTCCTCTCGCATCGGGACCACCCTCCGCGAGCGGCCGCCTCGGCGCGCGGAGCTGACGTCACGTAAAAAAGCCGGCCGGGCCCGCCCTCAGCACGCTCCCTCCGAGCGAGCGTTCAACACCGCACCTCGCCTTCCTATTGGTCAGTTACCGGATTGGCGGCTCCAAGAGCCAACCGGACGCGCCCGCTCCCTTTGCTGCAGCCAATGGCAGGGAGGGGGCGGGCTGCGGCGGGGAGCGTGGGTGAGAGGTGCGTGAGGAGGCCGCGTGCAGCACGCTCCTCGCGTGGCCGCTGAGGGGCGGCCGGGCCGGGGGGGGGCTGAGGGGGATCCGGTGGGATCCACTGGGATCCACTGGAATCCACGGGACTCTCCGCGCCCCCGTGGTGGTGTAAAAGGCAGAGTAACGGCCGCCGGCAGGTAGAGCCGGAGCTGCGTGGTTGTGCCGGCTTTGGGAACGGGCGGCCCCGAGGCTGTGGGGGACCCGGAGGGTGTAACCGGAGCGTGATCCTGAGGGCAGGGGGGAAGCTCAGCCGAGCTGGTCCAGGTTCGGAGCTAGCAGTGTTTTCATGGTTGGGCATTGAGATGTAACTCTTGTGATGCCGTGGTTATGGGGTAGCCTGTCAGTATATGCTTTTCTGACATTTATAATAAAATTTATAATAAAATGATTCTAATTACACTTTTGTAGTGGCATTTGAAATAATAAATTAAATAAAAAGGGTTCTAATTGCACTTCGGCAGCTTCTAATTGCATAGCATTCTGTTCCAGAATGGCAAAAAAGAATGTGCAAAGCAAAGAAATGAAGGAGGAGAAAAGGAAAAAGCTAAAGCAGCGTGTGGCCCCAAAGGGAGAGCTGGAGTCAGAAACTGAGCCAAAGAAAGTGAAACAGAGCCTGCAGGTAGGTTATCCCAGCTTCAGCTGTTTAATCTAATAAAAAAAGTTACCTGTGGTGTTACCTGTGGTGTTCAGCACCAAGCCTGAGCATACCACGAGATTCAGTGCAGTGATTCCTCGGATATGATCTACCTAGAGTGAGAATGAAAAGGTAAACTCAGCCAAAATCTTGAGGTGTGTCTGATTTCTGAATGTGGTTGTAGCAGTCAGAGTACATGGTCTCTGTTCTGAATGGTTCTGTGAAAGGCAGAGGCTGGGTGAGAGCATGTGAGTGAAAGGGAAACCAAATGCCTTTAAGCAACTGTCATATGGCAGTATAGGCGTAGCTTAAGTCTTCATGTGATTCTGAGGGGTTGGAAGCACATGAAAGGTTTCTTCATGGAAATCTCGTTGATTTGTGGTCAGAATGTGAAGTGGCCAGAAGGTGTCACCAGTCTCTTTGTGTTACGGAATATTTGATAAATTAATAAGAATGAAATTAGTAATAATAAGGTATAGTTTAAGTGGAAATTTAAAGGTATAAGTCCTTTTTTTCCCCTGAAGGAAACAATACAAAAGCAGAGCAACTTAACTGTGGTCTTCTGAGTAAGTTAATGCAGAATATGGATCAAAGAAATAAGTGGTTCAGTAATACAGAGAATTAGAGAATGAAAGGCAAAATTCTTTTCCTTAGGAATTGTAAGAGTGACTTTAAGCCATGGTTTTAAAAGCATTCCTTGTTTCCTGGCCTAACGTAAAATAAATGTAAAAGGTATGTATTGCTCTCATTTATTGTGAGATGTATAGTTCAATGAAGACCATAACTAAAAAGTAGTACTTTTTCTGTTACTATTACACTTTATTGAAGCTTATTGCAAAAATATTTTTTTCCTGAGCTTTCGCATTTATGTACAAGTGTCTCTAGCTATTACATGTAGAGTTTGTGAGACAATGTAAGAAAAGCAGACCTATTGGCAGTGGCTGTTTGGAGCCTGTAAATTCTTGCAGTTTTGAACTCAGCGGAAATGTGCTGAAGTAAAGTCAGGAAAGAGTGCATCTTTTTCTGTATCGAAGCAAACATGGAAAATCTTGTATTTATAGCTTAGTAAAAGGGAACACTTATTTCATTTGTTGGTTCTATATTATGGACTTAGATCCACAGAAATGTAATTCAATTTGTGTGGAAATAATTTTCCAGGATAAAATGGTGTGAAATTGAAATGTCAAAATTTTATTGCCTGTGACGTTCTGAAGCATTTTATATACAAGTGGAAAAAATCCCAAGAGGACTTCAAACCCCTGGCAAGCAGTGCCTTTTTGGACCATCTGATTAATATCAGCTGACAAGATGCCATCCAATTGATGCCAACTGATAAGAACCCCCCACATTGGTTCTCCTTTATCACGCAGACTGTAGGACTGTGAAAGAAAGAGAAAATATTAAGTGGAAAGCAGGCCTCCTTAATACTAGTAGGGAATGCCACTAGGCACAATAGCTCTTATAACTATAAATGTTGGTGTCAGTGGGTGGCTTAAACATTTATCTGGTGTTAGTTTTAGGGAATACCATATAAGGTCTATGAGAAGCCATTTTTTGGCATCAGCTTTATAAACTGTGACTGTTGATAGTAGGAAAGTGTAAGTTAGTAGACCCCGTTTTTTGTTTGAAATGGCTGTTGGGGATGAAAAATGTTAAGCAGATTTTAAGCTATTTTACCTCAGGAATAGTTAACGAATGTCAGCTGTGTGCTGGTTTATGATTATTACTCAGCACGTGTACCCTCAGCTTTCTGTGAAATACCCAGTTAAGTCACAGTGGCATTGGGTTTTAAAATGCTTTTGATGATAGGACAGTGGAAAATGTAGTAGGAAAAAAAGGTAAAATTCCTTTACATGTATGGGAGGACCAGAAGGAAGTCTGAAGCTACAGAGAAGAGTTCTCAGTTGGCTTGGATGGAACAAAGATTCAGGCAACTGCTGAGAGTGCTGGTTCTGCAATCTATTTTTCTTTGTATTTTTTGTTACTTTAAGCTGAAATTTTGATAGGTCTACAGAAATTCCTGAAGGATGACAACTGGTTTCTGATAAGCTATGACTGACTTTTAATGTACTGATTTAAAGCCAATTTTTTGGCCTTAAGGCACGAATGGGTAGGTTCTGGTTTCTGTGAAAGTCTCATATGTGATGGAAATACGTCAAAAGATAGCAGCATAGCACACTGCTTTTGGTGGCAGAGAGTTTTCAGTGGTTCTTTAAATCACTTTACTTCCCCGTGGTTTACTTTCTTCCTATTTTACTGCAGCACTTTTGGTCTCCAAAGTGGAAAACGTAAATCTCTAATTGATTTTGTTAGAGCTGCAGGCAGGCACGTTGAAATGTGTCTTAAGTGACTGAATTTAGTATACATTGATCATTCTTTTATGGAATTTATTTCAAAAATTCTCACCAGCCTAAGATTAAAGCATTTTTCCTTGGAACAACTTGACCTTTCTGAGTAATCTTGATGTTTTATTGATTTTCATCTGCTCGATTTCTATTGTTTACATTAAATAACAAAGAGCAATTCAAGTCCAATAAAAATGTTTTCATGAATGATCTTAGAACCACACAGCTCTAGTAAAGCCGAACGATACGAGTTTTAAAACTTAAATCAGCCTTGTGTTTTTATTTGACAGATTTTCCTAATGTTACTGCTTTATTTAGCTACTTGGCAATAAAACCCATGTTTTTAACATTGCTTTTTAAAATGCCTGCACTTTAGTTTTACTATTTTTTTTAATGATTTTGTAGTTTACTAACGTACTCGCATGTTGAACCTTACTACAGTTGGAGATTATTCTTTTGAATTGTCACATATGATAGGCATTAAAATAAGAGATTTAAAATGCGCTGTCTAGACTGGTGGTCTGAAGTTAAATACTGGCTTTTTAAGTAAGAATTTTCTGATGGACCTTGTCTGCAACAAATTAATTTTGTTTCAGTTCTCTGAAAAGAATATTTACAATATTGTTAACTGTCATGTTGAAATAACAAAAGCATTAGAAGTGCTTGTTTGCAATTACTCATGTCTTGCCTCTGTTTATGGATTTCTTCACCCTTCGAAGTTTCAGCTGCCTTAGTGCCACAAAAGCTTATCGAAACTGTGTACTGACACTTACAACGTTGTCGGCAAGGAACAACATGTTGTGGTTGCTTTGTTCACAAAGGCTATTTGAGTTCTACTGAGAATGACCTTACTGTACCAAAGGATCTTTTAACCTCATAATTTAACAGTAGGTCTTGTTTCTCCAGTGTTGTTTTCAGAGCTGCAGGCTTTCCACAGAACAGTAAAATTCTTCCAGAGTTGATCATATATTAAGCAAGAGAGACTCAAATTTGCTAATCCATAGGTAACAATATTCATTTCCTCTTCCTTCTCAATTTAGTCTAGCAAACTTTGTAACTTCAAGGAAAATTGAGTAAGAGGCAGTCAGTCTTTATAAATCAAATCCTGTTGTTCATGGTTGACGGGTATTTTAGGTAATGCTCATAGAGTATGAGTCCTTGCCTGTTTCTTGTTATCATCAGCATTGCAAATGGTTGGAGGAGGAGGAATCAACATTTTCCCCAGATAAAGGCAAAATCAGTGGGAAAGGAATTTAATTTTTGAGATTCCATACAGATAGTACAAACAACTGCAAATAAACAAGTAGCTCATAGTGTTTCTTTAATCAGAGAGCTAGTGTGCAGGTGCCCAAACAGTAAGCTGTGTTTACTAAATGGGAAATGGCAAAATGACTAGGGAAAGTGTTTCCCTGTTCAGCCTTTTGGGGATTATTACAAAGACAAATAAGGAGTTATTAAGCTAGTAGTACAGCAAAGCAAACCACAAAGAATGATTCTTTAAAATTGTTTTGCTTGTAGTAGTGGAAAACCCCATAAAAGTCATGCTGTTTATGCTGTGGAGATAAAACATTTTGTCATGAGCTTGGTGAAATAGTTAAGAGTGCTACTTTGACGTGATCTCTAATGCTGCTTGTAATCAGGTAACTGGGATAGTAATTTGAGTGTTTAATGAATGCAAACCAAGCATTCATAGTACAAACTATCACACAGAAACTGTAAAGCTATAACTGGGAAATATATTTATTTCTTTGACAATCCACTAATTCATACTGGTCTGTTTTTGAAGTAATGGGTTGTGGATGATTTGCAAACAAATTGTAAGTCCTGTCTTTTTACATTTATTTTAATAGGAAACTGATACTGTAACCATCAAAATAACATCTTGTATTTTCCATACTAAACAATGTTGGGGAGTTAACACTTAGCCTGATGTTACAGGATGTTCTTCTGATTAGCTGGCTACTGATATTTGCTGTATCCTCATTTCCATATATTAAAATTTCTTTTTGGAAACTGTTTGCCTTGTGAATTGACTATCAGCTGTTTCTGCATTTGTATAGTTTTGCTTTACTAAGTTAATCCTGCTTTGCGTGCTTTAGCATTATCCATGTATTTATTTTTGTTTAAAAAATACATAGGAAACCAATCATATATTGGAAAAGGAAAATAATTAACAAAAAGCTTCGATTTTGGTTAGCGTAACCTCCTAGAATAAGAATCTTGTCTTGTACTGTTTTTGCCTGTTTTGCTTGCATCTCTAACATGCAAATAGAGTTTTATCCACATTATGAGGAGAAGATGACACAATCTTTCATCCTTGCCCTATCTTTCATCTGCCCCCCTCCCCCTTTGATCTCAGGATACATCAGCAGTTAACATTTTGCTGGAACGGATACCTCTGGTAAATTAATGTCTCTTCTTTCTCAGAATGGTGAAGTTAAATGTCAGTATGGATATTAGATCACTTCTGTTAGTCTGCTGGGTTTGGTCAGTCTGTAATTGAAATGTTGGGCCTATTTCGCCTATTTGGGCTACTTGCAGTTGATTTTTTTTTTTTTTTCCCCTTCCACAAAGAGCTTAGTTTGCTGGCCCATTGGCTTCTGATTGCCTCTCTGCGGGATGGCCTCTTGATAGCTGAAAAAATTATGAAGCCATAAACCCACTTGGCATTTATGACTTGCTGTGTGGGATCTTACTTGGTTTGTCTGCTTTCTTAATATCTATGCAATATTTTTCAAATTAGGAAAAAGAGAATACGAAAACAAACTTAGAGGGCAACTGCTTATGGGACTGAAATGTTTGTTTCCTGCTAACACTTTATACTCAGAATATTGATAGAGTTGCTTCAAATTATTTTATTGAATTAATGATGCATTTATTTATTTCTTTAAGAGGTAAAATTCATTGTGACACTATATAATGTTTATAGAGAATACCAGGCCTTTTGTAAACAGACATGTCTAAGAAGGTACAAAATAGTGTCTGAAATACGGATATGCATAGATTAGGCTGAATAATTTTAATTCCTTTGAAAATTATTTTTGTAATGGTAGGAATAGATTTCCCAGGAAGGAGTATTCACAGCTGGGAAAACAGTTGCTACTTTGAAGATGGTTTTCCCAGGCGAAAGGCTCACGTCCCCGACTGTGTTTGGTATAAACAATACGTGGTGTATTTTTTACTTTTGTTTAAAGGGATTGTGCATTTTTCATTACATATTAAACAGCAAAAGTTTCATGCTAATTCAGGGTATTTGCCTTAATCTATCTACATTCAAATTTAATTCCTTACTTCTGTTCATAAAGCCAGGATATTAAAGTGATGGGGAGTTTGGTGGTGAAAGACAACTGTCCCTTCTTTGCTGTTAAGAGGGGAAATTCTTCTCTCTTTTCTTGGATCACATAACCAATGTTTCCTTTCAGCTCCCATTCTTTACTTAGTGGTGAGAACTTCCCTTGACTGTTCTTGTTAGCTTTCCAATATAAATTATCGCTTTCATGCCTTAGCTGCACACATTTTCATGAAATTGAAACTCAGCACAGGATTCCCGCTTGTGGGCTGAAGTTGTTGAGGAATGGTCTTCAGGCAGTCGCTGAAGTGAGGAGCAAGGGCTAGGTCTGCTGGAGTACATGTCACCCAGCTCCAGTCAAGTGAGGACACTGCCTTCTTGCCATTGTCAGCTCTGATTTTTTTTTTTCTGGTTTTACATTAATGAGTTCTGTCTCATAATAGAAAGAGGCATCATAAATTACTAGAAAGGCCCAAATTTCTTAATACAGAAAACTTGGCGCAAACCCCTCAAAAATAAGTAGACGCTCAGTTAAAAGACTGTCCAATTACATGTTTGAATTCTCAGAACACATTCTACTTGGCAAGAAATTATGGTGTAAGCTTGAAAGGATAAACGTTTGCTATGTTCTGATGTATGGTAAAGACCAGAGCAATGGGCATTCAAAGGAAATTGTTCTTGACAAGGCTTGAGACTTGGAGCATGTACAGTAAGTATAACTTCATAGCGCAAACCTGAATCTTGTGGTTTGCTCCTTCCTGTTTAACAAAATTGTACCAAGAGCAATAATGTTAATCTGTTTGAACAAAAAAACACACACACACAGCTTTGGATATTTAAGGCGTGGTAATTCTAAAAAGCAGCAGCTTTCCCAGTCCTTGACAGAATGCTGCTGCTTTTTTAAACAAAATGGGAAGCTTCTATAAGGCTTAAAAAATGTATGAGTGTTTATGAAATATATTTAAAAATAAAAAGCCACTCATTTTGAGCAGATTGGGGTGGTGATGGCTACTTCCTTGGTATGAATGACGAACTAGAATTATTTCACCAGAATTTTCCTCCTCTGAAATACCTCTTGTGTTTAGAGGCAATATTGTGAGCTATGTGAAAGATTAGTGTATATTTATATATGTTAATTAATAAATTGCAGAATAGATGGAATGGCTCTTGTGTATTAGATCAAAGCCAAGCGGATTAATAAATAGTTGTGAAATGCTTGTCCGTTACATCCAGCAGGTAATTTGAAGAGAAAATTAATCTTATGACTTGTAGAAGCTGCCTGAAGTAATGAGGGTACGAGCATGAAGATATTTGACAGAGGAACCTATTGCTTAAAGATCCAGACCCTGTCTTTGAATGCGTTTACCTATTTCTAATTGAATCCCAATAGAGTTCTGTAGGACATCAAGCAGAAGATCATCGTGCAATGTTTTATTAAATTTTCAGCATTATCTTCATAATTTGCATCTGTACGGCAGGCTTTAGCAAACAGCATATGTATGCAAGGGACAACAAAGCTCTGCTCCTACAATCGTAGTGTTGGAAACATGTCAAAACTGTTTGGAGAATGTACCCAGTGCTTAAAGCTGCATCACTTAAAAGGGAACACGGAGGTTATGTAAAAGAGGAAAAGAAATCTCAAGTATGCGGGGAAAATGCATGTTTTTATTAACTGTCACTCTATTCTACCTTTACATTTTTACATAGTAGATAATAAATGGGACTAATTTGTGTTTTATATTCTAAAGGTTTTATTAAAATAAACTTATTTTTTTTTTCATGGTTCAAATTTTATCACTCTTCATTTAAAACATGCTGCTGCCTTGACAAAGATTTGCCTGGATTAAGTCACAGTCTAGTTTGGGTACTAAGAGTGGCCCGCTGTCCTGAACCTGTAGGTAATTCAATGAAGCCACCTGGCCAGGGGCCCAAAGGTCTTAGTCTATGGCAGTGAGAGTCAAGAAGAGCAGGAATCTTGCAGGGGCTGGATGTCCCCAGATCCTTACACAGCCCTTGTTAAGGGCTGAGCACACAGTTAGGTTCTCTGTGATTCGATGTCAGCTTTAGCAGCTCCTCAGCTGGCAGACTTGTGCTTCTGACCCGTGGCATGTCATCAGTGCCGTACAGCATCAGCCACTTTTACAGCAGAATAAAAAAAGAACATGTGACATGTCTTAGTATTGTAGGAGTATTAAACTTTTCATAATATCAAAAGTAATTATTCTGAATTCACGTACTTGAAAGCCAACAAAGCTCCTAAATTAAGTTTCCACAGGTATCACTAGCTGTATCTTCTTTTTGTCTTGCTACCCATCCCACAGATGAACGCTTGGAACATCATTTAAGTGAGCTCTTTCCTTGGTTTCTTTCTGATTGCTGAGTGCGCTTCACTTGTATCTGAGTGCTGGAATGAGTTAAATAGTTTCTATAGTCAGGTTAAGGTTATTTCTCTTTAGTTCTTAATGGAGAGAGAATGAATGGAAGAAATCTTATTTGCTATTGTATTTCTGTTTCTATTGAGAGAATGTCCGGGAAAGGAAATGTTTCTGCAATTGAGGCAGAAAATGTGCATCTCCACCACTATTAGGCAACTCCATCAGTGAGCTCTTCTTGTTGAAATACACTTAATTCCATTTTTAAGGATAATTTAACAGCATTCTGTATTTTTCATATTTCTCGTCTTTTTTTTTTCTCCAGTTTTTCTGAAGTCCTTCCATTAACGTACTCCATTTAATTTGAAAAGGTTCTAAGCTTGGGGAATAATTTTGTTGCAGTTCTAATGAGTTAGGATTTCTACACAAAGTTGTTGCTTTGGAAAGCCTTATTCTGCTGCATTAATACCAACAATTAAATGCTTCTTTAGGACAGTTATATTTAAAAACACAGGTTTGTGGAGCTTTCTTGATTACGAATAGCTCAGTAGTTTGTGAACTTAGAACTGAAATTTCTGCATGTACTTGTAGCAGACAGTGTTCGAACAATTTGGAGAAATAGGTTGAAAAAGTGGATGTGGCTTTATCGCTGGAGCTGAATGACTTCAAGAGCCGTTCTGCACGCACAGGCTACATCATGAGAATCAGACAATCATATCTAAATCTGGTTTAGTGGAATTAAATGTGTGTATGTAAAATAACTGAAGCAGCATATAGGAGACTGAGCTGAGAGTAACGAGCTGATCCTGCAGTGTCTGAAGTCCTGAGAAGGCATCACTTTTTTGTTGTCATCTTGGGTGGCTGGCTCAGTATGCAGCTGTTTATTCTTAGCTTCTGGCTGTGTCATGCTGCCATATGATGGAATGGAAGCCTAAAAGGAAGCTAAAAGCCAAGGGCTAAAACTTTAGTGTATCATATGTCAATGGAGAATAAATAGTTTGGAAAATACCATTGAAGAAAAGATACCTAAATTATACATGTGAATGGAGAGTGTTCAGATTTTCAAATCCAGTGTCTCTCCTTAAAATATAGCACATGGCATGGATCACAAGAGTATCCAGGCGAGATGGTCTGTATACATGCCTTAAAAATGACTTGTTCCCTGTCATCTGTTACTGCAGATTAAACATTAAAAAAAAAAAAAAAAAAGAAAAAAGATAAAATGCAATTCCGAGATGGAAATGTTTATTGGTGACATGCTTATTAAACAGAATGTAAAAATAATAATCATTCCTTAACATAAACAGTCTCTGAACAAGAAATGGCTAGGTCTAATTGTGGACCAAGGGGTAAATGTAATTGGTAATGTAATGGTAAAGTTCTGTTGCAAAGACATAATTCAATTAACTGACTTCAACAATGAATTTGGCTCCATGCTCTTCTTTTACAAGAGACCTAAATATTTGTATGTTGGTCTGAATGTATAGGGTAAGAGTGGAAGGGAAGGATTCTGTCCCTTAAAGCTACACCCATATCTTCAATTTCAGCCAAAATTAAATTAATTCATTGATTCATCTTCGTGAACTGCTATTAAAATTCCGACCTGTCTTCTTAATACTCGTTTGTTTTTCCTATTTATCAAGAAAAAGATGAATGTAGAAACAAATGGAATTAAATGGTTAAATTCATTATGCTTTTATACTTGTGACAATCCTAACCAGTCAAAATTGTCCAGGTAACCTTTTCCCTTTGTCAATCCTAGTAAACAGCTGAAACTACAGCAAAATCCTTCCCTGATGAAACGTTAGCTTCTAATGTAACTTGATGGCTGGAAAAAAGATGAGAGCCTGCATTATACAGCCAGTGAATTTTGTCTGAAAGATAGATACTTAGTCTGAAATTTGAAAAGAATTTTCTAATAGAAGCAATATTGAAGAAAACCATGTTTTAAGAATTGTGTTTTTTGCTTTAAAGTTTATTTTATAATGTGTTCTCTTTTGTAGTTGATGGATCACTCATTTTGAGTGCTGGCCTTGTGGTGTTTTTGTTGAACAGGGGGGAAGGAAGGGGTGACTTGTCTTGTGTCTGGTTTATCTTGCCCAGAATTTGGGGCCACCCTTTGCATCCGATTCAGACTGCTGCTAATTTGTGCTATTGGGATTTGTTTCTAGGTGTCCAGTAATACTCTGTTTCCAAGACATTTCTGTGTTAAGATACCATTTACAAAAGCAATTAAGGGTTTCAGGGATTCTTTGATTTTTCTGTGTGCATTTCCTAATGATACTTTTCTTGTCTGGAGAATTGGTGTACATTACTATAGCAAGGATTGTAAGCATCTGTGATCAGCAGATTTTTCAAATCTCATAATTGTGGGTCCAGCATTGTAGAAAGGCATATGGAATCCTGTCCTTAAACTAAACAGTTTGTGAGAGACCCCAGAGAAACGTTAGACGAAAAAGTATCCAAATTCTTGCTCTCATTTCCGCTTTACCCTGCACTCCCAAAGAGCATTTGTTTAATGATTATCATGCTCTTTAATTTTAAAGAAAACTCTGTAAAACACAGATCTTTTTGGTTCCTGGATGAGCCATAGCAAGAAGTTATTACAAGATGATGGGCTGCAGAAAACATGTTGATCAGCATCTGTGAAAAATATAAACATATATTAAAGTCATGTGGCATTTCTTTAAATATTAATTTGTTCATAGTTGCCATTGAAAAACAAAATCTGTGAAGAAGTGTGCTCTTTTTTTTTTTTTTTTTTTTTAACCTGGAAGAGGTTTATTTATTTAAAACACATAGTATGTTTAAATGTAGTCTTTTAGGTTCAGTTCATAAATCTGAACCAAGATACCAACAGTAGGAAACTCCTCAGGTAGCTCAGGTTTGTAATGTGCTTTTAAATGTGTAATAGGATGTTTCAGGTTGAGTAGCTAAATGCTGTTTTCTTTAATAATCTGATCTTTCCTAGATTTTTTCTGTGGTATCAGGACATCACTGAATATGATCATGCAGAAAAATTTCATAACATGTGCAAGCATGCATTTATTATTACTATCTGTTCGTGATAAATTTCTGAGCAAAGCCATTTTTGTGACTCGTTATGTCCAGTGGTGGTAAAAGGGCTTCCAGCTTGATGAAAAAATATTCCTATATTGGGAAGGGGGAGAAGGGGAATGTTTACTCCTATAAAACCCAAATGAGCAACAAATACATTTGGGAAATTGTATTGCTGTAACCCCAAATAACTTGCTTTATTCATGACAAGTATCGAGATCACACAAACCCAGTATATCTGCATGCTCAGAGGGTGCGTCTTACTCCACGGAATTGCACTGCTGAAAGAATTATCAGCTCCTTTAGTTTTGTGTTGTCTGAAATAGCCATCTTTCCAAGGTGTAACTGATGTACACCGGCAGTCAATAGGACATGGGGAATTGTGGCTAATCCCAGACAAGAAGATAATGAGGAAAAAGGGCTACGAGTAATGCCGCAGGATAGTGTGAGATTTGTTGCTACGTCTTGTTTAACAGCTTGGTCTATGCAGAGAAGGCATGGCAGTGCTTGCATCTTTCTGCAGAGAAATTATATTTAGTGTTCTGCAGGAAAGATGGGACTAAACAAAACTTTTCCTTGGGTCACGGTTAACAGTCACTTGGAAATAATCAGCAGTTGCAGCAAACTCCACCCTGCAGTTCCTGTTTCTGTTTTGGGAATATCCAGCTATCTACTTCAAATTCAGCCATCATCCTGGGGCCTCTCTGATTATAGGTCAAGTCTTTTGTGGCTAAACTTCCACTAAGAAACTTCAGTATTTCATGAGAACTGAGGGCAACCAATGTTCTTAGTGCTGTATTGCTTAGAGCTCTACTAGTTGCTTTAAGTGTCTGTATTTTAGAAATCCTCTAAAAATCCTTTTTTTTTTTTTGTGATAATTGGTTCATATATGAACCAATATATTAAAAACAGGGCAAAATACCTTATTCTGTAGAGTTCTGGTGCTTTACTCCGTGAATTAGTTTGCACATTTCTGAGGTGCAGCGAGTGACGTTTTAGTGGTCTTGTGCACCAATCTCTAGGAACTTTATGGCCTCCCCTGAACAATTTCATAGTAACCTGTGCTAAACATCATCCAGATTTAAAACCCATTTATTTCCTAACAAAAATCAGAAGCTGTTGCTTTCAAGGGTGTGGTGCTAACATTTGTTTTCTTAGTATAATTTGTCTTCAAATGAACAAAATGACCAACATGCACCTTAAAATCCTGAGAGACCAGTGGTTTCTGGAGGTGGGATGGACAGAGTGCAGAGCGCAGGTCTGATGACAGCTAATCATGTTCCCCTTTACAGAAAGTTCTTATTAAAAAAAAAAAAAAAAAAAAAGATTTTGTCACTTTCATAAGCAATCCCTAGGTCTTTTTTAGAAAGTGCCTTTTTTTTTAAAGCCACTGCGTTCTGTTCTGACCATCAAAATAGGCCTGCAAAGTGTAAACAGATCTCACGCAACTTTCATTTAAATCTGAATGTGAATGAGCAGTCATGTGCACTTGCATTTTTGACAAAAAGCCCAGTAATATCTGTCCTGGGAAAGACTGTCCTGGGCAATCCTTAAAAGAATGAAGCATTATGTTTTGCTTCTATTAAGTTCCTTGAGATGAACAGTCTAGTTACAGATGATTTCAGGTTTGATCAAGTACTGATGTAAACAGATTGGATTTATGAGACGAAAACTCATCACCATTCTAGATTATATTAAGATTAAAAAGAGTTAATTGTGGAAGACGTGCTGGGATACAATGACGATAACACTATATAGTTCTGGAAAGCAAAGTCATTTAACTTAACGTATTGGATGAAAAATAATTGTTTTCTGCATCTCCATACCAATATGTTGCAATGATTTTTTTTCCCCACTGTTATGGCAGCTCCATTATTTAAGTGGAAGTGCCTTATATACACCAGCAAAATAGCATCTCTGATAATCAAGTTAAATCTAGAGTCTTCCTAGCCTGATAAAATTTTCTTCTATATTATCAGTCATACAAGTTTAATATAAAATAAAGCTCCTTCAGTGCTCAGCTTTTAATAACCCTGTTCATAATTAAATATAAATCTGCCTGAAACATTCTTCTACTTTAAAGTTGTCATAAAAACATTTTGAATATAAACCTTCAATACTCAGCAGAGCGATATAATATATACATACGCAGACACGCTTTTTTTCGGTTAGTAGCAAGCATTTTGTTCACTATTTGCACAACTTCACAGTTGTATGTTTTCTACAACCACTACTAAATCAAACCTCCGATTGCTCGTTACTGTCAGGAATGACAGACGTTAAGGCAGCCTGACAAAAGCGATGCAGCGTTGACATTTTGGTTTTCTGTTCAATGTACAGTCGCAGTTTGTCTCTGAAGGTTTCCCCTAGAAAACTGTAAATTAAGGGGTTCAAACAGCTGTTAGAAAAAGCTGCTAGGTTCACAATATGTCCTGTTAAGGGATAATCGTGTCTGAAGGACGGGCTGCTCGAAGAGACAGGCTCGCTTTTCTTCTGGAGAAGTTGAACACTAATGAAGACGTTTTCAGGTAGCCAGCAGATAAAGAAAACCAAGACGACAACGAAAATCATCCGAAGAGCCTTTTGTCGCCGCAGACGAAGACTCCTATGCTTGTGTGCTTTTATAAGAACTCGGACAATTAATGAGTAACAAAGACCGATGATCACAAAGGGGATAATAAACCCCAAGGTTATTTCTAGCCACTGGATTTCTTTTACATCTGCAAAACAAAAATAGACCTCTCCGGTGTGTTGTAAGTGCACAGCTGTAAACGGAACTAGTGCTGCCGAAATAGATGCCATCCATATGAGACCACAGCTTAATCTAGCGTGTTGCATAGTGCGAAATATGTTGGACCTCATTACTTTTGCCAGTGCTATGTATCTGTCAAAACTCATCCATGTCAGAAAGAAAATGCTGCTATACATGTTGATCTGAAGGAACAAAGACATAAAGGTACATATAATAGTGATATCGTAATACTTTTCATCAAGATTAAAAACCTCAATGAGAGAATCAGCAACTAAAATGAGATCAGCTACTGCAAGGTTTATGAAGTAAAGGTCTGGAATAGTCATTTTTTCACGAAAGCTTATGTTTACAACCAGTATCAGAATGTTTCCTACAAAACCAATAGGAAAAAGGAATATTGTGTAAAGACACGATAAGAAAAGACCAATAACATATTGTTGGTGTTCGGATTTATCAGCTAATCTAGAAGATAGGCTTTCATTACACAAATGTGATCCGTTTAGGTTAAAAGTTGTACTGTTGCATATAACAGGTGATAGCGAGGCAGAGTAAGTTTCCATGGTTAAAGTATCTGCACAAAAGATAACAGTACTCACAGTTTGGTAGTAGTGCCCCCAAAATCGGATTTTTTGATGTTTTCCAAGAAGTTCATTGTATGCATTTTGATTGGAATGGAAAAAAAAAAAAAAACACAAAAACTTTTGTATAGGAAATTAAAGTTCTTTAGAGGCCAAATTAATTAGACTTGAAATTGACTGAAATGTGACAGTACAAAAAACTAAATTTCTTAGTTTTGTTTTTACAGGCCACTATATACATTGCAATGAGAGAGCTTGCAGTTCCTATATGCCTTAAGATCACGTAGGGAATCTTTTTACCATAATGGTACTTGGATCTCTATAAAAAAGGCTTTTCACCAACAGTGTTCCTTCACGCAGGGTGGAAGATAGTAGAATTTTAGCTCCATTTGTTTTCTGTTAATAATCAATGAACATCCTCGGACCTGCAATTTGTAAATGGAAAACCATTAATCTAATACTCCAGTGTTCTACCATGCACCATATGTTTTTTTCTAGCTTAACATACGTGGCTGAGGTTGTAGGAAACGTGTTCAAATATATATACAAAGGTTCAGTTAGAAGGATTAAAAGCTGTTTGAGATGTTACTATATTGTGAGGTAGGTCTGTAAATTTGGTGTGCGCTTCAGGGATTCAGTACTGGAATATATAGAAATACAGAAAATCAGATGAATGAGTTTGGCCTAATAAAGAAAGAGTATATAAAGTTTATACAGTGTGTGTATATATATAATGTGTGTGTGTATATTCATTTCATCAGCAGCTAGTAAGCTTATTAGGTAGCACGGTCTGTGGCTGAGAAAGCAGTGGAGGCAAAGAGCAGTTGGTTTCCTCTGCTTTCAGTGGGAAGGCAAAGGCAAACTTCAGAAACGAAGGCACGATAAGCAGCATATTGATTTACACCAACAGTATTATACTCAATTTGCTTCTCTTTGCAATTAATTATGCTGCACTGATTGCTGGAAAGGAAAGGAAAACATTGGTAATCCCATTTGTTTACTTATAAACACTGAACGCTCTGGGCTTGAAGCATTGCTAGAAGTTTATTTTAAAAATATCTCAAACAGAACTGCAAGAAAATGATAACCCAGGCTATTTTGTGTTACATTTTTCAAATTGATTTAATCTTCATCTTAGTACCAAAACCTTCCTTTTAATTGCACTAAACTATAATTGTTTATTAGTAAAATTGATGCATATTTCCACCTTTCAATAATTCAAAATACTGCGGATGCACAGTCTGGGGGAGAAGAAGGAGCAGACCACCAATGGAGTTAGGAGTATGAGAATATTTGTAGTCAGAAATGCAGGTCTGAGCTTGCTGAAATGTGTTCAAGTTGTCAGAAATAGCTACTTAAAATAAAAGAAATCTGTGTAGTCCCAAAGCTTTATTTCATAGTGCAATAGCAACACTTAGAGAGTACTTATGCCTATGTTTGGAAGCATTTTCATAAGGTAAATCTTTATGCTAAAATATCCATGTGAAATTACACAAATTTTAAGGTTTGGTGTTTCAGGCAGCTATCAGTCAGACACGGACCCCTGCCTTTTACGTAACATCCTCTGATTTTTCAGGAAGGCAGTAAAATGCTTTAAATACAGCAAAGGTTAATTACGAGTCCAAGCAATTGATTGTAAAAGGCAGGTCTGTGGTTAGATTTCAGTTCCATCTGAAAGCCTACCAAACAATTGCAAACATCACAGGTAACCACGCACTAAACGCTCCAGTTTACCTTAATTCCATTTTTCCGGAGCTGATTTTCCTCCAGACAGCAGAAGGCTGGTTCTTGCTCAGCTTCACGCTTAATGCATGTGTCAACTTGGCCAGACGTGGCAGGGAAAACTTGCCTTTAGGTGTGCAGAGCTGCGATGAATGCCACCTGTTGACAATTCGGTAGTTAAAAAAAAATCATATAAAAGTCTCTTCTGTTTTAAAATGCCTTAAATAAAGGATAGTTTACAACAGCAAAATGCAGATCTTGCTGCATGCCCTTGGCAATAAAACAAGCTTTATAGATTCCCAGGGTTGTTCTAATTTGTGTTCAGTCGAAGTGCTGCTGAACAGCCTCATCAGGCTGTGATTAACCCTGTTTCTGCTGGCTGCTTTTTTACTAGAACCAGTCAAATGGCTTTTGTCTTGTATTTGTCAATTTTATTTTGCCTAATGTTCATTTTATCCCCGTGCCTGCCTTCAAGTTATGCTGGCCATTCAAACCCGCAGCTCAGCTGATCAATAATTAAGAGATTTATTTTCAAATCACAACAAAGCATGTTTTACATGCTTATAAAGCAGCAATTACTGATAGACAAGACATTTTTTAAAATCCCCTGGACAGTCTAAAGAGAAATATTAGATTAAGAGAGATCTGGCAGCTGAGAAGGGTAATCTGCTGAACCAACACTATAAATCTCATTTTTCCTACCTTGAAGGTGATCCCATTTGCCTGTTTGTATTTAAATTTTCAGGTATGCATCTTGAATCTTCTTAGGATTGTTCAGCTCCAAGTCACATGGATAAAACAAGCTTATTTTGCAGAGAACGTGGAGCCTCAGTCTTGCGTAAAACCACCAGTGTTGCAGGTGGAGTTGTGCATTTCATCTGTAGGGGGAAAAAAGTGCTTGACATTTCCCGAAACACCACCTACTGGTGGCTAGGGTTCTTAAAATGGAAAGCAAATTCATTTCTCTCATGAAAGAGCAGTATTTTGTTTGCCTAAATTTGTTTTTTATGATTATATATCTTGTAACTTAATGCTAAGTGCCATTAATTATGTACGCAGTATTCTGCTACTGGAATAAGATGAACTGGATCTCAGCACTTCAGATTTCAGGAAACCAATGTTACAGTTTCAGCAGTGTGGAGTAAACAATTAGTGTTGCCTTATAATGGTGCATTAGATCTGTTACCATGGTCAAATACTTTAGGTTACAAAAGATCTCATCTGTAGAAGAGCCAAGCAGAAGTTCTCACCCAAGTGGCTGGGGAGAAGAGGGCACTTTGCCTCCTGGTGCCATTGAGCCGTGCTTTATTTGCTGACTTTTTGCACAGGAGTTTGACAGTGCTGCTGAAAGTGCTTCCAAAGGTGTTCCGACACGATGACTCTTCATGAATAGCTTGGGAGTAAATTTTATTAGCTTAAAAGAAAGTTTGTGTAAATCAGTGCTGGTAAGGATTTCCTCAATAGACCTCGAGTGTCAGTGGATGGCCTTCTGGAGTCTTTCTAAACGGGATAACAAGGACAGAGGGCCTCAAGTGTTTTACTTTGAGAAGTGTACAAACATCATTGGGTTATGGGACTGCAGTAATGTTAGAAAATCTTGTGATACCAACTTTGATGGTCTATTTTTTTTTCCTGTCTTGAGAAGAGGGATATAAAGGCTCTTTATTGTTGTTTGTTGATCATGTGGTTTTGCTCTACTTAATTCTGCCCTTCAGAGCTTTCACTGATCTTGTAAGGGCCAGAAGGATTTTTATTTTCCTTTATGTGTAATATTAGCTTCTGGGTGTTAGTTGCTTGTAATTATGGGGGGCTGGATTTGGTAATCAGCTGCTCTGTCTGTCCTTGTTTGTCGAGCTGTGCGTAGTGGCTGGTTTGCTATCAAAATGTATAGCTCTGTTACGAGTTCTAATTTTCTGGTTTGAATTCATGACAAGAAATGTGTCATTTTGCCATGCTTCAAGAATGGATAGGGAATTTTCACTTGAAAGAGCCCCAAAGTAGCTGGTTTTCCTGCTAATAGAACTATGAACCATAAGAAGAGGCCAGATCTACTATTATTATATGGTAATTAGTGAGTTCTGTATTTCACTAAATATTTTATGAGACGATCATGTGAATTCTCTGAGTTTTGTTTCCTAAAACAGATGACAACATCTCCAGGCTCTTGTTTATGCAGGCAAGTTATTGTTACTGATTAATCCATCTCAATCTCACTGTTCACCACTTCCATATTGAAAAGGGTCATAAAATGCTTAAAACAAATTTTAGCAGCTGCTGAATGTTGTACCCTTTTTTCCTGTTGTTCGCTGATATTCCGTGGGACTTTATAATGAATGCCTTCATGATCCATCTTTATCTGCAGTTGTGACAACGTTAAATATTACAGTTCCACCTTGTCGTACCTTATCTTGATCGTTGCTGAGAATGGGCAACGAAAGCAACTGGTGTGATAGCCTTCATATCATGTCAGAATGCAATAATCCAGCATTTTATTTATTTATTTATTTTTTCCTAGCAGTTTAATTTTAAATCTGTAGTAGTCAACTTCCCAAACACTATATACCTCAATAAACACAATAGTGTATTTAAGGAACAGTAGTGTGATCACCAGAGATGTACATAGGCGTACCAAGAGGCTTAAAGTGGGGTATAATGTAAGATATTCTACATAATTTAGCTATCTTCAACATATACGCTGACTGCTGTGCTGCAAAAAGAGCAGGACAGCTGAGGAAGAAGAAGGAAGGAGTTGGACTGAAGATGTTGATTCCAGGAGAGACTAGATCAGAGCCGGGATGTAGAAAGCTGGAAAAAAAGTAAGGTACAGTATTGCATGAAAGAGGAGAAGAAGTATCATTTAAAATTATGTCGGAGTGCTTTACGGTGTAATACAACTCTGTGCAGAAGAAACAAGATTGGTATCAGTTTGTCTGCTGAAATTATCTCCAGAGGACATATGGATGCTGTTGTAATGTTCTTGAAGTTGTACAAGCGGATTGATCTCCACCTCCAAAAGTCTCTCTCATTTTTCTGCTAGCATGGATACCAACTCTGACCTTTCTCAACTACTGAATGACGTCTTCTGCCTGGGCCTGTTACCCTTTTCTGGAGCACCCTGGTATTTTATCCTGGCCTCTCTCAGTAACTCTCCCTTTCTTGCAAATAATCAAGCTTAGCTTGAGTTGGAACAAGTAATTGTGTTCTGTGCCTGCAGAAAACCTTGGATAGAGTGTGTTTTTTTTTTTTTTTGTTTATTCTTTTCAGTTGCCAGTAATTCTGAGAATGCGTATTTCTTACTAAAAATAATTTTTAAAAGTTCAGCCTTTTCAGGGACACCACCTGTACCCATTCAAACTATGCTGGTAAAACCTTTTTATTTTTCTTAAAGTGTATATTGCAAAACACTTCGGGGCGGGTGAGGAACCCAAATTTTACAAAATTGGACCCCAAAGCATTGCAGAGTGAAGGACGATTCATCATAGGACTTCAGTCTCTGTCCAAATGTGATAAATAAAACTCACAAAGCAGCAATCCTTTCTGACTCTGGTAGCTGAGTCTGGCAGTCCCTTGCTGGACACTTCAGCTCGCTAGTTCCCCAGATGAAAGGGTTGCTGCAGTTGCCACTAGCTGCTCCAAGATGAGAGAATAAGAATTACAGTACCATGGAGGCAAAACACATTCTTTCATACCGGTCATTTAGTGAATCAATTTGTTGTGCAACATATATGGTATAAATATTGTATACTGTATTTGTTTTGGATAAATTTCTTGAGTTTTCACTCTACTCCAAATCTCTAACTACCTCAAAATCAAGATAAATAATGCTGTAGCCCTTTCCAGGTTTGTAAGTTTGAAATTTGAATGCTCCTGAGGCTAGGCTTAATAATACACATAGGGGCATAGCAGATAAAGTTATGATTCGAGTACAAATACAGTCTCTCTTTAGATCAGATGTTGTTTTGCAATGGGATCAGATCAGATTTGAGCCAGCTGGTTCAGCAAAGATGAGTCTTTAGTCTACATGTTCCTTTCCAAAACCCATTACCAATTCAGAAATTCAGTGCTTAAATTTCAGCAGTCTGCTCATTTCTCTTATTTTTCGGAACGGAAGGTTTTTTTCAAATGAGCCAGTCTTAGATAGAAATGTGACTAGTACAGAAATAAAATGCTCTTATTTGAATTTTCCGGTATATGGCATTAGTTAATTTTGACAGCATGCCTGTAAAAAACACATGCTCTATTTCTTCCAGAACATATTGGTCAAAGCTAGGTGAAGCCTGGAAGAAAGTGTTCAACTAAGTTGTTGCTGGTATAGATAGAAAATATCTGAGCGGTCAGATCTTATTTTGTTCTTAGAAAATACATTACAAGTTATTGATAATTTAAAAAAAAAATACTTTTAATCTTACTCAAAATGCTCTTTTCTTCTACCTCAAATTTGACCATTTTATAAAGCTTTTTTGGGATTCCTACTGTCCCTTTCGTATTGCACATAGACATGTCTGCCCTCGTATTCTGGTTGAATCAGAGTCAGTCTTCTTTAGGACTACGTGTTCATTGTCCTGAATTTTAATGGGAATTGTGTAACTTTATCAGGAATTACAGCAATACAGAAATGTTTTGTAAAATCAGTTACATTTATAGCAGTTTGGATTATTGTTACGTTTCCACCTCTTCTCTCCTGATTACCTTTGTTTTCTCCTATTAAGTTGGTCTTTTCATTGTGTGTAGAGATTTTTTTATGACACTATAACCTGCCATCCAGAAAGGACTCTGTTTGTCTCCATGACAGGAGCTGTGGATAGGAAAGAGGCCAGAGAGCATTGGCTCATGTTGTGCAGATAACAGCCAGAAGCTACACCCAGGATCACTGACAGATTTACAGCATAATTCATTATTGACAAGACATCATAATTCCCAAGCCTTAGATCAGACAGTAGGTCCCTACAGCTTCTATTTCTCTGAGACCTCTGGTATGGTTCTGCTTTAGCTGTGTACTGCACCGGAGGTTCATCATGCGTGCTACCCGTGCTGAACCTCTACAGGTGCGTTGTTGGGATTTGCTCACCGTTAGACCAGTTTACAGGTTCCAGACAATGTTATCTAACGAGGTCCTACGTATTTTCCAACTTCACTTTCAGGCACCTTTAACAGTAACTCAAGACTCGTAAATAATACAATCTTTATTCTTTCATCCTCAAATATAAAATATGTGGAAGCAGTGAATAAAGTAGATTCCATTGTACATAATTCACATGCTAGAAAATAGCCTGCTTAGCCATGAAACTAACATTCTCTGTCTGTATTGGGGTAAACAGCTTGTATCTTTCAGCATGCTCTGTCACTCAGTCTGTGGGCCTTCTTTGCTGACATGCTGCTCTTACAACTCCTCTCTTCAGACTTCCTCCTGCAGGGCTGGTGTTTGGTCCATGTTGTTTCATCTCCCTCTCCTCAGGTGTGAAGTGAAACCTGATGCCAGCTGAGAAGTCCTTGCACAGCTATGAAGTTGACTCTTGAAGAGATGGTTCTTATCTGCGCATTTCCTTTCCGACCAGGTTCTAATAATGGTCTAATGCGGAGTGTTCCTTAGCAATCCATCTGTTCGTGCTGGCAGCAGAACAAAATTGAACAGGAAAACAGACTGACAACACAGTGCAGACATTTCACCAGTTGATCTGTACATCTTGCAGAAACATTGCTCCTTATGTTCATAGTTAGTGAGACTATTGCCCTCTGTTTTCGTCTGATAGTCACCGTTCATAAATTTCAGGACTTGAATATCTAAAACTAGGTCCATATATACACCATATCATTATGGGGTAAATGTCCTTTAGTCTTCTATTTACCCACCTGGCTGTTCTGCAGGTGTTTCTCTTGGTAGACCAGTGCCCACTGCTGTGTGTGTCAGGCAGCCCATGCCAATTTGTGCCAACTGCACACAAATCTGGACCCCATCAAGAAGGCTTTACAAAGCACACACAATTGCTATAAAATCCCTCATTTCCTTTAGCATCCAGGTGACATGCTTAATCAAATATATTCTTGTCCTCTTGAATGCTATACAAAGGTATGCATTTTAAGCATCAGTGTTTTTTTCTTTAGGAAAAAAAATCACCAAAAAACACCTTCAGGTCATTTGAGTCTTGCTCATCACATCGCTGTGCTATTTTATAAGACTTGCAATCCAAGTCTACATCTGTATCCAAGATCTAGCACAATTTTGTGCCTTCCCTGTCATTTCTGTTCTCTCCTTCTCCATGAAAGGAAAAGCTGAAACCGAAGCCAACTGTCTCAGATGGCTCCTGGCCAATTTGGGTCACAAACAGCGTGCTCAAAGCCAGCATTTAAAACTTTGCACCTAAGTCTCAGTCTGCACTGGCGACTGCTTCCGGAGGGCCACATCTGAACTCCAAAACTGCAGCAGCTGTTTTATTCTTGGATTTGGATTTTTTTTTCACCACTTTGCACCACTGACCTGTAAATTCTTATGTAAATGTATAATGTTCCTATCTTGTCTCATCAGAGCCTCGATTTCTGTCTAGATCTGGGGTTCTGCTTTTGTTTGCCTTTTTAAAAGCAGTTCTACTGTTCTGGGCCTGGCTTTTCTCATTTTTTAGTTAGGATATTATTGAATGTGGCTCCTCAAGGCATGCGACCTTACACTTCTGAATGAACTCATCAAGAATGGCTTAAATCAATAATTGCTTAAAGTCTTTATGCACAGTTGAAGCTAAGCGTACTTTAACAAAAAGCTTTCATTCTTGCACAAAATTTTAATTAGCCATCCTGTCGATCTTTCCAGTTCAATGCCTCAGAAAAGACCCGAAGCTCTTCTTTATGGACCAGCATTTCCATTAATTTGAGCATGTTCTTTGGCACAATAATACAGATAAAAACCTTCAGGGTTCCAACAAATGTAGAAGAAGAAAATGGAAAAAAGGTATGAATGCTTGATCTTCTGTATGCATGTGTATATAACCCAAGCAAGCAGCGATATTTACAGTATCGCAAACTATTTCAGGTTTATAATGGGCTCAAACTATACTTCCCTGGTGTTGCTACTGGAACTAACCGGTGTTAAAAAGTAAGAGTAGTTTGTAGGGCAAGAAATCCCAGTCCAAGGAGGAAGCACACCTGAGAAAATGCTTTGGCTGTAGATTTTTACCTTTGTTCAAAGTTGCCTTTGGTTATGTTTTTGTTTGCATCTTTATCAAGGCATCAGTGCTATTACAAAAGCAGGCTTGTATGGTAGCAGTACTTTTCCTTCTGTTCACCTTTGAAGTAACACTCGCAGAACGGAGAAGATTAAAAAACATTTATATGGACAAAAAACCAGCACCTATCCCTACATGCCTTCTCAGAGATAACTGCAAATACTAGGCTAAAAATATTATTCCTCTGGTTCTGCTAGCTGTAAGATAGTCCAAGTTTGGGGTCTAAAGGACCAGTTGTCCTTCACGAAGAAGAAAAAAAAGTACATTGACAGTTCTTAGAACAGCAGGGATTACTGAGGTGCTGTCTCAGGGGTTGTATACACTACTGGTACTTCAGGGTGATTGTGGGTGGTATTTCTCCTTCGGCAGTTGTGTATGACTTCAAGTATTCTGTCCTTGCATGGTTTATGAAAACAAAGTATAAATACCAAAGTAGCACAGCTCTCAGAGAACAAGACTATTTCTGCAATATTCATCATGAGCTCATTCTTTGGAGTTCCAATGCTCTTCTGTAATTTTAACGTTGTCCTGAAGAGAATCATAATGTTATAAAATAGATGGCATATAAATATCGTTATGCTAATAATGAACACAGCGGTGTAAGTACGAATGTGCTGCCTTAAGTCTTGAGCTTCAGCAGGTGCTTTTTTAGCAAAAAGGACAGTAAAAGAGAGTATCTGAAGAAATGCCGGGATTCCAAATCCAAAGGTGAATTTAATGATCTCGTACTCAGGCCATGCAAATAATGGGTCAGACTGGCACTCTGTTTCCATGTGGTAGTTATCTGTGCCAACCAGTACTGCTTCAGTCAGTGACAAACAGAAGGCGTATATAAGTACGAATGCTACACACGATACAGGATTTTGGGTTGCTTTGCTGAGAGCAGTCCTTGGCAGAAATCTCTCGAGTAATAGTATGAGAAATATGAAAATCAGAACATACTGAGAATTGAAATAACTGAAATTGAAAAAAAAGGACAGAACGCTACATGCAAGGCGGGTTGCTTTTAAGTAGTCAGGTCTAGGAATGACCGTAAATGACAAAAAAATCATTATGATATTGCTGATGGTGAAGTGCAGAAGCAGTAAGTCTAATTGTTCCGTGCTTTTGCGTTGTAAATAATTCTTTATGAAAATGATCAAAATGCATATGCCAGCTATCAATCCTGTGGGCACAAAAAAGGCGATGTAGCAGTGCATGAGTCTGGAAATGATGTTCTGAGATGCTATGAACGCTTCGATTTCTTCCGGGGAGGTGGAAGCAAAGTTCTTGCTGGGGTAGCTGAGCCATGTCATGTTGTGAGAAGCCATCCCTTCTGCTGTACCCTGCTTGTTTCTGTGTAACCAAGTTTGGAACTGAAACTGAAAAGGAAGAAGAAACAGGTTTTAAAGTACAGTTAGTGTTGTCTCTAATTTGTTGCATCAAATACCTTGTGTGGTCAGGAGGGTTTATTTAGAATAAATGCAGTGCTTTTTTTAAGGGGGGTGAAACCACATCCTTAGGTTCATCTCAACGTGCATGGCATTTCTAGCCAGAGAAATCTGGCAGTCATTTTCCGTCTGGCTCCAGTCCTCACCACCACCCTCTCCCTTGTCCCCACTCGGCGCAGACAGGACTTGGGTTAGCTCTGTGCAAGCGGGGCCAGCCTCACAGCCTTACTCCGTTTTAGTTTTGCTTCCTTTCTGTTACAGGAAAAAAAAAGCCTTTCACAACTGCAGTCTGTTGTACTGAGGAGCCCATGTAAAATTAATGTGGATGTTTAAGGACTGTGATGAAGTAACTGTGCTTTCATACAGAAATGTCTCTATGCATTAATAATGCTATCATTTTAGTTGTAGCTGTTGCATAAAACTGCAGAAAAATATTTTCTGCATGCTCAAATTTGAGAAAATGATTACAGGTGCATTATAAGCCTCTTGATAAAGTTTTAGCAAGGAACATTTTTTAGAGCTGAGTTGTAAATGCCTGAAAATAGGGAATTTTAAGAGTAATAGGGGTAGGCTCCTAGCTGTAATGACTCAAAGATACATTGATACAATAATTCTGCTACTACATAAATGTTTGGAGGATCCCTTTTTAATCCAAAAAGCCTTGTAGGAAAACATTATGTATACTCAACAAAAACTGAGTGTAATAAATATGTGTATATAAATTTCCTATACCACCTGCATGCACAATTGACATGCTTTCTATAAGAAAATTTCCACGTAGCTTGTACTGGTGGGTTTAGAAAATAACAGGGTTTTTATTTTATTTTTTCAGTTATGAAGGAGAAATATTTTTAAACATGATGTAATGAACTGACTTCCTAATGAGTTTTGAGTATCTGATTAAGCACGTTCCCTAGTACTGAAAAAAATTACACATGCACAGTTTTATAGTGTAGAATATTGTTTTCTTGGAGGAAAAAACAAGTCCTTTATTCAAAAGGATTTTACTTTGTTCAGTTGCATGCAAAGCTGGTCTGTACAAGCACTGTGTGTAGACAGTAAATCTGGCAGAGAGGACTGGAGTTCTCCTTATAGAAGTTTCTATTGTGTCATGTTAGTAACAAGAATGATATACTTAGTTGTACATAATGCACTTTGCCATAAAGGGATTCCAGTGATGTTAACTCTTAACATGGAAATAACTTTAAATTGGTAAAAGTTCATGAAAATACACGAATGTTTTTAAGCAGTGTTCATTATAGATAAGTCGGGGTCTTAATACTGCTTGACAGTTCATTTATGGCTGTTACCTCTGACACTACTTCATATTTCTAATCTCTCCTCAAAATTGGAATTCTAATGCTGGTTTTAATTAGAAAAGCTGACTTATCAAAGTGACTTCGATTAAGTGTACATATATAATCTCATATAATTATTTCATTTATATAAAACCACAGGGTTGTTTTGATTTAGCAGTGTTCTTTTTCCCTTTCTAAGGACAGAGTTCTTCCTTTCCAGAGCAGGCTGTTTCTGGGGAGGTTCCACTGTAGGAAGAAGCACTGATGGAGACAGGGAAGTTTTGTTACAGGTCTGCTCACAGCAAGGGAAAAGTTGGCTGGGCAGAGCTTGGCTGAGGTCCGAGCTCTCCGCTTGGAGCGGAGCACCAAGCAGGAAAGCATCAGTAGGCAAAACTAGCACAAGTCTCTGAAGCAAACTAATAATTAGAGTCAGTATAAGTTTGAAGTTTAAAAACAGACTTAAATACAAATACAATCTTGAGAAAAATGGGGTGGAAATCTTTTCAAAAATGCTAGGTTTGGGGAGGATGTATGGCTTGTTAGTTGAGGAAATTTCTCTTAAATTCTTGCGTTAGAGCTTTTGTTTCTGTTGAGGTTATTTTCACTGTGGACCACTAAGAAAGCATCACATTTGTATTAACATGCTCAAACTGAATGGAGAGGACAACTAAAAAACAAACAAAAAACAAAAAACAACAAACCACAAAACCTCACAAATCTAGTCAGTTGATTGGCTCCTCAGTGTTTCTTTGTGCTGGTGATTTCCCCTTTCTAAATTTTAATTCCAGAGTATCTCTTTTTGAAATAAAACCGACTAGTCTGAATTACACTTAATTTTAGTTGGTAGTTTAAATTCAGAAAGGTTTGGATCATGTCCATGTAGAGTTAAATGCAAAGATTTTGTTCAGTGAACCATGAAATACTGAAGCAGTGGGGAAAAACATCCAGAAAATTTCTCATTAATCAGGTAGCTGCAATGCTGTCTTACTCCCCTTTGGCTCTATGGCTGTTCTTTTTATACCAATCTGCATAAAAGTGTTCGACTGCTACTCAGCGGCAGCCAGACCTGCATCTCCTGGCCTCCACCTGCTGCTCTCTTTATTTCCCGGAATCCAAAGACCGTGAACTTCCAGCTTCTACAATTCATCTCATCTTAAACGCTGAGGAGAAATCTCGTGAGTGAAGCAAACAGTGTAAGTCGAAGTTTAACCTGCTGTTGGAAGAGATCAGAGGCCTAGTGCGATTCTCAGCTTTGCAGAGGATGTGACACCTCTTGAGCACCTGCAGCAAGCTCCTCGCTTTTACCAGAAGTCAGCAGCCCACACAGTGGTTTCAGGAGGTTAAGGCATATTTACATTTTGAGAAGCTCTTCTCAAAGAGAGTCTCCAGGGCTACCTTCTAGGCCCGTTAACCCTTTTGTAGAACTGAACGCTTCCATTTAGTTCTGGCCCTGTGGAGGTTTCCATTATCTTCTCAACAGCTCTCACCCCACGGGCCAGCTCAGTTCTCTCAGCACAGGATCTCATACTAGGGTAGTACCATTCAATATTTACAGTGGCGTAATTGCAAAGGAGACAAAGGAAGCAGTTTTAGGTTTCACAGGAAATCATGAGGCCTTGTTTCAAATTACAAGAAAAACAAGATGCCAACTCTTGTTTAAATTTGCTCAGGACCTGGCCTTGGTACTGATACTGGCTTCATTTTTGACGGAAGCAAGGTATTTTTTATTTAATTTAGCTACTTTCTGAGTGTTTAAGACAAAGTAAGGAACATTAAACTTCATACAGCGTGTTCCTGTAGTTGCAACTCAGTGAGGGGCAGGTTAAACTAAGCCAAAGTAATCCATTCAACTTAGAAATAAATATTCCCCTGGGGGAAAATAACAGCACAACAATATGTGTATATTTATCAGTAATGTAAGTATTAAAATTTTGATAGAAGAAAAAATAATAGGTGCAGTGTTTTGAAGGGAACTTCCAGAATATCACTTTAGGATTATCTACATCAACAAAGTCATACCAAAGCACCAAGGTGTTGGAGTCTTTGCAGTGTTCAGTCAGTATGTCCATAATGCTTGCTTGGAGTGAAAAAAGTGATTATCACAGTGTTTATTCACTCATTGGTCACTGAGACCAACATCAAACCAGCATGTCAAAGCTCTCATGTATGGAAACTGTGGCAGAACTCTGGCATTTTCCTGGTTCTCTTCAGGTTAACTAATGGGGGAAATCTGCACTCCGCTGTTTGCATCATCTTTTCCTGTATTATTTTATTCCAAAGACCCGTTATCCCCTCTTCACCTCTTCCCCCACTCTTTAAATTTAATTGTTTTAGTGGACAATCATTTATATGTCATTAATCCTTCCCTAACTCCATGTGGCCTCACCGGTTACTCTCTGGGTTTTGCCTCTCCCTGGCACAGTTTCCCCACTAATGCCCGATCTGCCTTTGTGTCAGCTGTTGTTGACGTGGATGCATTTGGTTTTCACTTTCTGAACCACAGCTCGTACATTCTCCTTCGCTTCCAACAGATGGAGCTGAGCAAATGAGCACAGCGTTCAGAAGGCAGCTTAAAAATAGCAAGTTGCGAAAAGTCGACTTCTCAGCATTGAGAGGATCTAGTCTGAGGTTTCATTGTTTTGTTGCACACACCCACCCACACCACCCCATCTATTTGATGGTTAATTCTTGCAAATGGAGGGCTTAGTTTCAAGGAAACTTGTTGATTTAAAGTCTAGAAATAAGTGTTTTAAAACAGGGAGTTTCTGCCTGGTAACCCAAACTCTTCCTCTATAAAAAGCTTGGCAGGGCGGCCGTTCTGCCACCAGCCTTTAGAAGGAAGAAATTCTTTCATCCACCAATAAAGCAACGTATATAATACTTCTTGTGAAACTTGGCTCTTGGTGGACGTGTGCTGCATCACTCTGTGAAAACAATGCAGCAGTTTGGTAGGTGGAAGACTAATACATACTCAAATTTGTCCTTCCTAGGTCTGACAAGCGGGGGCGGGGGGTGGAGTTGCACTATAGGAAATATTGAAGTCTAAAATATTATATTTATTTTTCTTGTGATGAAGAAATCCCTACACTTCAAAATTCCTACACTTTGGAAAGTATTTGACGTTTGAGACTCAAGAAACCCTAATCTCAGCTTCTCAAAAAGATTAGTTTCTGAGAAACTGAAAGCTGCAATTTTTACTTTTCCAGAATGTGAGTCAGCAATAACCAAATATAATCTTCAGAGTAGCATTGCTGACGTGTTTCCTGTCCTATGGAATTCTTGCAGTGTAGCTAGGATTACCCAAAAATGTCCGTCCTTTAAACAACTGCTCGGAGTCTCTTGTCCAGACCACTGAATAGTATTTTATCATCTAGCTGCCGTCAGTTCAGTGGGAGTTCTGTATTTACCCAAAAGCAGTCATTAAATTTACTCTATTTATGAAGCTGTTTCCCAGAGACATTATTTTATTTTGTGTAGTTCCAATCTCGCTAAAGAAGCATACACCAACAACTTTAAATGACAACCGTAGCACCACAATTTGGTCCTCTCGTGATGAATAAAGCATTGTATATTCAAAGTAATATAAAGCACTTACCTTTTCAAGAAAGTATTCCACAGATACAATTGGCTGAGATTTTCTCTGTGTAAAGTCGGACGAAATACAATTATTGTTTGGAGGATACAGCCCTTTATATTTATGCAGAAAGCAGCGTGTATGTATCACAATCACTCCTTCAGCTGCTGTAAATAACGGTGAAAACTCCAGGCGCTGGCTGACTACAAAAACACACAGTTCTGCAAAGGAAACAGGAACTGGGCTTAAGTCATTTAAACCATACACGTTGCATGTTTAGCAAACCTATGGCTTCATCATGTGACTCTGAAGTTCAAATTATCTTCTGCAGTGAGATGTTTTAGAACAGAAAAGTAGTGTTTGTCCCAGCCATTTCTAAGTATGTGAGGCCATCCAGTGGTTTTTTGCCTGTTCACGAAGGAATCCTACACATGCTGCCCAGCCTTTGCAATTACGTGTTTTTCTAACTATGCTGTTGTAAGTACTAGAGGTCTAGAAAGGAAAAGCTAGTTGAATAAACACTGAGCAAACCCCTTACTAAATGAGACAAAAACTTAACACAGAAGTACTCCATGTCAGAATTAAGAGCCCTTATTAAAATCAAGGTGATTTTTATTTTTCCATGGGTTCTGGCTCTTGGAACACTCCCAGTATTGTACACATGCAACAAATTATTTTTCCAGATGCTCTGCAATGACCATGAGGTGTTAAAAGCCAGGATTTTGGGTCTGTAGTATGTTTTGGGTCTGGCACAGCATCGGTCTTATTAGTGACTTTTCAAAAGTGTTCTTAAAACCGCAGATACAAGTGCATGCAGCCTCGTTTGGAAAGCAGCGTCTGCATCGTGCTTTCTTGTACAAGCACAACCATGGGAAAGCACTTTCTTCTTGTCATCTTTTAATATTAATCAGTGCTTTCTGTCTTCATGGTGTTTTACCTGTTGTACTTTAATAAGCTTTATTGATAAACATGTGAAAAGAGCCCAAATGCTTCAATGAAATGAAATTAAACAAAATATACTTGAGTCTAGATTTCAGCTATCAGTGTTGCAGGTTGCCTGGAGAAAATATGTCAGCACTAGGTGTACATTTCCACCCGAAGGCTGGCATTACTGCTCCAAACACTCCTTGGAAACGAGAGAAATGAGTGTGTGGCTGGTCCTGGGTTGCAGCAGTGGCACAGAGATGTTCAGCTTTCAGATAAAAGGGTCAAGTTCCCAAAACAGCTCTTCAGTAGTTCAGTGGGGCTCTGTGAAATGTGGTTTCCAAAGAGCTTACACGTGTTATTCAGAATAAGCCGACTCCTGTGTTGGCTTTGATTTTGATCATCGTGGCATAGTTGTTTGTTAGACTGAGTGGGTCGTTTCCCTTTCATTTATAGTAGTTCCTCCAAATTGCTGCTGAAAAGCCTGAAGCTGTCTGTGTGGTGTACCTGATGGGTATCTGGCATTTGGTTTTGAGGCGTATCCAAATCCTTTTGTTGCTGTCAGTTTTATATAGTTCACAAGGACAAAGAAAAATTGCTTTAAGCATGCAAGTTAGGCAAATATATATTTACTGTTGATTTTCCATGAAAGATGCAAATTTGAAATGTCACCTTATTATGTCTAGGACTTGGCTGTGCGGAGAACACACTGAACTATGTAAACAACCAACCCATTGTTCTGGAAATGGCAAGAAAATTTCAGAAAGTATTTGGTCCTAATCTGGAGGGTACTGAATTGACTTTTTAGGCTCCAGAACAAATTGTGTGCTTATGCTGAGCAGCTTTGGCATCACTTTGTTGCTGCTTTCCACTGAAGTGCTCTGGATGGGCATGTGATTTATCTCCTCTGTTTGGCTCAGTTTTTGGGTGAGGGCCACCAGTGACCAGCTGGGGTTTGTACTTCTGAGGGTGGCACTGGGTGGGTGTACACAAGGATATCTGACTGCATCTTTTGGGTTTATTCGTAAAATACAGGAGAATCAATGTCTGCACCAAAATTTTCAGGATTATTCAAACTACCATTCATAAAGACTTAAATTATTCAGAGTTAATTAGCAGTCAGTGAACAAGGAGTAACTCAAGTGAAGATAAGCCCTAGCACATCAGTGTGAAGACTGCATTTCCTGTTTTTCAGTAACTGCTTTTCTGACAAGGCTCACTGCAGTAAAGGAGAAGCTCAGAGCGAGGTTGTCCTCTAGCGAGAAAAAAAAAAAAAATAGAATCAGAAAAACAAAACCAGGAAAGTTATTTCTTACACCTCTCATCTTAAAAAAAAATAAGAGAGAGCTTCCGTCTTGAAAATTATGTTCACATTTACAAACATTATTCTGTACCTTGAAACCTGTATTAAGTGTTACTCAGGTTTATTTAGAGGGAAGAATGCTTACGGTACTTGGAATTGGGAGCAAATAGCACATTACAATTTCAGGATGTGTGCATAGATTCAGAAAATATCTGCGTTTTACTGGTGAAGGACTATCGAGAAATACATTCTTCCAAGCTGATGAAATGAAAGGTGAAACAGAGTTCAAAAAATTAAGGTTTGCCAGGTCCATATTCTTTATTCTGTTTAGACCATGCTGATAGGCATCTTAACAGTGTGTTTTAGCAGCAGCTCACCGTGCTGTTATTTTCAGAGTTGATGCATTACTAAAAGAAAAGCAAGATAGTGCTGTTGTGAGATCAGCTGTGTCCTTCCTTAAACAATAGAACAGTTCAGTTTGCTTAAATGATCACAGGGTGCGAGTCATGAGAGCAGTGGCAAAACAAAGTAGTGTTTAGCTATATAAACTTCATAAAACTGCAAAACAAAATGGCTATGACAGTATTAAAGGTTGGCCAAGAACATTCACAATTCCAAGAGCCACCCATAGTGTGCTGCTGTTGGAAAAAATCTTGTTTGGTTTTTGACCCATCTTATTGTTCCTATGGCAAAATGAATGCATCTGGTACTGGGTGGGCGATGATCTTGTAAAGAAAGCCGATGCGAGCTGCTTTTCTTTTGATCAAAAACTCATCGTTTCTCTTAATCATCCTGCATAACTGATGTCTTTAGCAGGGTATGGATTTAGCAGTAGGTTTAATTTGAAGTTGAGTCTTTCTTTTATATATGTATGCTGGATGAGAAATTTACCTGTGTTCTGTAACAGGCACAATCCAATGCTACTGACTTGTGAGACACTGAAACACAGAGGTTTCAGTCTGAGCATCCTCTGGAGTAATGCACATCCTTCCAGTTAAGTGCTGTGGAGATGCCAATGTAAGGTACTTTTTGATGTAGGGTTATTAAGGCAAGCGTCCCCCTGTGTACAGGAGAGTTTTGGAGTACTCAGTGGCTGTCACTGCCTGCTCCCAGTGCTCTGTGATGAAAAGCAACTGGCGTGTTACTGGAATTTCAAATTGAGAAATAGTCGACGTTTATTCCCAGAGATATTTTTCATAAACCACTGTGTATTTCCATCTGATTTTTTCCTCTAGTGTAATTATCTAAATAAAAAACGACTGGTGTGGGATATTAACCGCAGAGCTTGAGTGGTTCCTTGGTGGTTAGAGGTGCCTTGATGCTGTATTCAAAGGCTGAGGTTGCAGATTGGAAGCTTCTCCTGGTTGCATTTTAGCACCTTAGGGTTTCTTGTATCAATGCAGTGACTCAAGATTCCCAGAGAGGGAAAGAAAACACCAAATCACCTTTTTCTTTCTTTCTTTTTTTTTTTTTGAGCATCTATTATAAGTCTTTTGTTATATTGGTGCACAATTGACAGTCGCTCTGTATAACTGTACTTGTGAAATGCTTTGCTTTTCACTTGAATGGCTGTTTTGTCTTTTGCTACTTGACAGCAAGCGAATTTGTGTCCTTGATTAACAGAGTATGGAACTTCGGGCCTTTCAGATAAAACATCAAAACAAACACCAGGGAAGTTTGTACACAAAATCAGGCATTGATGTTTTGAAAAGTTAATGTAATTTTGCTTATAGATGAATTCTAGAATCTATGTGAATTTGTAAAATTTGATCATTTTACTGGCTCTGCTTGAACTGTCTGCTTGGATGGGGTTAAAAAAGCACAGGCTGGAGATGTGGATACATAAGCAGTGGTATTAATAATTAGCTATGCCTCAGAGGCTGGTCAATCAACATTTCTACCTCTTACTGTAGAAGAGCCATGCTCTGTGCTGCGTGATTGCTGCCTCAGGATTGCTCGCCCATGATTTGCCATTAGTGATTTTATATTGGCTTATCTGGGCATTGTTTGTAATGTAAGCTGTTTTATAAATAATATTTTATTATTATTACTACACAGTAATGATTCCATTATTCCTTGGCATGGGTAGATCACCCGTGAGAGCTCAAAAATGGCTGTATTTCCAAATAATACCCTAATAAAGGGTGGAAAAAAACTTTTTCCTAATGGCAAGATTTATAAAAGAGCTGAGAGCTCTGTGTAACGCTGCAGGTGCTAGAATGATAATTTAATTGTACATAGGCTGACCTGAAAACATTCAGAAACTTCTGTAATAATTATGCATGAAATCAATTTCATTGTAAACTAGTGAAACCATAACTTAATTAGAAAGAATTACAATGCTCTGGAGCTGAATGGGAATGGCACTTCCTTTCATCTCTGAGCATCTTGTCAACCACAATGACTAGTACCAGATGTTTCACAAAAAGCACAAGAAATATATGCTTTTTTTAATAAATATTTCTTTCTTGTGAATAATCAGACTTAATAGTCTGGTTAAAAGCCTTCTGTTAGCTTCAAAAGTAAAGCTAACCATTGTTGAGGTTTCTTGCAACAGAATTTTCTCTCATGTACCTCATCCTCACAGCAGCGTTTGCTGTAGAAGCTGTGCTTAATTTTGCTTCTTTTGACATCTGTTTGTGGACAAAACCAGCTAGTACATATTTGTGTTTAACCAGAAATTGGAACGGATTTTTTTTTCCAACAGTTCACTTAAATCCTTTTAATGGTTTTACAGATCTTACTGTTGTTGTGAGCTGCTGGAGTGTTCTGCTAGTGACCACCAGATGGAGTTTCTAAAACAGTTTTGAGAACCTGATCCCAGAATTAACATCAAAAAGCTTTTAAAGTTTTTTGGAGATGAGTTAAGAAACAATTCTGGAAATCCTACCAACTTCAAGATGAATTTTACCTTAAATTTACAAACATAGATACAAAAATTAGACTTTTCAGTTTGTTTTAATATATGTATATAATTAGAAACACACAGACTAACATACAAGGGTTAAGTAGAAAACCTCCTACTGTACCAGTGGGATTGTGGTAAAAACACTTAAATTAATTTAGGGATTAATTATGTGTTTTTGAAGGTTTAGTTCAGACGGAGATGAGCATCTATCTGTATTTTGATAGCAGAATTATTCCTCCTGTTGGCTCCGGGTATCCTTACAGGTATGTTTCCTGCAGCGTGGCTCCAACTGTAAACCTGTTTCTTTTCGTGTTAGTCCTCTTGCCAGGCCTCTGAAATGGGAGTATTTATGCTCTTGCTTATTTATGTCTTCATATAATGCATCATCAACTGCTTAATAACTGGAAAGAGAATCCATTTCGTCTAGTTTAAAAATTTGTTTTACAAAACTTCTAGTAGTAAGGTTTTTCTTTTTTTTTTCCATTTTTTTTTCTTCTCTCTCTCTTTTTTTTTTTTTTTGGTAGACATCTGTAAATTTAATCGTAAATGCTCTGATAATAATCTGGTATTTTAAAAATCTTTTCCTGTCATGGTTTGTAACAATACAAGAACTGTCCACCATAGACTATAAGTAGCTTTGACTCTTCTTGTAAAAGTACTTCAAAGTGCCAGTTCTTTACAAGAGAGGAATATAAGGAAATCACGCAGACTTCCCAGGTAAGGAAAAGACTTGGTGGGAAGAAGGTGGAATGACAACACAGATAATAAATCCGCTGCTCTTCTGATGGGGAGAGAATGTATTCAGAATACGTTCAAGTGTTTTGATGTATGATGGAAAGGTAAAGGAAATACAACAGAGGAAACATTTCACACTTCAGATTTGTTGCCATGGCAGTCTGCACAGCTGTTTTTGTACATTTAGTTTGCTTTCGCTTGGAAAAAGTCTTGCATGATATAATTAAGAAATACACAAGGTTTTGCTCACCAAAAGCTGTAAAAACTAATCTTAGAGCATATGTTTCAGATTCATCAGTGTGTTGAGCGCCTTACAGCTGCAGAAACTTAGGCAAAAGTCAGTCCTTGAAGTCCTGAGTTAGCAGAAGAACTGAGCGTGGCACTTAGCCAGGTTCTGCCTTTGTTTTCTGTTTCCCAAACTGTGCCATTGCAGTATAAAGCTCATGAGAAGGTCTCCAGCCTGGCCACTCCTGCTTTTACTTCTAATGAGCATTGGTAAGTAAGTTTTTAGCGAAGTATATATACACAGCACACACACAAAAAATCATCAAATCTTTTATGTGTGTTCTTTCCCCTTTTTGCTGGTACAGGTGTCATATTTTCTTGGTATCCTTGAGGCTTCTCTTCCTATTATCTGATAGTTCCTGTGACTGTTCCGAACTGTAGTTGTCTTCACCGAAATCTCTCTGCATTGACAGAAAAGGGCTGATTCTGATGCTGTGTTGGTCTGGCAGGCCCTAGTGTAACCCTGTTGACTTGTTGCTTGTACCCGATCAGCTGAGGTTACTTGCATTTACGTAGTTCATTCACCCCTCTCAAAACTGTAGGCTTGTGAACTTCTCATGGAGCTGCATCCTCATTCAAAACCCTTCCCGTCTATGTTGTGTAAAGGGAGTTCTACTAACCAAGACGATAAACACAGCCTGTCTTGCTATGTGTAATGGCTGTATCAGGAAAGGTCTGAGGAATGAAGCATCAGAAGGTCACTACTCTGTTTAAAGATGCTCTCCAATCAGAGTAATAGAAAATACTCTTTAAGCCTTTGTATGGAAGTAAAGACATCTTATCTGATCCTAGTCTGACTAAGCAATAATACATTACACTTTCCATTTGCACAGCTAGCATTTTGTTTTATTTTTCTCTGAGACAAGTCCCAGAAGTAGTGGCTTGGCCTAAGTTTTTTTCTTCAAGGAATGCACCAATAACCATTTAAAATAGTTTGCTTTTACTTGCCATCATCCTATACTTTACAGAAAATTCAAAGGGAACTAATTAATAACTTTGGAAGTACACCCAAGAAAATACTTTCATATGTTGGGTTAACTAAGTGATCCATGGTGGCTGGTCTCTGGTTATGTGCAGTAATAAATGTGTGACGGAGCATATGACCCTCTTAGAGCTTAGTTTTCTTTGGGATGTCGGACGTATAGGTGGTTATATTACGTTCTTCAGGGAACCAATTTCTGCAGGGAGCTGATTTCCGACATCTCAATTGTGACAGAACAGAGAGGAGGAAGCGACAAGGACACGGCCAACGTATGCGTTAGTCACCAGCCCTGTATTTCTGGCACAAATTATTGGCCCATTAGTTGCAGGATTCTTTATGCTGAAAAAAGCTGGGGTGTGTGAGCCTTTTTACCTTCATTCGCAGCTAACTTCATGCTGATGCATAATTAGTTTTTAATGATGTAAAAATTATGACCTAGAAAATCTGATAATTTAACATGCCTGGCTTGACATTGAAGTCATGCAGCTTATGATGTTGTGATTCAGTGAAGCAGCACAGGTTTAACCTTGTCTACAACAGGCTTTCCATCAAGAAGCCTCCCCAAAAAATCACATCTCTTACTGACCTGATAAACTTTAATATTTTTTATTAAGTCTTATGAGCCAGTAGTTTCTTTGTGAAGCTTTGCCTGAAGTCCACTTATGTAGTTTTTTGATGTAATACGGAAGACCACAGCTCTTTGTTTAAGCAGAACCAGAAATTTTCTACTGGTTGGTCACTTTCTTTCCTTAACTGAACATTGTGCCTTCAGAGACCACCTCGGCTTGATTTTCAGATGGAAACTTTGGAAGCCAGGGCCCCTGCTAGGTTAAGCAACATGGACCTGTTTTAAACCAGCTGTGTTAATACCTCCCGCAGAAGCAGAGACGAACATCTTTGTTAGTTCACTGATTTGACTTAATTGGATAGTCAGGAAGAGGGCTATAAGCCATAGATCATCTCAAATATTAACTTTAATTTTGTGAGAAAATAACACTGTTAATAATGGCACTTAAGTAGTGCTTTCTTTCTACTGTACAGTATATACACACAGAAACATACAGTACACCTTACTGTTCAGAGGTTTACATTTAAACGATACACTTTAAGAAATAATTTAATACATTCTTTGCAAATTCTTTTTACATCAGTAGGCTGATTTTTATCTTGCATATATACAGTATTTTATTCATATTTAATTAAATGCAAAATAGACAAGCCCCTATTTACAAAGTTACCAGGAACCTTCGGGTATCGAAATGGAAAAGGACCCATTCTTGAGAACTTTGTATGTTAAAGATTTGCCCATAAAAGTTACTCTATAGTTAGGTTACTGTGCATTTCCTTAAGTATTTTCACGTACTTGTTCATGTACTGTTTTTATATAAATATTGCAAAGTTTTTGCTTTGTGGGATACTGCTTTTGAAGAGATACCATGTGAGGGCACTGAAATTAAGTTCCAAATTTCCTTATAATAGCAGTCAGTTCCGTGGCACGTTTTCTTTGAGGCAACTAATATATCAAATTAACTCTTAAAAACCTGAGTTTGTATCAGTTTTGTTCATTGAACTATAAAACCTGTTTGCCTCTATGATTGCCATCACATTTAATGTATTATCAAGGATACACACAAACATACTCAGCTCCACTGCAAGAAGAAGGATCTTTAGAAAAAAATCACAATTGAGGTTTCAAGGGTAAATTATATAAAACTTGCTCCTTCTCCATCTCTTAAGTAGCAGCTTCCATTTTTCTAAGCAGTTCCATTTGTAATGTCAAATTACTGGGTAGAATTAGTGTCGGCGTGACAGAGTTAGGCTAGTAGGTAAATGTGAGTGGTGCACAGTCCCAATGTAAAAGACCAAGCATGAAAGGCAACAGAGGAGGAAAATAAAAATTAAATAGAATAGCACATTTAGATAGAGAACTGAAAAAGATAAGGAAAAGAAATGAAGAAAGATGATGAGAGAAATGATCTGAAACTAGGAATTTAATGTGGGGAGAAAGGAACAGAAATAAATGTAACATTCCATTAGGCACAGAAAGTAAGGTGTCGTAGGAGAAGGGGAAATAGAAGCAAGAAAACAACATACGAGTTAAATGTGCCCCCAGTGCTGCCTGCTCAGCCCCACCGTCCTGGCAGGGTCCCAGTTCCGGGAGCCTCCACTCACACCAGATAAGCCAGTTCCTCCCAGCTGGAATTTGGCTTCCTGCGTAATGGGTTAGAATTTCTTTAACAGCTTTTACGTGAGAGATTTAACGTGGTGCTTTGGAGAGCCTGGGGTCCCTTGAGTGGGAGGAAGAGACGATTTATTCAACTGTTCCAAGGAAAGGTTTCCGAGGAACTTAGGTGGAAGTGAGTGCTTGAATGCTTCAAGTGAGTGTACAATATATATTCTACACTATATATATTCTAATACTTAGAAACTCTCAAGTTAAGGGAAAAAAACAAATCAAAAACCCAATGGTTTCCAAAAAAAAGCCAGTATTGTGTTGGCATACAGGCATAAATCAGTGTGTGAATTGGACACAGCGATAAGGAAAGGCTTCCTTCCTTGACGTGGTTTTAATCAGCAGGCTAAAGCTATGAAGTAAAGTGGTGCAATTGTGCTGGCTAGCTTTCATGGGGAGAAACCACCACTGAAATAAATGACTTGCTGTATAGGGTTCTAAGAGTTAAACAGATTCACTAAGATATGAAATGCTCTTGAAAACTAAAGAGTAATGGAGAGTCTTCCACTGGGATGTTGATAACTTCAGGGATGATTGTATATGAATCAGATAAGCAAAGATGGCTGTGGGAAGAAATGGCTTGGGTAACATTGAAAAGAAGGGAGAAGATCTGAAGGGACTGTTCCTCACCCCCTTCCCACGTAAAACTTAAGCATGTCTCCATGCTGATAAATTAGGGCCAATTATGAGATAAGATTGTGCAATGGAAAAGGTTTAATTCTGTTTCTCCTCCATGGTTTTTCCATACCAGAGGCTCAACATGCCACAGTTGTTGATTGAAGTCATGTGGAGTAAGCTGTGTTGTGACAGACGAAGTAATGAAATGATTTATTGCAGGGCCAGTGGCAAAGATGCCTCGCTGTCCCCAGGCTGGTAGGAGAATATCAATTTAATTTCTACCCCATCCAGTATTAACAATGCAGCAACAGCTACAGGGCCAGCGATTCAGTTTGCTATTGTAACTTTAGTTTTTTTTTCCTGCAGCAATGTTTGTATTTCTCATGTATTTCATACACTCTGAACTGTAGGATTTGGCAATCTGGACTGGATTTCTTCATCCCGATCATCCCCATTGTGAAATACAAAAACTATACTTTTACTGTATATTCAAGAATCATGTTGGGAGGCAGTCCATTTTTCACAGGTCAGCAAAAAGCTGACCTTGACTGGAATTCATACCTATTACTCCCATTTTAAAATCTTGTAAGTATTGAAGGATTTTGTATGGTTTCCAAACTTCCAGTGATGCCCTAGATTAAAGAGATTTCGATTGATTTGTTGCAAACATATCCCTTGAAAATACAAAATGTTAATCATAAACATATTTATTTTTAAGACAATTACTCTTGTTACATGAACATATGTGGACCATAACACTTAGCCAGACATTCTTTACTACTTGAATTTTGATTTAACTTTGTAAACCACTGTGTCCTTCATTTTAATATGTGGGATAAACATCTCTCAGTTCCCCTAGAATTAGTTAATAAATATTTCTGAATTCTTGAAATGTCTTAGGATGCCAACAAAGCACTGGAAGAATAAACAAGTTTTTGTTAATTGTTATATCTAGAAAAAAAATGATTTTCCGCACATGTTAAAAACTTAGGTTAGTTTGTGTGAGAATATAATTTCTGAAAATAGTAAATTAGACATCTTTTAGAGGGAATTCAGTTATGGAGAAAGAAATTAAATAATTTAATTTATAATTAACATTTACTATTTTGACATGTATAATTGGATAATAAGATCTTTAGTAAAGATCATTATATAATCTTCATTGAAAAATACTATTTACTTCATCAAGAATAGCACTGTTACTTCTTTGTACAGAAAATAAGGTAATACCTTTTCCTCTACAAGATACAAGGTGCTGTGTATTCAGTCAGTACTTCAATAAACAGCTTAGCGATTTCTTCAGACAAGAATTAGAACAATGAAGACAGAGCCTACGCTTTGTAACCAGTTCAGTGCACTGAAAATATTAGATGTCACAGGTATTACAGCACATAGGCCAGAGTCTTACAAGATCTCAGCAAATAATCAATTATTTGAAAATTAAGACTGTTTTATTAATCGAAGGCTCCTCCAAGTCTCCTGGTTGGGATTGTCACATCGGTGACTTTGGGTGCCCACACAGCAGTAGCAGTCTGAGTGCTGGTATACTGTACACTATGTCCTGCAGTAACAGCACCAGTATTTTTTTATACCTATGTCATAACTTGCTGTACCACTGTGCGTTCGTGAGAACACCCTTGATTCCCACAGTGTATCTTTTTAAGCAAACGTCGTAGTTTGTTAGGAAAGTTTTTGTTAATGTATCTGTAGAGCAGAGGCATTACAAAGCTGCTTGAGAAAGCCAAGAAATTGGATAAAATCTTGGTAAAATGTAATATTCGATTGTAATTTTCATCTGCAAGTCTTCCTTGTGCATAAGTAAATGTGCTTACCAAAAGGGTAACGTAATAGGGTGTCCATAATGTGAACTGTGTACAGACTGTGGCAATCAAAAGCCTGTGCACTGACGGATCTAATCGTCCAGTGTCTTGATCCAGTGGTGTAGCCTCTTTGCGTATTCGCAAGATCAATATAAGTGCATACAGTACTGCGACAGCTGGTACAACATACCCGATGAAGACCATAATGGCATCTGCTGCCTCTTTGTTCTGCATCTTGGAACATTCAATTATTTTAGTGGATACGTGATTGCAGACGTAGAATAGAAGAGATGAGAAACTTGTCAGCATGGCTCCACCCCATATGAATCCACAGACGTGCTTGGTGTTGTACACACTTGACATGTAAGTTCTAGGTAGAGCACGTTCGATGTAGTAGTCCAGGCTGAGTAACGTTGTAGAGTACATGGTAACTAAAGATGAGACGTTGAATAAAATAAGCAAGGTAATATAAACTTCGTTGTTAGAATTCCAAATGGCCCATTTTGTATTGGCAAGACCTAGAAGGTACATTGGTGCCAGAGCGTTGATGATGAGACCGGCAATGGCTATGTTGACAAAGTAAACATCTGGCATCGTCATAGTTGCTTTGTTATACAGATTAACCAGGACCAGCAAGCCATTGTAGCAAAGGCTGATTGGGAAACATATAATGATGTAGAGTAGGGAAAAGATGGAAAGCACAAGGTGGAAGTCATGGCAGAGATGCTGGTCCTCACTGTTCTCGGTACTGTTTAAGGTTTCACAGCTCCACATAGTGATTTTAGCTTTTGTATCTTCTCTGCTGGTTACCAGCTTTCCTGTAAAGAGAGAAATAGTAGTAGTAGTATTGAAATATTACATTGTAAGTGAAATGGAATGTAAGATGAAGAAAACATTTTAAAAATGAAGATCACACAGTTCACATAACTGATCAATTTAAGGTCAGTGACTGAAATGCCTTTCCATCTTGTTAGTCTGTAAGAAGAAGGTAATATGTGAATCAAAGTGTCAGGTGACTAGTAAATAAATGTATAAAAGTTTTACATTTTTAAAATGAAATTAGTGGCGAATGAGTCAATACAGGATATTCAATAAAAGTAAACCATAAACTGTACATCTTTAAAAGAAATACTGATGTAATATATGAACATAAGTACTTTTAAAAAATTATGAAACAGTGCCTTTAATGTGCCTAATACTATGTAAAAGTATTTGCTGAAGAATACAAGAGGAACTACAAATCTCAGCAATAAGATGGAGAATAGCATTCTCTATGGTGTTACGTGGTAAATAGAAATAAGCTCTCTCTTAGAAAGCTTCCTAAGAGGCACATCCAAGGCAGTATGATGAATATATTTTGTATCACTGATAAAGCTAACAAAGACCAGAGGAAACTTGGAATTGAGATGGAGATTTTTTTTTTATTTTTTTTTTTTAGCAGGTCTGTTTGTATTCAGACTTCTGTAACCATTTAGTTCTGAAAAAACAATGAACCTCTGTAGTTTAGGGAACCTAATATCGGGGCAGCCTGGCTTTCCAAAAAGGCAAGAATTAGTTACCATTTCCTCTCAAAATAGCTTGAATTCTTTAAAAAGTATGCTAATGTCAGTAGTCATTGTCCAGCTATCTTTGCTTTATCATCAGAAAAGAGATAACATTTTAACTGAAACCAGTAGACTTCTCAAAGCAATCATGAAAAGTCTCTTTCCAAAGCACAAAAATAAGTAATCTCTAAAACACAACTGAAAACATTCAAAGCCTTAAAATCATGGGTATTATTCCTGCCAGGACATTTCTGGGACAGTGTGGAATTTATGTGGCAGGTGATTTCCCATGTCAAACATAGTCTCAGATTCTCAGATATGCAGCACTGTTTGCTCTTTCCTTTCAGCACGTATAGAAAAGCGTAAGTACACATAAATGCATTCTTTCCAGAGAGAGAACAAGATTTAATCAAATCCACAATAAACGTTGTGCAATTACAATGAATGTTACTAGACAACATGCTACAGTCAGTGAACCATATGCCTAAATGATACAGTATGGGTTTTGTAAACATAAGATCTTCCACAGTTCCATCTCTCTAGCGCTAATCCTTTGACACTTCAGCTGAAGTACAGGATTTGTTCCAGAATCATGTCAGGTTCCATTTTTATTTCCTGCTGCAATTACTTGGTGTGTTTTTTTTTTCTAAATACCACAGTCCATGCCAGATATCAGGCTCAAGTGCAGTAATTTTAGCTGGGCAAACATTTTTATTCCATTGTCATATGCTGGATTTTCTCAGGTAAGGGACTTCTGTGGCAGTAGTGCAAGATGCAGTTCTGATGTATTCAAGGCTCTACTTCACCTCTGTGGAAAAACTTACTTTTTTGTTTGCTTTCTCACATCAGTTCTCTAGCTGTATTGCATAGGTGTACAAACTGTCATATCATCACGGTGCCCTTCAATCCTCATACTCTTTTTGATCACTGAAAGTAACCCAGTTTATTTTCAGGAAGAATCTGTTGTTTTTAAATCTTTAAAAAAGGAAAAGACAAGCTGCCTTGTCCAGCTGAAGGTGACCAAAATTACGTCTCATTGAACTGCTATGGCTCGATTCAACCAAAGCAGCAGATTGGAACGAGGTATTGCAAATATATGCATTACAGGGAGCACAGGGGTGACTAAGCACAGGCAGGGATACAATCACGTAATTCCATTATGCAGGTTTATCCTTAAGCACGTAACTTCGATTACTCCAGACTGAATTACATCAGCCGCAGAATACCTGCCTGTGTATTGTCTCAGAAGGAGATCAGCACTTTTAGCTACTAAGCTTTATATCTTACAGCGTGGTGGGATGTCTCGTGTCCCAGTTGTTTGTAGTAATTACCCCTTTTTACCCAAGTCCTCTGACTGCAGGTAAATAAGTTCAATTTTAATGACAGCAGCGGTAGGAGACTTGTCCAACAGTAATGTTATGAAATGACAGACCTTACCTTAGAAATGGGCAAAAATGAAATCCCTGTTAAAAATACTTTCTGAAGAGGCTTTGTTAGTGACTTCTGGACGATGCCAGGCGAAGTTTCTACTGCTAACTTCCCTCTAATGTTGTGCTCACCTGCCTGGGCGCTCAGCCCACGGCTCGGCAGCTCCTGCCACAGAGGCAGCCCCGGCCTCCAGCCCCAGCCTGGCCGAGGCCTCGCCATGCTTCAGGGGCAGGAGCTCTCCAGAAACCCCAACCGAGCGCTTCTCCAGCGCCAGGCACCTTCTCAGCGCCGGCGTGGCTGCGTTGTGGAAGCTGATGCTGCAGTGCTCGTGTTTATGCTGCCTTCTGACTCAGCTGGCCCCAAACGCTTCCCCCCTCGTTTTGTCCAGGTTTACCCTTTTATCATACTGCGAATCAAGGTCAGGACTTGAAAGGTAGAACCGGGAAGAAGGCGAATCCTCCCGCCCGCTGCTCGCAGCCCTCGGCCTGGCGGCCAAGCCTCTTACCTCCCGCTCCATCTCACGTTCCTCCGTGCCGCGAGACCCGCGGGCGCCCCGTCTGCAATGAGGGGAGCCGGATGAGACGCCTCGGCCTGCTTCTCCGGGGGCACATCGCCTCCCGCCCCACGGCTCGCCGCACGCTGCACTTGTTTTTCCCCTGGTGACTTACTCACAAGTTTGTGCGCCGCCAGGCCCCTCCCTTTCGCTGTTTACAGCCCTTTTTTCGAGAAGTGAGAGGCTGGGCTGGCAGCGGAGCGAGCTGCTGGGGTGCGCTCAGCCTCCGGGCTTCGCATTCACGGCGGGCGATGCTGGGGCTGCGGCAGCGAGCAGAGCTGGCAGGGGATGTTTGAGAGCCCCTTCCCTCCACTGACAGCTCTTGGTCAAGAGCCTGTGCTTTATTTTTAACCTGTGGTAAGAATGTACAGCTTTGAGGTTTCATTTTTCTAAGTGATACATCCTGAACAGGCAGAATATTGTGTTAAGAATTGCCCATGTGCTTGTCCTGCGTACAAAGGTGACTTGTAGCAGGTAGGGAGACAACTTTCTGGGTGTTTGAATTTGGAGATTGCTTTGGTGTTGAAAAGAGGGGTTAAAATAAGACCGATCCTCACTTTGTGATAGTGTTAGGGATTCTGCACGGTCTCCTTTTTTTTGGGAAGTTGAGCAGAGAGTTGTGCCCAGTATTCATGCCACACACAATTAATGATGCATGTTCTCCCTATCTTTAAAATGAAGCATGTCCATGCTGTCTTTTGAAAAGAGTTTGGCACTGTAGGTTGATAGTTTATCACGTATTGAACTCTGCACTGTGGATGTTCTGTTGGTCGTATGTGAACTCCTCAGGTTCATGAACTGAAGTCGTTTCCTCCAAAGTATGGTTTAATGGATAGTGACAACTGAAACCGAGAGCTGCCCCCTTTTTCCTAAATCATTTGCCTTATATTTGGAGATTCTGACTTTTCATTCTGTAGCAAATAAACAGCAAAGAAAAATCCAATAATTAAAAATTGAATTAAATTTCTGTGTTGAGTTGCCCTTTTCAGTGCAGTTTGTTTTTTATAGGCAGGGTCAGTGCTTCTTGTTTCATACCTAACAATTCACTATGAATGTTGTAAAGCCACTGTAGCTCCTAAATAGCAGAGAGTTCATATATTTCTTTTTGATATGTAGTCCACAGGCAAAATTAAACATGCCATGAATAACTGTGCTACAAACTGTGCCATCCAGTCTTGGCTGCCTCAAAACTTCAGGAGGACTTTAATCATCCTAAGTTCGCTGGGGAAACAGCAAAGTAGGCAAGGTATTAGCATAGAAGTACTTATAAAGCTCGGATAATTGGATGGAAGCCAATTTTTTTTTACATGTCATAAAAATTAATGGTGATTTTATTTAGATAAAAATCTACACAGCACACTTGAGGAAAATTTCTTACAGCATGCAAAAAGTTAAGAGCACTTGGTGGCAAAAATTATTTTAGAAAAAATGCATAAAGTAAACTTAAGTTAATGTGTAAGAAAAAATGAAGTGCTGCTTTGTTCTACTATAGAGTCCATAGCTGTAATCAGTTGTTTTCTTCAGAAATACATAGGGCAGCACCAAGTTGCAGAGCAGGTTGGTTAACAGTTTCAAGCATGACCATTCTGCACCGATTATTTTATTTGATTTAAAAAGAAACAAAACACACACACGCCTTTATCCTACTGTAGTGCTATCTCATACTGTGCAGTTTAGAAAAATAAATGCTTTAGTCTACTGACCCGGTTGAGTTATCATCTATACATGAAGTAGCTCTTACCTATCTGACCTCTGAATATGCATTTTGACAAACTGTAATATAATTACAAGCCATATGTAGCTAATAAAGCTGTTGCCAACAAACAAAATCTCTAAAGAGGCCTAAGATTCATACTTTCTCTTCTAGAGTTCCCAAAGGATCTCTTAATTTCTGCAGAGACTGAAAACAAGGAGTACTGCATGGGGAGGGCCGAGCAGAGCTTTGCTCCAGTGCACAGGTTTGTTCAGGTGGAGGATGAGAGAACTGAAAGGCTTTGCCAGACCTGTGCCTATATGCATGAGCCATGACTTAGTAGATTGTCAGCTACTCATCAGGGTTTGTAAGGTGCTTTTAGAAAGCGACGCGTTAAATATTATTTATGGATTAATCCTTAACAATTTAAATAATGGATGATTGGTATTTCTGAAAAGTAGCATACCTGCAATTAGTTGTGCCTCAAGAGGAGCACCCTCTGAACTCTCAAGCGCAAGAGAAAGCCATGTCACGCTGCTGTTACCTAAAAGTCTGGATAACGTGACATTTTTTTTGGCTTACTAGTTTGCATACATGCCATTGGGATTAACAGAAGAGTTGTTGGCTGGATATACAGAAAAGTAAAACTAGATTGCCCAGGTTAGACGAGAGGAGAAAAAATGCAGCAGTGCAGGCAAGTAAGGTCCAAATACACCTTCCTTGTGTAGTCACTGAGTTGCTATTGTTTATAATATAATGATACAGCTCAGATAAAATGCTTTTAACCTTAGTGTAGAAGAAAATCCTGCTTGATGCTGGGTGCTGGGCTGAAAAACAGGCCTCTTCCAACCCTATCATTTATGTCTTCGTGGTGCAATCATTGACCAGTTTGACAGGTGGTATAATTGATACCGTTTTCATTTTATAATGTAGTTAAATCCCCGCAGTATAACGTGAAAGAAGCCATGACTAAATTACAAGAATAACTGATGTATAAAGTAGCATTAAGTCTATCATTCTGTCTTGGTTGTTCAAAAAGTACTAATAAAAACGCAAGAGGAGGTCAGTGGGAACAGGGGTGGTTTTCTTCCTCCTTCAGTCCGAGCGCTTTCTAACATGGTCCTGTCGGTGGTCCAGCCCTGGCAAGTGAATTCATGGGCATAGCAGGCCTTCTGGCCATCCCCTCCCACTGACTGCACCTTCATCTTTGGCTCCTTTTTTAACATAGTAATTTGAACAAACAAACAAAACCCTAACCTTTGACTCAGTCCATCCAACTGTTGCCTACCCCCACTTCACTGTGCGCGATTGCAGTGCTGTGAACCCATTTCCAGCCTTGCAGCTTATTGCTTCCCTTCGGTCCAGTCTTAGTCCTTCAGAGTTCCTTCCGTCCAGATGTAAATGCTTACATATGTTTTCCTCTGTTTTTCAAAAATCTTGTGTTTCACATCTGTCTGGTCCTTGTTTTCCTCTCTCTCCCCCTGATGGCTCTGTTCCAGTTAGCACTGCACCCCCCATCACCGTTGGCTCATAGGACACACATATGACATTGTACCCCTCACAGGGATTCTTAGTATTGCACTCTTCACTTCTTTTCTTCTCTATCACTTTCTTAAGAGACATCCCAGGCTGACTTGGATACATTCTTAGGCATGGCGAGCCAGCAACAAGACTTGAATCTCAGCAGCCACGGCTTTATTTCTGTCACACCTGGAGCGAGGACAGAGTTGCTCATGCTTCTGAAGTCATTCTTTGAGATTGCTCATTTGTCTCGTTACTTTTCCAGAAACTCTGAATGCACATTTGCTTGAGAACACTTAAAAATTCAGCTCCTTCCCGTGGGCCCCTCTCACTTGCTTTGTGACCCTTTTTATTGTTCGGCAGATGTTTGCAGCCACCGTCAGTTGTTTATTCTCTCATTCTGTAAGCACCAGCATTGTGGTAAATCACCCTGCATTATAGCTGTGGTGTCATTCAGCTCCCACTTCTGTGATAAACTGCTTACTGCTGGCCTGGTAGCAGCCCACTAAATAAATGCAATTTTTTGCTTCTGTTTCAGTGGTTTGTTTATATTATGTTATTATTGCTACATAAATATATATCATTCCCTCTAATATAAAATATTAACAATTTTTCAGCTGCACATTTTGTTTAGATTGTTCATTTCTTTGGGAATCTGAGTTCATTTAAGGCCATGCCAGAACTAAGTTCTCTGCAAATTGCTGTTAACAAATCAGTAAGCATCAAGTGAGTTCAGGCGCTCCTTTGGAAGAAAGAGGAAAACTTATTTTTAGGTAATGGCAACTGTTTTTTCAACACCATATCTTCAGGTTCAGAACTGTATCTCCTGTCAGTGAGATTAGAACTGAAGGAATTTCTTCTGTCTTTAAAGTTCATAGAAGATTGCTCAAAAAATGTGTGTCCATCAGTTGTGGATAACTGCATTTGCTTTCTTTTCTCATTTTCCCCTCAATTTTTAAGTAGCTTAAAGCTTATGAGAACAGATAAGATACTCCAGTATAGGAAGAATAAAAGATCAATTATTCTGGAAACCGTAACAGAAGCTGCCAAAACCCATTGTATCTGTCAGTGAGTGGCAGCATGGTAGTGGTCTGGAACGTTGTAGTAACCAGGTACCATGGGATAGAGGAGAGAAATGAAATTCCTGTGAAACAGGGGACTAAGTCTCATGGAGAGATCTTCCACACAAATCTGGAGAGGCCTTACTGCTTGACTGAGTCCCACATTCAGAGACAGATGCTGTCTGCCAGGCACATCTGCCATCCCAGATAAATCCGTGCCTTTCCTGCTGTGCATGCCCCTGTACGGCAGCCTCAGCTGGAGCTGGGTTGCAGTGGCTGTGCCTTCCTCGCAGCTGCACAGCAGCTCTGCCCGGGGCTCTGCAGGGGTTAACTCTGTACACTTGGTTGTGTTGTTCCCTTATCTCAGTGCCCAAGTGACAGATGAGTGAGTATGACTGGTCTCCTGCTCCACCTCTTCCTGACTTCGCTCTATCACTGAATTCCCAAAGTGCCTCTGCATGGAAAACACGACATACCTTTTCTTTAGCGGGTATTGTAGCGAGAAGGGATTCGCCATAGAGTGGACAGTGCTGCTTCTAACACGCTGTGGAAGTGTTGTGGCTCGGGGTTTCATTACTGCAAGAAGTGGGATCTCTTACTTTTGTGCACTTGTAAAGGAAGTCTTGTCCGCCAGGCAAAATGTATTTACGTGCAAGTGAATCAGTACACATGCAGTCATTACCTGTATTTGTCTACAAGCCTGAGCTGCCTGGGTTTCTGAAATAAGATACAATTTTGAGATGCGCAGATATCTACTTGGTAATATTTTTCTTTAAAAAATTAGTTATTTACAAAATTCTAAGAAGCTACTTTTCTAGTACTCATACGCACTTCCAGTAACTTACAGTGTAGTAAATAACAATAACAATTACAATGAGTGTAGCAACAGAAAATAGGCTCCATAAGGTGTTCTGAATTCTGGATTTTATAAAGCTAATTGGAATATGAGAAATGATAGCTTTTAAACGTCAGCAGAGCAGACGGCTCCATTCCACGTTCAGTATGATCAGCCAGTTAGTGCTGCTCCTCTGGCTCCTTGCTCACGCTGTTGGGGTACATGGAAGCCAATTTTGATACAGCTATCCTGCTTTAAAACTAAGTAGCAACAAATCTAAAGTAAATAAAGTTCAGTGTCAATTCAGATGAAGGAAAATTGTTCTGCGCGTTGTTTGGTTTCTTAATTGGTTCAGTGAAAGCCTTTAAGAAAAAAAAAGCTTTAACCTGTGGCACAATCTCCACTCTGCTTCCAACTGGTGAGCCACAGAAACCAGAAGACTTAATTGAAACGTCCAAGTTCAGTTTCTTGGAGAGCGCACAAGACCTTTAGCTGTAGCAAATATTTACATTCAATTTAAAACTGAATGTAAGTTGCAGCTTCTTTTAATGTGAAATACTTAAGTCAGTGGGTCAGACTAGGATTACGTGCACCTTCAGAAAGCATTCTTACTAGCACGACGTTGATGTTCAGAAAGTAGCAGGGACTCAATAGATTTATATAGTAGCTGCAATTTGTTCCTCTCTTTTTAGTGAAACTAATAATTTTTTTCTGACTTAATGAACAGATGATGGGTGAGAGATTCGTTAAAGGATCTTTATTGTATGATAATCATGAAAATTTAACCTTTACCCCCTCATATCTACAGACACCTTAAACTGTAGAATAACATGTCAGTTTGGGGGAAAGAGAGTGGTTTGGGGGAAAATGCATCTACAAAACACATCTTTTGTGTGTGTGTAGAGATCAGATCATGGAGACAAATTTAAAATTTTCTACTGAGACCTTTTTAACATTTCAGAAAAGAGGAAGTCACAAGACACCTTTATGCTAAATTTCTTTGTATAGATCATTTGCACCTCTTCGAGATGGCAAGTGGCTAGATCTCTGAATTTCTAGCGTTTTGGGAGTTGCTCAGGACTCCAGGAGTAAAGATTGTTTATGAACTGAACGTTATGATTTAAATCAACATCCCTCCATTAAAGACCAATTCTCAGCAATCAAAATCAGTGTGAATTATCCCTATTCTAGATATCGTGGACAGAGCTCATCCCAGTGACGGAGCGTCAAGAGGCACCAGCCCTGCCAGGACTGCCCTGTCCGTGAGCCAGCCCGGTGAGCTGGCAGGGTGGAACCAGCAGCTCTTATCTCAGCTCTCTCCTTGCTGGCTTCACCCGTGCTTGGGCTTTGCGACGGAGCACTGCTCGGAGCTGGCAGTGTGGAAACATTCCTCGCAGATATTTTACTGCCAGTTGCAGACTGACAGGAGGCACAGATGGTAGTTTTCCTGGAAACTATAATATAATGCCATTTCCTATTAGAAGCACAAGTGAAAGCTGACTCAGTGACTTATCAACAAGAGATCATATTGGCTGTGTAGGAAATTCTTGTGAAACACTCAGATTGCCAGGACCAGGTTTCCAGTAAATCCAAAAATATTGACATAGTTCTTTCCCAGATAACGCTTACAAGAGTCAGTATGAAACTGGATTGAGTTCAGAGTTTGAAGGGAATAATCTGCCCTCAGCAGTTGCACTATGGCTGAAATGACTCCAAAATCTGTCACATCCATTGAATATAAACAGATACCTTCCTGATAATTGTCAGCAAAAGTCTGAGACATCTTGTTCTAGATGCTCCTACAGCTTTTCATTTCTCTTGCGTGCTGAAGGAAATACCAGTTCCTAGCTGCCTCTGTGAGATGAACTTGCCTATTTACCGATTTCAGCTTATTCCATTTATAGTGTCTGGAGACAGTATTTTAACTGAAGGTTTTGGAAGGGTTGGTATAATATTAATGCTGATGTAAGGATGGCTGTTACTACACTGTAACATCCGGGGTAGGAGCTTTCATTTATGAGGGGCTTGAAATGAACTGAGGCATCTCTGTCCATCTACTGCTTGCCTTGTGCAGCTTCCCATTCCACTTCATCAGTGACAGGGATTTTTGCCTGTTACTCGTCAAAATTTTCTATTGATAGTCTTGATGTCTTATGGGGCTCCCTGTAGCACCTACATGTACGGGATGATCCATCGAACTCTGAAAAGCCCATAATGACCTTTACCACCTTCTGTTCTAGGATGCTTGCCAAGCATTGGACAAGTGTAAGTATTTGATGTTCTGTCACTTGACTCCTTGGCTATGCTTTCACAGGTGTGTGGGTGGGAATGCTTCCTTGGTTATTTTTAACAGAGCTCAGTTCTGTGCGTGTCAGTATGAGGCCATGCAAGTGTTTCCAATGGCAGAAACCACACGTACTTTGTGAGGGCGAGCAATGCGTAAAGGAGTCTTGGACCTCTGTAAACCAGAGCTCTCTGAATCAAGTCTCCCATTACAAAGATATCTGTGAAGTTTTATCTCAAGTATATTACCTGTAACCACCTGTTACCCTGCATTCTGTCCAATCACTAGTATTTTGGGAAGCATAGCTTAGGATTTTTACAAATTCCTGAGAGTACAGCCCAAAAAATGACATTGAAATAAATTCTACAGCTCACAAATTGAAGTGTATCAACTCACATGCCATTAATTATTATTATTATTATTTTTTTAATTGAACAGATTTTTTTTCTTCCAGTCCCCAATAAGTATACACCTTTTAAAAAATCTTACTCACCAGAGTAAGCAAGCACAACTCCTGCAGCAGATTTTGTTACTGCGGAAGCTGCATAGAGCCTCGATTATGAATTTACTTTGTATATCTGCTTCCTTCTGTGCTTATGGTTGGAAGCATGAGGAGTAATTAGTTTGTCACAGAGCCAGTTTCTTAGTAATGATTGATAAATGGTTGTTTTTACATGGCCCACAGATACAGGGTGCATACCAACATTAAACCACAGTTTGTAAGGAGGTCGCTGGAGCTGACTAGCCTATCTTCACTTAAATGAGCATTGCGTGTTTTAGCTGTTGTGGAAGATTTACAGTATACTCTGATAAAGCCTTATCTGCTGTTCAGATCCTGAACACAGCAGTTAAAGTGAGTCATTCTGACATGCAGATCATGATCATAGATGTTCACATGAATCACTTTGTCCAGACGTTCAATCAACTTTTTTTCATCATTTCAGAATCAGTTCAAATTCTATTAAAATCCCTCCAAATCCAAAGCAAATCCTGCTTTGACTTAAATGATTGGGCCAATCAAATACATTAAGAATGTGATGCTGGCGTAAGAACTAGTATGCTGCCTTTTTATGCGGCTTTAACATTTATATAAAAAGGACATAAAGTTCAGTTGACAGAGCCCTAAAGCGAAGTAGGTCTTGTGCTAAGTACAGTAGAAAATATATTTGCAAATATCATGGTGATTAGCATAGTTAAAAATGCTTGTGGAGGCTAAAAAAGACAGCAGTCATTCTGCTTATTTAAAGCTTCTGCTGAAAGCAGGAAATTTTTAGTGCTTTGAAGTTTGCCTTTGGCTTACCTTCTTTTGTAATATAAATGAAAATGCAGCTTAATTGTAATTAATTAGTTAATTGGCTATTGCAGTGTCTTCTAGCTGCTTTGCAGTAATATTTCTCAGTATAGCTTGCTGTGTGTTTTATTATTGTGTTATGAATAGAAGATTCCTAAGTATCTCACTTTCACTGGGAACTGTTCTGCTTTATTAAAGGCTAATTAGATTAATTTTTGATCAATTCCTCTGCTTCATGTCTGCCATACTGTTCAGAATTTAATGTAAACTAAAAATGAAGATCTCCTATATTCAGAGCAGTTAATAATAAAACCTTACAAGCACATACTCAGTACATACAAGAAACAGTAAGTGAGAAGTGCAACCTGATGTACAAGAGAATGAAAATTGATACGTATAAGAAAGCCTACTATAACTTTTTTTTTAGACAAGTAGATAAAAATAGAAAACAGTATCGTGAAAAGTTTAAACAATGATGTTTTTCCCAAAGAACTGACATCTAAAAACTGAACAGTGATTTGTCAAGATGGAGCTACTCATTTTCATTGATATAAGGTTCATCTGCATTAATACTAGTTGTTTCCAGACTCAAAAAAAAAAAAAAAAAAAAAAAAAAAAGTAATCTAAATGGTGAACTTCTAAAAAAATCTCACCTGGTAGGTACCCCCTTACCTTCTTGATGGCTGGCAGAAGCATTTTGCCCATCAAGGCAGAACCTTTAGAAAGTAAGCTCAGCAGAAACTGCAATCTCTCATTTCTCTAGCAAGAGTAAACAATAGGGAGGCTTAGAAAAAGCCTGCTGACGGCTGCAGCAGCCCTGTTCGTGGCACCGAATCTGTATTTACATGTGACTTCCCCTGCACATACATACACATAATCTTTTAAGCTTCAGCTGCACGCTGCTATTGGCGGAGAGGGCAGTTGCAAAAACAAGGCATCCACAGCGATATCTCAAAGTGATTAAGTCCGAAGGGTGAAGGGGTGTTAATCATAGGGCCTGATCCTGCCATAAGGCCTATTTTGTATACTGTATTCACAACTGTCAAAGGATTTTGTTTTGTTTTGTTTTCTGGAAGGACATTACTGTGGTTTGAGAACAGTCCAACCCCCGGTATAGCTGCATAGCAGGGGACTGATAGTGCTGGGGGGAGCTGCTTTGGTACCAGAAAAAGAATTTTTACCAGAGAAGTAGCTGTTTGGCAAAGCTGTGCATGCTAACAGTATAACAAAACCTGAGCAAAGTGAGCCAAACTTCCAAAAATATTGTGTTTGTAGAATTTGATTTTCCTTAGAGCTTCTCCTCATGGCTGTATTTGTCAGGAGCCAAACCCTTCCCACCTTCAGACACCACTGCTACATAGCAAAAGCCTGTGTAGCATCCACCTGGCCTCTGTAGAGTTTAGACAGAAACCAACATTAGAACTGAAAAAGAGCCATTGTATACTTTAAAAAATACTTTAATGTAAACCTCGGAATTATTTTAAGCATGCAGAAAGAACATTTTAATTAAAACAAAACAAAAAAAAAGGAAAATGCCACTACTATATCCTTCTTACTTTAATGAGATGATAAGTAAATGTAAATTCCTTCAATTTGAATAAAAAGTGTATAGTATCAGGATTCTGAGTACTTAGCTTGAATACAAATAGTCCTTAAATAATTTGCCTTTTAAAACTGTAACGAAGAATTAATTTATGTGTTTTCCTCCCTGCCCAAAGCAGGAAGTGTAATGGATGCTTTTACTTTTTAACCAAAAAGGAGTTGACCCCTAAAATGTATGAAGAATGTATGTCACATTCTCTTTCGTGTATGTAAAATGTAAGTGGTTTGGTATTTTATGCCACTAGTTGTTTATTTTTGCTCTTAAAGCACCTTGTAAGCTTAAACTTCACAAGAGGACAAACATTTCCATGGACTTAAAGGTAGCACTTGCGAACTTTTTTGACTGCTAGTGTTTATGATCAATGTAGTTGCCTAGTTCAATTATATTTTCAGTTTGGATAAGCTTTTTTGTTTGTATTAAAGTAAAAAAGCTTGGATTTCTGTTTGCTGTCTTTATAAAGGTAGTAGCACTGTCTGTAAATTCAACTATTAATTTTGCTGTACATATAATTTTCCGTGACATGCTCTATTTTGGGTGTTTTGGGGGATTTGTCAAATTGATAGATAAATAAGCACTTTTGTAATCTCGTATTTTTATGAGGAGGCAGTGTGGGGCAGTCCAGAATTATGCTTTTTTTTTTTCTTTTACTTAGTGGTTTGTAATATTTTATATTTCTCGCTCCTTTGGTTAAGCCATGATGTGTGGTTTGTTTTGAAGTAGAGCAAAACCCCCAAACTGTGCTGATTTACATTTGATAAAATATTGGTGACAGTTGCCCGTAGAGTTTAAGGCAAAGTGGGCTTTCACTTTGAAATTCAGACCTCATAAACTTGAGCATACAGGCTTTGTGCAGGAGAAAAATGCAGCGACTGGGAGGTGGAATTAATACTCCTTTGGTCCCTGGGGAGACCAGCGGGTAGTAACGTGGCTCCTGCGCGTCTGCTGCTCTCCTGGCTTTGTGGTGGTGACCGCTGCCGCTGACAGGCCGCACCACGCGTCCCTTCCAGTGCGCACAGCCCAACAGTTCGTACCTTATCCTGATCGGGTCTGTCTCGCATTGTTTCCCTGAGGCTTGTTGGAAGGTAAAGGTGTGTGATCCCTACGTGCTGGTGCCATGTAGTTAGCGGTGGCTCCGATCAGGGCGGTGGAGGCTGCGGTGCTTTGTTGGCGCGGGTCCAGCCCTTTGCTGATGCCCTCTGTGTCGCGCTCGCCCTGGTGTAGGTTGGGGCCAACCAAGGAGTTTTGTGCTCGGGCTCGCTCCTGGCCAACAGGCAAACAGGGTTTTCCTTTAGTGACTTATTTTTTAATCTGTCTCATCGCAAAGTAAGCGAGTACCTGCCTAGGTGAAGGTGTAGCCCTTTCTGTGGCCTGCCCTGTCAAGAAATTTAGCCCATACTTCCAACACCTTTAAACACAAGGCAGATATTTTTTCTGTACACGTGGTGGAGATTCAGTTGGGCAGGAGCACAGTGTAAGTGTGAGGCATCAACCAAACCACACGCACTTCTGCTCTGCCTCCCTGTGAAGGAGAAGATGGTGATCACAGAAGCCCTGGGGGTCTCCTCCCAGGCTTAGTTTTCAGCCACCTCGCGTTGCTGATAGTGGCTTGATGACTGTGCTGACTTAAATACGGCCCCGAATACAGTTCCTGTTGCTGGTGGCTCCCTGAAGTTACTGTGCAGTCATAAAGCTCATAGTAAGCAGTGGCTGTGTTAGTATGAAAGGCCTACTTGAGCAGAGCAGGCTTCTGTGTACACGTACATTGTGGTGGTTCAAGGGATGAAGTCACCACGTGTTTGAGATGCTGATGTTTCTGACACGCTGCTGCAGCTGATGCAAACTGGTAGACAGTTCTGGTAATATTTTGTACTTATGGAAGCTAAGTAAGATGAAGATTAGTAAGTTCTGTTCAGTTTTGTTCAGCAACATCATGACTTTCCAAGGTTAATCTTTTAGGAGTGCTTAATGCAGTAACTTAGGTAGAGTTACTCCAGATGGATTAAACAAATCACAAGGCTAAAGTAAAAGTAGTTATTTAGGACTGTGGTTGCTTGAATATTATTTTTATGAGCTGAAGTGGTTTTGTTGAAGCATCATTATGACATTAGTGAATTAGTGGCTGTACATCTGGGCCCTTGTTACCCATGTGTAAGTTGTCAGAAAAGAACAGTTATTTAAATAAAAGGGTTATCAGAACTATTCCTTGATATGCTTTTATTCCAAGCTGAAATGACTGTGTCTTCAGAGGAGCTCAAACAGCAAATCAGTTAGTGCACGATGGAGAGATTGTGTTGTGGGTAAGATCTCCTCATTCCATTGCGCAGATGTTTCCAGTCCCTGACTGACACTTTTTCCTGTTTTTCAGTACTGTTGTTTTAAGTGTAGAACTAAAAAGTAATATTAAGGGGTAATATTATTCATTTAGGACTGTTTATTTGAGTTTTATCTTAGCATGAGAATTCAGCAAGTTTATAGTTGATCCTAACGTGCCTGAAAATGCTTTGGTAATCACTTTAAAAAAATAAATAATTGAATTTGCGAATCAGCTGAAGTAAGGAAGACTTGTGAATTTTTGATCAGTTGCTTTAAAACTGCCTTTAGTATGAGGACAACTTTTAGTACCCCTCGTTTTGTAATCTGCTATGACATTTCAGGTTGCACAAACTTCAATGGAAAACTTTAAAAACGAGGCCACAGTTGTGCCCACGCTGCAACCCAGATACTTATTCCCAGTTCGTTCTTCAGAACCGGCTTCCCTATTTTGAGAAACATGCAAGCAGCTTCCCCCTGTGTGGCGGTGCAGCCTTCCTCGTGGCAGGGGCTGCCAGCCCTGCAGCAGTGTCAGTGGAGGGAAGTGTGTCTGAGCTCCCGCAGCTTGACTTCAAAACAGGGCCACAAAGGTGCACTCTGGTGCCTTACAGTGAGCTCAGCCTTTTGAGACAGGTGCATGAGTTTTATTTCCCTTGCCCCAGCTGCATTGCTACAGGAGGGTCAACCTGCAGTGGGTCAGTGACAAACAGGCTGGGAGAGGAGCGATAGCATCTGCACCCATCACAGCGCCTTCCCCTGCTGACGTGACTCAGGGTGCTGATGTGGTTTTAGCAAAAATCCCTCAGACCTGCTAACCTAGTTAATTCTGAACAGCTTTCCAGAAAGTATTCAGAACTTGTGGTTCCTTTCAGAAAATGCTTTATTTAATTATTTTCAAAAGACCACGTTTCTGTTTCCAAAAACATGGTTCTCTGCTAAAAATAGGACAGAAACCAATAGTTGCATACAAGTGGGAATGATAATAATGGGCCAGGCAGGAGTATTTCTGTTTTTTTCTATTTAGCAGTTTTTTTTACTTGGGTTCATTTATATTTGACCTCTATCTGAATGTCCAAAGCACTGAAATTCACTGTTACGTGGATGTGTTAGAGACCATAATGGCATTTTCATGCATCTTTTGTTTCTGCATACTTTGGATAATTTTATTAGCTATTGTTTGAAAATGTCATTAGACATTAAGTCAGTTTATTCAGCTATCAAAGGCTAATCCAAACGTACAGAAGGTAATACCCTGCTCCTGACCTCTCCCTGCCTGCAGGCTTTCAGATGTTCTTTCTTCGGCAGGCCTCAGGTGGTTGGGAAGGGGAAAGGGCTTTCACCCTCTGGGTATTTTGTGAAGACCACAGGACAGGCTGCAGGTACCCCAGCTCACTTCCCGGCACAGGAGAAAAGGGAGAGGAGATGATTAAGCAAAGAAGTCAAGGGCCTTACTGTCTTCCTGGATAAATACTAGGTGAAGTCTCCTTACCCTTTAACCCTTTTAAAGGTCTGAGATTTAATGCAGCAAGTTTGCATGCTTGAAACAGTGGTTAGCTAGCAGGATTTCATAACCCGTTGACCGTGAAGTACTCCCTCCCCACTTCTAAAATTTGCTTGGTTGAACATTACCTCTAGAAGCTTTGCAGATTTCGGGGAAATTTCTTGCACAGAAGTCTTTTAAGGTGAGGCTACAGGGGTCAAGGAACTATTTCTTATAAAGGATATTAAAAAAAAAAAGTAGTATGCTTCAAACATAAGAAACTGAGTTGAAAATCATTTCCTCTAGTTATTCATTTTAATATTGCCACTTTGATCTGTGTGGATTTGAAAATACAATTTATTAATAAATCTCTCCCCCAACAGGTATTTTGATAGTATAAATCTATTGTATTTGCTGTTAATAGCAAACTTTAAAGGGAAGAAAAAAAAAACAGAGGAAGAATGCAACAAAAATGTTGACCTCGATGAATAAAAATCGGACTGTTTGTACCATGAGAAAATGAGATAATTATGGCTATAAATTCCTTTGCTCAAAGAATGAAAATAAACAACATACACGCTATGTGGAAACAGGAGAGAGCCATTGCATTAGGACAGATTCCCTGTAATCTTTTCTCCATGGTAATTCTTAATAATGTGGGGATGTTTTTTTAGTTAAGGACTAAAACTGTTGAGAATGTTCCTGGAGTTTGGCAGCTTTGCAAGATGAAAAGGCCTGGTTTACAAACATTCCCGCCCAGGAACATATTTGGGAGCCAGTAATGTGGTGTTTGGACACTACTACTTCGAGCAGCATTAGATGCATTTCTTACTGCTGCGTTACAGCCATCTGGCAGGTAAGGGCTCTGTTTGTCTGCTAACAAGTGAAGACTTTTTAGAAAGTCTAACTTGGAGCCATTCCACATAAAATTTACTTGAAGGCTTATTCTTCTTTTGGAAAACAAAAACAAAAACAAAAAAACAGCAGGTAATAAAAAAATACATGTTAAACAAAGGGTTAAACCATCAGTTACATACAGCACAACAGCACCACAAGCTATTTAGGGCCATTGTGGAGCTTGATTATTTCTAGATTGAAAATGAATTTTTGTTTTAAGTGATAGCTAAATGGTTTTCTCTGACACAGATTGTGCTACCCAAACCATATCAGATCTGTCTATAAAGCTCAGCATTTTCTCTAGAGTGTCTGAAATCCTACTACAAAGAGTACTTGCACCTTAGTGTGACACCCAGTAGGAATAAAAGGCTGACGTAACATACTACTAACTTGTTAATAATTAATTGCATGTTTCTGTACTTAAGTGTGAAGGGTGGAAAGTATTGCTTTAAAGACTACCTACAAAACTGATGAATGAGCAGCCACTTCAAAGAGAAACGTCCAAAAGAGCAACAGAAGGGAAGCTGCTTTTGAATTCCCTCAGTTCCTCCTGGCAGCCCTGAGCTCACAAAAGAAGCAAGAAATGGTTCTTTTCTGTTCTGTAACACAGCCAGCTCCCAGCAGATAAACCTGGAGGTGGAGCAGCCACATGAGGTTCCTTTTAATAACCTGTGCCTGACATAGATGCTGAAAGAGTCTTACCTAACTTGCATGGTTTTCCCTTCCTGGGTAAGGGAGGTTGCTCACACCATCTCTAGACAAGAAACAGATACAATTTTGGGGCCAGTTGTAGCTCTCAGTTGCACTGGCACATGTTTGAGATTGAAGCCTTTGCAGTTAATCCAGATTTGTGCCTTACAGCTGAAGCAGCAGGACGGATCTTGGCTTCTAACCCCTTTGTATTTTTCAGATTTCTCCATATACAGCATTTCTATTATTAATACTAAAGAAGCAGAGCAAAGCACGTGAAAATGGAAATGCAATTTTTACAAGAGTGCTCAGTTATTTCTTCAGGATAAGTTGAAGCTCCCAGAATTGTGCTTTCATGGTAATCGTCCTACACTTTTTGAGCCTTGCCTTTGCAGCCATGCCCTAGGTTCCTTTAACCAGCATTCCAGCTGCATGCAGCATGTACTTTGTTGCTGCAAATGATGGCTCCAGCCGGTTGCCTTCATTCATTCTGGTAATTGTGCTCTGCCCCGGTCCCTCTTAGCCACGCGCTGCGCTGTACACCCTGCACCGACCCAGTCAGCTGCCCGATTGCTGTCTGTCTGCATCGCTCTTTACTTCCCACAGCTCTCCAATGGCTTTCTCTTGGCTTTGGGAATTCAGTTTATGATTTACTAGTTCCTTGGGTCTCAAATTCTGGAAGTGCACGTGCACTTCCAATGTCTTCAGGTGTCAGCAGTAAATGATCAGGGCGATCATTTAAAACAGGGTTAGGAGGCAATTTTGAGGCTAGCTGTTCCTGATGATATAGTAAGTAAAAAGGATCAAGTGAGTGAATTTGTCATTTCTAACCACTTTTTACACTTAACATTACATGAAATTAGATCTGGAAAGGAGGGACTTGCAATAGGTGTGAAATTCTAAAATGTCATCTGTGTCCAGCTTCTACAAAACCTTATCATCACTGATTGCTACTGTAAGAATTAAAAGTCAACTCATGTAGTCCACAGCAGCAAATATTGTCAGACAATGTATATTGGAAATTTGTAAGAGCTAATATTTAATGTCTTAAAATGAGAAGCATCCAGGATAACTCCTGAAGGCACTTCACTTGAGTTCAGTATATATTAACAAAAAAATATTAAGGTTAATACTAAGGTACCTTTACCAGATGACTTTAAATTAATCTCGGGATTGCCTTAAAAAAAAAAAAAAAAAAAAAAAAAGGAAAGAAAAGGAAAGGAAAGAACCTTCGAGTACTGGGGAAACTCCATTCTTCCTATTGCTATCTATCACTCTCAAGCATGGCATTGAGAGAAAAATTAGTCAGAAATAATGCCAGTTTTCCATCCCTAAACCTCTGGTTATTTGAATACTGAATGCTTTTAAATGATTTGTTTCAGGCCTTTAGAGTACAAATTCACTTTTGATTCTTAGATACCTATAAAGAGGCAGAACAAAACACCACTGAAGTTAGTAAGTCTCGTGGGGCCTGGGGTTCTCTCTCACAGAGCTGTACCCAGTGTTTTTCTTTATTGTTGGTGTTTTAGAATGTCGTTTCCAACTAAATACATGCTGTTCTGTATATGACAGGCGAGGAGTACCAAACCTGAAACCATCAGACAAAGTGGTTTTCCTTTGTTTTGTTTAGGGAGATCTCTTTGATTATGCTTGTAAAGTGCTCTGCTAGGTAATGATAGAACATGCATCTGTTTAAACCAAATTCAAAGAGTATCATGAAGTGACACCTGCTTAAGTTTTTAATTAAAGTGACTTAATCTCTAGCGATCTCTACATACATAGTCAGAAAGTAGCTGTGTTTAATGTGTACTTTGAACTGCCATTCATTTAGAAATCAAAGATTTGTAAATGAAACCCAGTATGCTAGACATGATGATATTGGACTGGAATCCCTTCTTGTTGGCATAGCCTATTTTTTCTGATGTTGCCAGCCCCTGGGAATACATTCTCATTAAAATTATGTATAGAAGCAAACATAAAAAGGTTATCTTAAAAAATAAATAAGTGCATATATAGAACAAAATATGCAAATACATATAGTTGTTCATGTAATGGAGAATTGCTCCTGCCTTTTGTGAGCAGTGCTCTGCCGTTAAACAATTGCACTGTCTGATGAGTTACTATTTTGAAAAGTGACTATAAAAGCCATCATGTATTTCTTTTTACCAGTTTTCTAAATTTCAAGTCTCTGGCGGAGTAGGTCAGGTAACTGAAGGCTATTTAATGCTACTCCTTGCTCTTCAGTGGGTAGGGTCATTAACAGGCTCTGTTTAACTCAGTCATCTCTCCGTATTGGCAGTGGCAGCACTTGGCCTTCACTTTCCTTCCCCTGCTAAAAAGGCAGGGGAAAGCTCCAGCTCCTTTCTGTGGAAGTTGTGGGAGGTGCCATTTCCTCTAACAGGACTCTGATCTTTTTCTTGCTGCTGACTCTGTTGGAAAGCTCTGCAAAGGGAATACTGTTTGTGTGTCCTACAGAAAGGGATCTGTTTTCTGTATTTTTCCCAACTGTGTGAATTTTGCTGGGATAATATGTCTTAATGACTGATGGTATTTTCGCTGATATTCTTTAATGTTCATATTCTCTTCTCTCAGCTTTTCATGTACAGAAGTCCCCTGATATTCTTGAAACAAATGTGCAGACAGTCCTGTATTTTCCCTCTTTGGCAGCTGGTGATGGTAAATGGCAGTAAGTGATAGTGAACATTGATTTGGAATGGAACAAGGAAAAAGAAGCAGAGGCTGTTTGGTTTTTGAAGATCCATAGTTTGTTATCCCTACCTACTGGTGACACCCATGGTGATTTCCAGCATAATCATATGTCTGACCCCACCGCTGCTGTCCTCAGGATGGAATGTAACATTTGGGAACTGTAGCCTCGCTGCCTGGCAGAAGTCTCCTAGTCACGATTTTTCTTTGCAAAATGAACACCATCTCCTCTGTCAGGAAGGGAGACTGAAACTTCGTAAGGGAAAGATGAACAAAGCCCTTAATTTGTGAGAGGAAGGAAACTGGTAGAGAGAGAGCACGAGCGCTGTGACAATGCTGAAATGGGGGCGGGGGGGGCAGATCTTGGCCGGCAGCAGGGAGGAGTTTGGGGCAAGCTGGAGGTGTAAACCTCTGTGCTGATAAATGCAGAGCGATAAAGTACGAAGGAGATGCAGATGCTGCAAGGGGTTCTGGAGTGGCTGGGGAGCGGGGGTGTGCGGGGGGAGCCCAGCTTGCATGACTTCGCATGTAACCCTGCTGGCACGTTCACCTTGTCTGTGTTACGGATGTGCGAAGGTAAATTCCTAATGAAGATGTGTGCAGATCCACCCAGAAGGGAGGTGAACATTTCTTGATAACATTGTGTTCTCAAACATCAGCTCTGAAACGCTCAAGACATTTGCTTTTGATATTCCTTTGACCACCTGCAGAGCTCACCAAACTAGTTTTGGGTGAGAGGAACAAGACTGCGCAAGGAGCTTTGGCTTCATTTAAATGTGGGTAGTCGTGCTGCTAGGATGGAGAATTAAATACTGACATGCTAGGTGTTTGGCTTTTTTTCTATTCTTTCCTTTCCTTTTTTTTTTTTTTTTTTCCTTTTAGAAACTCTCTCCTTCCCTTGGACTATGGTTTCTCTATGTTGCTACCTTTACAGTATTGACTAGCATCTGTATGAACTGCACTTATGGAAACATGCTGGGATTAAAAAAAAAAAAAAAGTATTAAAACAGTGACAAACAGCTATTTCACTATGAAGTTTACTGATGGCTGTTGCTGTTGCATGTCCAAAACTCATAACATACAACTTTATTTGCCCGCTTTTCTGTTGTCTCAGCTTTGCTTCAAAAAGCTATAGTCACCACTGGATGATTTCAATCAAAAACTAGAGAGTCAGAGGCTAAATGCTATCCACAATGTTTATCTATCTTAGTTTAAAAAAATTGTTGCACCACAGTATTGTCAAAGCAGTATGTCTATGAGTATAATAAGTAGCAGGAAAAAAAAAAAAAAGATGGTCTGAATAAATCCAGGATGCATTCTGTTTCTAGTATTTAAAATATTAACTAGTTTTTGACTGGACTGAATTGCTCATAGATTAATTCAAGTTGGAAGGGACCTCAGAAAGTCATCTACCCAAAATGCACAAAGCAGGGCAGATGGGAGATGAAACTAGATCCTAAAAACCTCTGAGGACAAAGGCTGTGCTACATCTGGGCAACCTCTTCCAATGCTTGTCATAATGGTTAAAGAAATACAATAAATGCAGTCATATATTGGAATCTCTCTTTTTTTCAACTTTTGTCCATTGTCTTTTTTTATCCCACCATTTATCACAGTAAAGAGCCTGAATCTGTGTGCACAGTAAGCCTCCTGCAGGTGCATGGTGGTTGTGGCTTAGGTCCACCCAAAACTTTCTCTTCTTCAGGTGGAGCAAGCCCAGTTCCCTCAGCCTCTGACCACAGGGCTGCACATGTTCTGCCCACAGCTGTCCTCGTGGCCTTCTGTTCAACTGCTTTCAGTTTATCAAAAGCTTTTGGGAGGAGGGATGCACAAATCTATACAAAGAAATATCATTTTGGTCTTTATGCAAAAAGATCTTTGTGTAAATCTGTTATGTGGAGGCTTTGTTGTCACAGTATTGTCATAGCACTATGTCTGTCATTATAGTAGGTAGCAGAAAAAAAAATCTGGTCAATGAGCTTGAACTTTTTTAGCTGTGTCTTGCGGTTATGTATATAGAACTTAGAGGAGCATTTTCTGGGCCAACTCTAGGTTTTGGGGTAACACATTATAATAACAGCAACAATAACGGCCCCTAAAAAGATGGGGATGCATACATTCAGTGAGTTTATGATTGTCCTTCAGTGAAGAATTTAGACTAGAAGCTTGTCTTGCTATAGCTGATATCTTACTCGGTACATCCTTTCTGTCCTTACACATGAAGTAGACTCTAAGATTAGTGTGGTTGAGTATATTGGAAGTAATAGAAAACAGACACAGAAAAATTGTTGCATGTTTAAAAAAAATCATAAAATGAAAGAGGAAGTGCATCATTTATTATAACACCATGTAGACTAATGAAAAACATACTGCAGGCTGGAAATTTGTTAAGAGCTGAACTCCAAAAGTTTCCATTCCCAAAAATGCCTTGGGGCCTCCGGCTGTAAGCTTGTGGCTAAGGAGGCCCTATGGTAAACTGACATAAAAAATAACTACTCCATAAACATTCAGCTCCTGTTTCACAATAGTTGGAAATAAGTTTTAAAGAAGTGTTCCCAACTGATACTGACTATACTTTATCAAAGTAAAAGGAAGGGAGGCAGTGCATTTATGACTAGAATGTCAAATTGGGAATGAAACACTGGGGAGATGGGTATTAGGCACAAAAATGTTATGCTCATTGTACAGAGGAGAAAACAAAAAAGATGAAGTGATTTGCCAAGAGCAAGAGCAGCAGTCAGCACTGGCAGAACTGGTGTTAGTATTAAATAATTCCTGGCTCTTGTCCTTTGCTCATTAACTAGAGCAGGGCAGACAGCACACCTATGACACACTGCTGCGAGCAGGTCACCAGCCTGTGCTCAAGCACGTTCTTCAGGCTGTGTGCGAGCACACCCATGTGCCCTCAGAGGAATGGTGTTGGCCCCTTAGAGAAGGCTGAATTTGGTGCCTCTTTTCTTTTAATGTGTTTGGCTTTCTTAAAGATATGTGTCTCCTGCAGTTAGCCCACACTGATTCACTAGGTGTTAGCTTTGCCTTTCTCCTTCCTGACCAGCCTTTGCCAGTGACAATCTTTAGCACTGAGCATGGAGTTTCAGGCAGTTCTAGCTGACATGATGGCCTGCTGGTAGAGGCTGTGAGGGAGAGCATTACAGCCCTGATTCCTTCCTCGCAGGGGTTGGCAAGCAATTTGCAGAGATTATGCCAATTAAATCCTGCAAGTGTTATGTTCCTCCAATCTGTTTCTGCAGTTCGTGTGGATCACAGAGGTTCTTCTGCCTGGCAGAGTCCTCAAGTGCCTTAGGATCATGGGATGTATCCATGAAGTCCAAATTTCACAAGGCTATAAAGATGTTGTAAACTGGAAGCATCTTCATCTGAGCCTACATAAATTGCCAGTTTGTGAGCTTTGGGGAGGAGGTTGATCTGGGAGTAAATACAGACTGTCTGCACTGGCTCTTCTATGAGCACTTAGTAAGTTTTCTACATTTTCACAGAAATAAATACCAGGTCTAGAAATCCCAATGTTGGTAAATATTTTCACAGTTGTACATTGATAAGATAAACATATGACAATAATAGTTGCATTGTATTGCTATACCTGTACTTGCGTGATGTGAAGCACAGAAGAATGTCAGTCGTAGATTGAGCCACTGGAAGAAAAAAAGAAGAAAGAAAAGGTAAACCAATTGCTCATAGTTGGTTGAAAGAAATGAAAAGCAAATTTCATCAATTCTGTTAAATACATTTCATGTGTTATGTTTCACCATACCATGCTTTTTATAGCATTTACAGCATGCAATATTTTCATGCAGTGATTAGAAAATCCAGAATGTAACTGTTTACAATGTTTGGTATTGAATTGCTTCATGATTGATTACTGACTCAATGACTGTAGCTGAAAGGTTGATAGAGTTACTGTATCATTGTGATGTTGGTGTTGATGGCTTTATTTACATTTTTGAGGTGAATTGAGGTTCTTGAATAAAAGCTGTGGATTGATCTAAAAATAGAAACTCACAGCTTCCTTCTCCTCATTGAAAATGTCACGCATGCTGGGTTAAAACTGAAATGGAACAGTCCTGATACAAAATATTTGGCATGTAATAAGATACTATGACAAATGTCAGTTTGGTTTGTTATTGTAAAACACAGTGGTTTTGGCATACTGTGTTACGCTAATTCACTTTGGTTACTGAGGATGTATCTGTTCCTTTGCACACTGGGAGAAAATATGGAAAAGATGAATGTTTTAGTAAATTATAAAAACAAAGGTATAGTATGTGTGACCACTCAGAATTTGTAACCAGTATTTCAGTATGGAGATCTAAATTATCTAAAGGAGAGGAATGAAGTAAATCACTAATTTCCATATTTCTTGCAGTTAAAATTAAAGAGTTTAAAGTCTTTTAGCTTGGATAAGTGATTGAACAGTAATACTTGGAGAGCAAGATAACCCTAAGAACAAATTGTCACTATGGTATCAAAGGTGTGTTTTCCCCTAAAAAGAAAGATTAACTTTGAGGTTACTCAATTATGACTGAATTTTGAGGGAAACAGAGTACTTCATTTGTGAAAAAAATTGTTTAAGATAGCAGCCTGTGGCAGCCCATTCTTTTTATATTGAAGTTTTACTGAGAGGTCAGTAAAGGTCTGTGAAAGATCTCATCTCCTACTGGTTCTCATTTCCCTTCCCCGTTCCTGCACCACTCGTGCCGCTGGTCTCTGTGATGGGTGGCGCGATGGGAGCCAGCAGTGGCCCGGCCCAGCCCAGCCTCTGTCCTGTTCCTCACGTCTCGTGGCAAGCGTTGGAGGGCCCAAGAAAAGTATGTGGTGCAATCAATATTTGGTTGCAATTTTAGTTTCACAATCTGATGAAGAATAGTAAATAGAAGCACTAATTGCTATTATTACGTGGCCTTGAACTTGAGAGAGCGACTTCCGTGTGTGTGCCATGGTTTGTGTGTGTGTGACGTGTCACGCAGCTGGAAATCACCTCCCTGGCTCGAGCAGTCCTAAGACATGCCGCAGGCTGGCTGGCTGTTTGGTCTCCAGCTCCGCCTGGCCTCTCATCCCACCACAGAAACAAATGTCTGCTAATTCATGTGAAGAAACAACAGATTTTCTGTTTATGAATTCATACAGATTGAAGTTGTGTTGCAGGTGCTGTTAAGACAGCTGCCCCGAGCTTTACAGCACAAAACACATGTGGGAAGCTCTTTTTCTCTGTTCATTAGCGGGGCAGGAGGATGTGAGCAGTCCCGGCTGACAGGCCCCACTGCTGAAGCGTGGCATGGCTGCTGTACGCTCTGGAGCCCCTCAGTGTCCCTCAGCGACCTCCAGCACACTGGGCCGGGCGGCTGGGGCTGGCGCCTCCTGACTGACACAGCCCTTCAGTGCCTTTGCTGTGGCCTCACATCCAGGTATTTATGGATGTGATGGAATTAGACATGTGAATTGTCATTGAATTCAGCCGGCTAAGCTGCACAAACAAACTTATTTATATCCATGGCAAGCTGCAGTGCTGAGATCGGCATTCAGAGGACCACTGTCGTGTGCTCATGCGGGTTTGTAGGGTGGGTCGGAGAATGGTTTTGTCCGTACCAGTCACCAAGGAGAAGCTTTGCTTCTGCTGACCTTATTGGATTCACGAGGGTAACGTGTGTTTCATTGCCTCCCTCCGTGGTGACTCAGTAGCTCTTCCTAGATTGATCTGTTTTTCTTGCATTCTGATCCTTGTTGCTGAAGTACATTTTCTTTTACATGGTAAACTAAGTTTCAGGAATGATTAAATCGCAATGTGAATCATAACTGAAATGCTGAGCTATGCATACTGCTCTTCACATCTATACGCCAGCAGGGATGAATAACAAGTTTTGTAGTGACAGGCTTCAGCGGGTCTGCAGTTCTGCTGAGAGGTGAACCCACTGCTTTATGTGTCTTTTGATATAAGCAACTCCAAGGGAATAAACAGCCAGTTAGCCAGTTTGCAGAGAACTTGCAGCGTGACTGAATGCACAGAAGTACTTCTAGGTAGCTTAAAGAATGTAATACCTTTTCAAAGGTCATGTGTCATGCAGCGTATAATTTTATTCATGAGGCCCGAGTTGTATATTCCAAGAAAAATATCATATTAGTCCTATTTATATCATATTAATCCTATTTAATGCTGAGTCACAACATAAAATTTTGCAGTGCTGTAATTAACAGTAATGAAAGATAAGGAGCAGCAGCTGTATAGCTAGTGAAGGAGTTAATTTCAACGTGTATTTTAGACCATTACGTACTGTAAAGCAAAAAGCCTTGTGTTGCCAGCACGAAGCGAAGGAAGGCAGTTAACCACCGCTCCCCTCGCCAGACCAGCAGAGCTGGGGATGCCGTGTGGCTTGGGCTTCACTAACATTGATTCATTAGCTAAGGCAGTAGCAGGCACTACAAATGTGGAAGAATATATAAATTATTGTTACTGTTTGTCATATCCCAAGGAAAAACTTATTTCTGCCTATGTGAATATCAGTTTTTCTCCATGAAAACGTTTCTCTCCTTTCAGGTTGAAGTATATTTTATAAACTGATTTAACAGTTTAGTTCAGGTCTTTGTTCTGTCTGTCAAGACTCTCAGGAGGCTGAAATCTGCAGGCCATCCAATACATCATTGTTCACATTGTACTTCTTTTTAACAAGTCTGAAACGTTTTCCTTGTGTGGTTTCGCAACCCCGTTTTTTTTTCCCAAACAGCATGAGTCCTATCACTAGATCAAATTTAGAATTCACAGCTTCCAACAATTGTCTAATGGATCCACATGTTTACACAGCATGACATTGGCATCCAGATAGTGCTGTCAAAGTCTCCAGGCTGTACTACTGTCTCATGCTTCCTCCCTGCTCTTAAAGGAAAAAAAAAAAAAATCTATATTTACAGTTAATCTGGTATTCTGGGAAGCAGTGAACGGTGCTTTTACTTCAACCACCAGTATTGCTCCCAAAATTCAGAAAACAAACCTCTTTTTTGATCTGCTATATATGAAAATGTCAACTCTCAGGTATTTTATCAGCACTTATTGTATCAATCTCAAAATGCTATTGAATGGGAGACCGGAAAATAACTTTTCCAGACTTGTTCCTTTTTTTCTGTCCTGAGTTTCCCATGCTGAATGACAGCTTTTATCTGTGTATGCCACTGCTACCAGCACCAGCACCTGCGGCTTTCTGAAGCTCCCAGCTACTTCTCCCTGCCACTGTGTCTTTGTGTCGATACGTCTTTCTGTAGCCTGATGGTGAACAAATTACCGAACTGATGTGTCTGCAAACTAACCTACCAGCCGGCAGGCTCAATCACTGGGCGTTTGTGTGGCATGAGAGGACCTTTTGTAATTAACTTGCCTGTGTGTTTTGCACAGTGCTTAATTCCTGTTCTGTGTGATCGGATGTAAATAAATCAGTAGCAATTACTTGGCAGCAACTTTCTGCAATCAGTTGCTCTGAAGAAACTTAGTCCATGGTAGCATTAAGCAAAGGAAGGGGGGTTTGGCTAGGACACCAGAACCTTTCTTGTTTTAATGCTCTCATGGGATCTTTCACTTCCACACAAGCAACTGCTTGAACTGGCCGAGTGGCCTTGATTTAACACTGCTGTACGAATACTGCTTGTCCCAGCTGCAGGGTATCATAACCTCTATTTCCTTAGCTTAGATTTGAAATCTGGAGCCATATGATTCAGATGAACCATGACTGCCCTCTCTTTAACTTGATGTATTTGTTTTGAAAATACCATTGTTCGGTCCAGGTTTTAGCTGCTAAGCAAATTAAGCTGATTTGCAGTGGTAAATGGGGAATACTTAGCAGCTTGATTAAAAAAAAGGGGGTGGGGGGGAGAGAGAAAAAAGCTGAAGCAATTTTTAACTCATCAGTGCCAATGAAAATACATTGTTAGCATAACTTTTTAAAAAAAGTTTTTAAAATTAAAAATGATAGGTTGTCCCAAAGGTAGCTATAGCTCTGATGAAAAAAATACTTCTTCCAAGAGCAATTACATGCTATACAGCGAGCTCACAAAAATGTTGCAGCAGACAGTTTTCAGAATGAAGGCTGATGAGCAGAACTGGGTTAGCTTTGCATTCAAAATTTGATTTTATGTGGGCTCCTGTTCTTGTGAAGCTTACATACAAGCTCTTGGATTTGAAGTAAAGCCAACTGGATTTGTAAAGATGCTTATCGTATTCCCTGGCCCTGTTCAAATCACCAGAAAATATTAAGGCTGACAAGCCTAACTTGATATGCGTCTCAATATTTTTATGCTAGATTACAGTATACATAGAAAAAAGAAAAGTCTCTACCACAGCTGGAGCCTGTTTAAAAAGAAAAATGAAAAAAAAACCCTGTGCCTTTTATTAAAAATTAATATATAGCAGAGAAAATGGAAAATCACCTAATTGCCCATGAGGGTTTACATATGTACCACATGACCAAAGGTCAATCTAAATTGCCACGATTTCCTACTAGGATTTTGTAATCACTTGTTACATAAATGTAGATCTCTTCACAGGCTTTAATTGGTAGGATTATTTTATAATTAAGCTTATAAACTTCATAATCTAATTACATTCTTTAACTTTTTGTCATTGCTATTTTGTAGTGGTGTTTTGTGAGTTTTCTTATTTATTTATTCATAAATGCTCAGAGACTAAACAGCAAGTTGAGGGCTGGGATGCTTTCCAAAAAATATAGTTCAGAGCTGTCGGTCAATCACTGAGCTGCTCCTGCTGTCTGAAATAGAAGTGGCCCCAGCAGCACCTGCCAGGACAGCATGTACAGGGTGCTAAGTTTGGCAGGTCGGGATTTCTGTCCTATAGCATGCCAGAGGGTCGCTCATAGGGTGTCTGCAGAGTTGCTTCTGATTGTTAGTGTATCTTACAGGTTGAAGAGTATTGAGGGAACTGCATTCAGATACTGAAGACGACCTTACAATTAAGATGCAATTTTACTCGCTCGGTTTAGAAAATTCCACTTGCTGCCCACCTGCGTGACTGAGTGAGGTTCTTCCCTTCTTTTTCCCCTCTCTCCCAGGGTAATGCAGTATACAGGTTCTGAGTTTGGTGTGAGACAGTGGAACCATTCCAGAATTTAAAGCTGTTTTTGGTGTCTGGTGGTAGTGCTACAGAGCAAGGATGTTTGCAGAGTGCATAGCAGCAGTAACATGGCCAGCTGGAGCAGTTTCTTACGCTTTACCGTCAATTCCCTTCTGACTGTGGTTATTCCAAACTACTTATACACCATAAGACATAGCCCATCCCATTTTATATTTTATGTAATGTCCCAACCTTGTAGGCTGCTCTGATTTCATTTATATTCACAGACACACGCCCACAAAGCTTCCATTTAGCACATCCCCATAAGTCAGACCTGCACAGGCAGCTAGGAGCATGCTTGTTCTAGCCCCTAGCGCTGCGGCAGCCTGTGCTGGTGGGCGGAATGGCACACCATCCTTGCTGGCCAAGCAGCTCCCCAAAAAGGAGCACATGTGCCTCCTGGCTCACTCTCTGATATGAACGCCTGCATTTTCTTGCCCAGCAGCTGGCCCATGTGAACGCGACCACCTCCCAACAAGTTGCAGCTGGGACGTCTGCACTGCCTCCCCTCCTGGTGCATGCCAGGTGGTGCAGTTAGTGCTCAGCTAAGCTGGTATTGGGTCACCCTACAACAGGAGAGTTGTCTTTGTGTCTTTTACTGGTAGTTAGCATTGCTAGAGGTAAGGACGGCGGGAGGGAGGTAGAAGAAAGGGTGGTGAGCACTGAAGTGAAGTGCTTCAAATGGGGAAGCTGGAGGTGGGCTGAATGTTGTTGTTACAATAGAGGAGAAGAATGGGATTTTGCAATGAGAAGGAAGTGGAGTGCCATGGCATTGCTACATCAGTTTCCAGTGGCCCACCCATTTGTTTTGACATAAATACCTATGCTAAAGCTATGTAGGCTAGACACATACCTTCAGACCCGTGGTATTTAGGTTTCATTATTACTCTTTGAAGGTTGAGCTTGATGTTCTAGTATTTTGTTTGGAGACTTAAACATTTAGGTTTTTTAATTCTGCCCTTCTAGCCATTTCCCTGATTTACCTTGCAGAGCAAATATGCTTTCATTTGGTTTTCCAGACTTCTTTCCTTTCTTTGCTTTTGGCTTAATTTTGAGATATGACATTCAAACCACAGTTAGAGGTAAGTGCCTCTTTGAGAGAGAAATAAAAAAACAGCTAGGGAGTTTGGAGGTAACAGCTTATTTTTCAGTATGCTGCAAGTCCACTAACACAGGTCCTGCCAAAGGCACCAACTTTAACAGCAGCAGCACTTAGGAGAGTGTGCTCAGGGTTTCTGGCAATGCTCACAAGCCACTTTGAAAAAACACGTGTATCACTTGTGGCAAGCACTCCATAGCTTGGAAAGCACTGCTGCAGACCAGTTTATAAGGATTTTTTTTACTTTATACCTTTCAGAGTTATCCATTTTCATTTCATCTACATCAAGCCCAGTTTCCTGTGTTGATATCTAGGATCTTAACATCAAATCTGTAATTAATACAGCTACATTTAGAAACTACAACATTTGCAATGTTTAAAGCAGCAGCTCATTGTGTTACACAGTGCGGCATTTAGCACGTTTTAAATATTCTCCACTTGTGCATGTACAGACTTTTATAGTTGAATTAATAATTTATAATATGCTGGGTCTCATATTCCAGGTCTGTTTGTTTTTAAAGCTGTTCACAGAACTCAGCCTAGGCCACAAACTTCTGTAGATGAAATGAAGGCTGATTAGAATTTTAATACTAAGGAAGGAAATGGTCTTGGGTAGTGCACTGCAGAGCAGAAGAGGCCTTCTGTTAATACACAAGAGTATTACTGTTTTCTTGAACTTTGCCTTCCTATCCAATTACTGCTTGTGCCTAGAAATCATAACTCTGGTGCCTCCAATTTGATAATGTTGAATGTAGTCCTCATGCTAGTTTACCTCATTTCCAGTAGTAAACATCATCTTGATTATACAACTGCTAGATAATATACTCCTAAAACTGAATTATAAGCAGCACTACATGGTTTTGTTCATAAACAAAGCGAAGTCACAATGGTATATCTAGTTGGCCCAGTTCTGTCTTTTTAAATGAAATGAAATCAAGAGGCTTTCCTTGTGAAATGCTTTTCTTGTGACTAACTTATTGCATATTCCACTCTTTGTGACACAAACAAAGCTTTCAGTGTTGCAAATGATTTTTCAGAGTCAAACAAAGTACCAGGAATCCGTGTTGTGCGATTTCATCACGCACTGCAGTGACAGCGCTGGCAGCATCTAGCGAGCTCACCCAAGGAGCAGGTGCAGGCAGCACCGTTAGCAGCATGAGCCAGCAGAGCAGGTACAAGCCAGTCCTGTCCTGCACCCTGGACTGGACTGGGCTGGATGCTTCGTGCTTCTCTGGATCTGTGGTACTCAGCCCTCGCTGCACATGCTTGCCGCACATTTATGGCAGGATGCTATTACCAGAGTGCAGAATCCCATTCTGGTATTATCACATGAAAATCGATTCTGATCCCTCAGTATTTTGGAGTGTATTATTAGCGTGGTACAACTAATCATTTTCATACAAGGGGAATGAAAATCGTGCCCTTGTTTAGATGCTGCATGTGTATTTATAGGACCATAATGCCCAAATACGGTGGTGAAACTTGGCTGCTTCTCCTGCTGGTTTCTGTGGTTTTGTTTCATTGTCCAGAAAAAGTGACAACATTCTCAGCTCTGTGGCATCCATCAACATGATTCATGTCATGTCCACTTTTGGCAGAAAAAGAGAGATGTATATTGTTTGCTTATTCCTTTAAAATTTCTGTGTTTTTTTTTTTTTTAATCTTTCTTTAAGGATTTTTGTTTGCAGTTCTCACACCATTAAAATATCACAGTAGGGACAGTCTGAAACATATTTATCCCACTCAAAAGACTCAGCGGTTTATGTACAATCTGTTATGCAAGTAGCTTTACTTTAGATTTTTTCCCTTTTTTCTTTGATCACTTGTGTAACATTTTATGAAATGCGTGTCTGATGTTGATTCCTTTTTGTGTTCTATTAGGTGCATTTGATTTTGCATCTGAAAGGACTGAATACTAAATGGCCTTTTCATATGCGTGTATTAACAGCATTTTAGTTTTCTTCTTTCAGACAGAGCAGGGAAATTCCTAGGATACAGGATCCTAGATTCCTAGGATCTTTTTGAGAAAGTCTAGAAAAACTATATTAGCAAAGGCAAAAAAGACCTCCCCAGATGTATTTTTATATTTTTTAATGATTTTTATACTGTAAACTAGAGCAGAAGGAACAAGCTGTATCAGAGAGAATTCTGGAAATGAAAAAATTATTTTATTATCTCATCCATTTGTAAGAATGGTACAGATAAACTCTTGACTTTCTTAGCGCTTTTTTTTTCCCCTGCATTAACCTACCAGTAACCAGGCATATATGAGTTTATGGAGACTTGGTATAATGAATCCCTTGCTAAGAAGGAGAATTGCAGTCAAAGATTTTTCCCCTCTTACAGTAGACAAATACTAATGCTTCCTTTCTTTTCTGAACTTCCAGACTGGAACAGTGTTTGATAAGCTGACTCCCAGGGTGAAAGTGCCCTTCAGAGATGCTCGCTGTAGAGCATACCTGCTCTTTGGTTTCGTTTGTTGCAGTTTGTAGGCACAGCACAGCAAGGTTAGTTTTGGTATCTGCATTAGACATACCATTTCAGTAACGTTTCTGTTAAACAAAGGGTTATGTAGTGATTCAGCGCTGAGCATGCAGATGATTCTACAGCTCTAGAGAGGCTCATTTCTGTCTAGTCCCATATGTTATCTTTAATCAGGAAGTAAGGAGGAAGGCATTTGAACTGAGAAGCTTTTGGAAATAACATGAGCAAATATAGAAGCTCAGACCTTAGTAGACAGTTTTACAGACTGCAAGGGAGGATCTGATTGTGGTTTTGCCTGCAAACGTTTTTAATCTGTTGACTTTGTTTTTAATTACTCACGACTGTGAGTGATTTTGTGTCAGTCATGTGAGTTGTATAAGCATTTGAAACTGAATTATCATGACAAGCTTTCCCAACGTGTATTTTTATTTCTTCTTCTCTCTTCTCAATTCACTTCTCTCAAAAGCTGAGAAGAAAGGAGCCCTGCTCTTGAGTTCCTGGCGAGATATTTCTTCCTTCATTAGACAAAACCAGAAAGCCTGTCCCAGTGATTCTACTGTTATCTCTTACCAAAAGCTTCTCAAATGATCCAGGCATCATACAAAATGCTAGCGTGAATCCAGCCTATCACAAGATACTCAGCAGTACTGCTGTTAGCAAAAGACACCGAGAAGCCCTATGCCACGTCACATACCAGTGTTCCCAGTGCTAACCCTGGAGAACTTCCCACCCTCGGTGGTACCTGTCCTGCTGGACATGGAGCGACCACCTGCAGAACCGACCACGTGCGTGTGGGTAGACCCAAGAGCCCCCATGAGCACTTAACGAATATTTGTAGCTTTGTCAAAGCTGTCTCCATCTAGGAGTTAGCAGAACAACTCGTTGGAGTTCAGCTTACACCTTCACCCATCGTTTCTTCCTGAAGGATGATGCTGTGTCCAACACTTGTTCTGGCAAAGCCGTCTGAGCTTTACTGTAATAGTTATAATTAGTTGTTTCTACAAGATCACTACTTGAGAGTCACTACAAGACAAACGTTCTGTCAACAATTATTCCAAGAAGTTGTTAATTAATGTGGAACAACTACAGCTTTTGAAAATGTATTGTCTGTACTGATACCATAAATCCACTTTCCTCCCTACTTGCTCGTGGAGCCCCTTGTGTTCTGGATTCTCTGATGACAAAGATAGTGTGCTGCTGTGGTCTGTTCTTGTGCTGCTGGCTGTTGTGGACAGGCAAGCATGTATAGTGGAGATGCAGCTCCAAAGACCCTGCTAACCAAGCAAGTGAGGTATTTTACAGCCTTTATTTATTTATTTTTAAATTATTATTATCAGTCTGGAGAAGGAGCTACAGAAATGCTACAAAACCTATAATCTTTGTAGTGGATTTTGAGGCTTCCTATTTGCAACACTTGTTGCACATAGATTTTTGCACTTTGGCCAAAATAAGAGTGTTTTTATGACTTTACTTCCAAATGTGTTGAAAGCTTATGTTGCCGTAATACCATTTATTGTACAGCACTTAAATAGCTTTATGTACTGAACATATGCTAAGGCAGAATTCATAAATGACATCTCCCTTGATTTAACTTTCAAAGTATTTCTTAAATCTGAGAACCTACATCTTGTGTCCCATTGTTACCATGCAGCTCCGTGAGGAAGACAGACTGTAAAAGTTTTTGGAGAGAATTATGAAAATGATTAATATCTGACCCTGTTGCGGTACAAGAAACATTACGCCTAATTTGATTGTCATTCAAATACTAACCTTAGTCTGAAAAGCTAAAGAGGAAACTGTGAAAATATTGAGGCTTTAGTTGTGGGTGAAGGATTTCAGAAGCCTTCAGAGGTCTTTGTGCACTTCTAAATGGGTCATGTTTCTGACACCTCTCCTTGCAGGATTTAAAGCAGTTCTTCTATTTACAAGATAAACAAGTGTGATTAAGTAGTTTGTTGGCAGTTGATCTATTCTTCTTTGAATAGATAAAAATGCTGTAAAAAAAACTTGACAATTGCTTTTAAGAGGAATCTGTGAATTATATTAGCTATTTTTCTGCTTTAATTTCTACTAAATTTATAAGCTGAATAGTTTAGGAGGCATTGTAGGTTAATGATTTATTTGGAATTAACAACCCTTCTTCAGTCCTGTAATCATACTTCCATTGTTGCACTGGAGATTACATTTTTTGCCTTTACTTAATTTTTCAGCCTGTGATGAATTTTGCACAGATTTAACGAGTATTGCTACTGCCAAATGTTTATTCCTTTCACCTAAATTGTACAGTGACGTATTGCCGTACGGATAGATGTTCTCTGCTTCAGCATTTGGCTTGCAGGGACCTGAGAGGTTACCAAGAAGCTCCAAGCAGCAGGAGAATGTGAGGAATGGTCATCAGGTGAAATGGGGCATTCCAGCTTAATTCCAGGAAAACAATTTTCACTGTAATTAAGGTCTGGGACGCGCTGCCCGGGGCAGTTGAGGACTCTGTCCCTGGAGGCATCCAGCTCCCAGCCAGGCGAAGCCCCGCATCACATCACCCAGCACTGGGGTTGTGATTCCTCCAAACGTGACAATGACAGTAGAAATCCTCCTGAACTAACAGCTCATTCCTAATAATGCCCAGTTCAAGGGAAAAGCAGTACCTAAAGCTGGCTCTGGTTATTTAAGCAGTAGTCCTGGTAGGTGAGGGGTGTTTTGGTCTTATAGCGGATCTGTTCTTTCCTGTTAAAGCAGTTCTGTTCCTAAAACTTTTCCTTTCCAGCATCCTGTGAGGCATCCTTACAGCAATAATCTGCTGAGAAGGGTCTAACCCTAGGCCAGGTAGAAATCTTTAAGATCTGGTGAGCTCAACCTGTATTTTGTTCTCTGCTGCCTGAGGGGGGAAAAGTCCTTTTGAATGAATTTGTTCTCTTTCTAAATAGATAACTAGCCAAATGCATCTCAAATATTTGTTCTACCATTCAAATATTGGTTTAGGTTTAGAAAACAAATTAACCTTAATGTTCGAAGAATTAGACATTTTGTACCCAGACGCTTTTCTGTGTCATTGGTTCTATAGCGATGACCCTAAATACTTCGGTCAAAATAAAAGAGCCTTCTGATGAAAATCAGACAAATATTTTTGCAACTTGGATGATTCTCTTTGCTGGGTACATGCATATTAAAATACTGCAGATGTATGTTTAAATTTCAGTAGTTTCACTGGGGGAAGCTAGTCAAATGACAGTGCTCTTTAATGTTAATGTGGATGTTTTTTCTGAAGGAACTGAAAAATATAAAGAACAGTTTGCCTATATGTAATATTTAAATGAGAAAGGAAAGTTGTAGAATGGAGCAATTTTAGAGCAAAGGTAAATGAAATTTCCTACAAGCTAGCTTGTTTACTGATTTTTTTTAAGGTTCTGCATAAAATAAGTGAACTGTGTAAGTTCTTGCTCATTTTCTTTTACCCTTTTTCTTATGAGTAAGGCACATCAGTGTGCAAAATTTATTACTTATACTCTAGATATACCAGTTCCAGGTTTACTCTTATATTAGCTATATATTTTTGTCAAAATAACTTGGCAACTGAACATCCTTGTCATTTTGTGCTTAAATGTGTCGGTCCACAAACCAGAGTGGTCTGCTGTTGCAGCTGCAACTCAGAAACAGTCCTGGGTGGAAATTCTCCCCTTGTTCAGAGGGGTGCTTGCTCTGGACGGGTATGGTCTCAATGGCCATAGCCTGCTGGTGTCTAAACTGGGTTAGTTACCATCCTGCTGCCTAATCCTGAAGTAGAAGAAGGAAACTCCTTTTCCTTAGTATATGATAACAGATTTTTGCACGCTTCCTTTCACCAAGAGTTGTGAGTAGATGTTTTTGCAATGACATTGCAAATTCTCTGTTGGTTCTTGTGATTCCCCTGCTGCACGCTGCTGGCTGCACAGCATAGCCCGGTGTGTGTCTGTTGTGAGGTTCCAGAGTTCAGTGAATATGGAATGTTCTGTTTACCTAAATAAGAGCCTTTTTGAAAGGTGGCTGGAGTTTAACCTTGAACAGGGTACTGCCACTTGCTTTGAGTAATTGCTGACCTCAGCCATGATGCAGACACAAGAGGAAATGCAAAGGGAGGGACAGAGGATGGCAGTATCTATTGTTCTCCATCTTTGACTTCCTTACCACATCTTGTACATTTGCATTTATATAGCATGTGAAGTTACTAATCTTTATTCAATTAGATGCCTTAATAAAGGGCATGGCTTGTTACTAAATGGTGGCATTCTTTTGTTACCGTAGTAATAAAACCGAAACTTTACTTTGGAAGTATTTAGACTACCGGAGTGGTTTAACGATTTAGGTGGTATTACCCATCCCAGAATGAGCAAGTAGAAAATGAATTTTTGAAACTAAAACAAAAAAAATGCTTCTGATGTGTCTATTCACTGCGGATCAGTAGGTAGAAATCAAAGGGGATTTTCTCACGCATCCTAAAATGCAGGAAGCTAAATCGTGTCTGCTCACTGCAGCTATAAATCCAAGTGGCTAGAAGACCGGACAACTCCACTCAGAGCCTATCTGCTTCCCCAGCTGTTTGTTTCCTCGATGTGCTTTGGAGTTTTCAATGGGCAGGAAGTCAGTGTGTATGCTGAACAGTTAAACACTGCGGATCAAGGAGTAATGGCTATAGCAGCACACCATCTAAAGGGAGGAAATAAGGGAACAAAAAGCTCACCTAGGAGGACTGAGAACAGAGAGGGATTCATCTTCCATGCTGATACTTTTGGAATTGTTTAAAGGGAAGTTCCACGCACCATGAAAATCAATAGATTGCTATATTGGTTATCTGTTGATGTTTTTTGAATTGACTTGCTTGCGTCTGCCAGAAAAATAGCGTTTTCAAAATGGTGTTCTAGTGAAGACATTTGATCCTTGTTACAGTCCTATTACAAATGCTCGCCTTTTACAAACGCAATAGCAAATGTAAAAGGAAACAGTTCAGTTGGATTCATGATAGACTGATTCTTGCATGACACATTTTGAATAATAAAAATGTGAAGCATACAATATTGCCAGTCTTGGGTTAAATAAAAAGTCGTGTTCCAAATGATACATTTAAAAATACCATGACATTTTCATTTGCTTTCTGGTTTGCTTAACTTTAAGTAGTAGTAGTTCTGGGCAGCTGCTCATGTAGCTCAGGTTCTCTACTCAATCTACAACATGAGTATCTGAGCAGTGAAGGTGCAGAGCTGCAAGTGCTCCATGCAGAGGTGTTTCTGGTTGCCTGCTCTCTCTGGGCTCCGTGTGGGGAGATCCCACTTCTGCTCTCATTCATCCCTCTAGGTATGGAGGAGGAGCAAGTATTCCAGCCCTTATGCATGTGTTCAAGGGTTTTTTCTCCACCATTTTTCTCATGTGTTAACTTTTGCTTAAATATTTTACACTTATTTTTCTTCTGAGGAATGGCGTCTTAAGCCAGAGGGTGCACAAAATGTGATCTCATGGGCTGTACAGCCGCTTGTCTCAGCCTTTGCATCACCTCCTCGTTTTGCTGGCACAAACATTCACAGTGAATGGAATTGGAGAACAGATTTGGTTTTGAAGTAGCCTTTGCGGGGGGGATAGGAGGTAATTTTAACCCAGACAAGTTTACAAGACGGTACAAACACTTGTGCCAACCAGAGGAAGAGGTGGGAGAATACGGAGTGCGTGTCTCTTGGCAGCAGTACTAACCTATGGTGGTTTAAGTTGTTCCTGAATCTGCCACCTGAAACTCTTTTATTCACAAATAAAGCTTTGTTTAGAGCCTGAACAGAAGCGTTCAGTTGTGTAATCTTTCACTATAAGCAAAATATATTACATCTCATTTATAAGCGTATTGTTTGTACTGCTGCACTCACTGTGTGACTGTGTTTCCTGCAGTAAGTTAATCATTTCTGTTATAACATAATGTGGATATTTTAGTGTAAGGCGGGAAAGGAAGAAATCAGAGCTCTGTGTAATGACATTAAGCTTTTAGGCACATAGCTTAAACGGACTCACAGCTGCTTAACATATGCCCTCTGCCTGAACTCGTTTTATCACTTGGTATCTGACTTCTCTCAACGTATAAAAAGTTGATGTGATTGATTGTTGGTTATACAATATTTGTCAGGGTGAACTGAATCATTATGTATATAGATTCGAGAATATAGAAAAATAAAGCTAGGAAAAAAAATCTTGACATTTTCTCCATTCAATAAGCATACTTCAAGTACCTCTTCTTGTTTGCGGGAGTTGGTGGCTGCTGGTTTTGCTAAGCAGCAATTGCTGAGTGATTTAGAGAACATCTCTGCTCCTTTGTTTGGATTTCATTTGCACAACCATTTAGAGTTATAAAACTGTCAGCTTAGGAACAGTCTATATGTTTTGCCAGGGCCTCATGTAAGCAGAGTTTTTATTTTCCTCTCCATTTTGTGTGCCATTTGAATTTTCCAGTATGTATTGCCATTCTTCTTTGCACTGGTCATTAGAATACAACATTCCTGCAAGTCCCGTGGCCTTCTGTAGAGTAGGAGGAATCTTCAAAGTAATTATGAAATTGCATCTCAGATTAGTCATTAGATGAAAGAATGTAGAAGATCTGTTAACCACAGTATCTCACCCTCGGCCAAGCCGAGCAGTGATGGAAGACTTTGCTGTTGCTTAAAAACACATGGAATTTAGGACTGACTGTGACTAGAATTGAATCACCATCAAAACATTAGATAGCATAGACCAGAACTGTTAATTGTATTAATTACAGAACTCTCAAATTCCCTAAAATAACAACCAGCAGGAAGTTGAAATATTGCCTGCTGCTTGGTGTTTTGCTGGCTACGTTCCTCTCTGGCAGAATTTTGCAAGTGACCAGGCTCAGCTTGGGGTTGCATGGAGGCTGCGCTGCCTGGATGCCATCATTCTGCATGAGGTGTAGAAAACTCTCATGTATGTCAGGTTTTGTGTACTTATCTTAGGTTTTCTCTTCCTATTGTTCATAGTGTACCGTGGATGTTAGCTATGAAGTACTTGATGAAATTATAGAAATGCTGATGTCACAGAACTAGAAGCAGAGCAGTATCACATGTGGAGACAAACAGCATCCTGGGCTAACACTGTGAGGTCCTCCAGTTATTTTGTTGTTGCTGGTCTCTCTCAGCAGCATTTACACCTTCCTGAGGACCTGACCTGTACGTTTTTGCTAAGCACAGCTGGTCTTTGGTCTTTGTTGCCGTGTTTGCTGAGCTGTGGGCGCCCTGTCAGGGAGGCGGGTGCAGGAAGCGTTGGGCCGTGCTGATTGCAGCTAAGTGGGGCAGACAAATAAACATGCAAAAGAGCTGACTTGCAAAAATAAATAAATAGGTTGGGAATGTTTGATTTTTAGGTATAAAAAATAATATGTACTGTATGAAGGGAGAAAATATAATTCTGTAATATATTTTTTTGGGCTGAAGATATGCCTGAAAATTAAGAAATTTTTAAGCTGAGAAGTTCCACTGTTGGTTTAAATGTGTTACTTTGGGCAGGTTGCAGTGTTTGGCTTAAAACTGCCAACATGAACCAGGTTTCCTGTCATGAAAGTTTTCAAGAGCGTTTGATGAATTGAATTTTTATCTTTTATTTCCAGTTGTATCCCAAGTCTAATCATAGTAAGATCTGGGTGTATAGGTACAAAAAAACCACCACGTTGTAAACATTTTCAAAGCCAGGAAAAGTATGAATCATGCTGCTGTTTATAACTTGAAAGATGGAAATTGTCATGAATTTGCACCTCTTGCTGTTGCCAGGTGCTCATGTTCAGTGGAAGGGAGGTCAGCGCTTCCAAGCTGATTTGGAGTTGTGTGAGTCAATTAACTGCAGTTCTTAACAGTCAATGACATTTTATGGAAGCCTTAAATAAAAGCAGAGTTCATTCAGGGAATCTGGAAGAATGATGTGTAGGAAGTAAAATGTTTTTGTCTTTCTATCTTGAGAGAAAACCCAGTGTTGACTTCCCTGGCTTCTCTAACTCCCCACTGCTCCCTCTTCTCCTTGACTTGAGATTTCTGTATCCACGCTCACTGTCAGGGCTTCATCTCCCCAATTCTATCTTAAGACTTCCCAGGATTTGTTATTAAACTCTGTCTTCCTTTGCTCTCCTTTTCTTCTGACAAGCATAAACCACTTCACTTTAAAGCTTTGCAATCTATTCCCACTCTAGCCATTATCCCACACGTGCTATGGAGATGTTGACTTTCCTCTTTTGCTGACAATTCAAACATTTACCTTTGACAGTCTGCATTTTCTAATGACCATCTTCAGTGCTTTCTACAGTGCTGCCCTGTGTGCACTGAAGAAGATATTTGTAGCCCAGCACAGAGGCACCTTACTGTCCTTTTTCAAAGCCTTCCTTAAACCTTCCTTTCTTTTGATCCCTGCAGAATTGTGTGATACCAAAACAGGTATGTGATAAGCTTAGTCCTCCTGCTATTCCACACATCATTCTGTCTGTATTTATCCACTGTATTTTATACTCAGTTTTATAATTATTTGCATGACAGCTGTCCTCTGTTGTGTTCATGCTTGTTTTATCAGATATGTAAAATATACATGTAAAGCTTGAATTTGAAACTATAATAAGTTAAAAATTAAATCCACATAACTTGCATTAATTTTATAAATACGTGTAAGCTACTTATTATTGAAATGTAAATTAATAAAAATTTATTTCATGGTAACGTGCTAGTTGCTTTAACTTCAAAATAAGCGACCACCACCAACACCTTATTTTGTGTTGCATTTACAGTGACACTCTTCAATGTGGTCATCGGAAATGCAAACAGGTTTTATGAAGGCTTTTTCTCCTAAGCAGTCGACAGGTTTTAATTTGGGATCTTAAATCATAATTGTTTTTCAATTTTCTGCTCTGCCTCACAAAAGCATAATGAGGGCACACCTGATGCTATAAAAAACAAATGTCATTTCAGTGCTGCAAGATTGCATGATAAATTTGGAGGGGTTATGAATTGCAGTCATAGACAAACACTTATCAGGGATCTCACAAGAACAAAAGAAGTAAAGCGTTGCTAAACAGCAAGCTAGGTCATGCAGTTTGTGCTAACTCGTAGAAACATCCTTCCTTTGCTGTTCTCCTTGAGACAAAACTTCTTCGAACAGGATGTTCAGTGGGAGCTGAACTATAAGTGAGATACAAGTGCAGCTTTCTAGTACTTGTTTCTTTAAACAGGTTTGCACAGGTGTTCAAGAGTGGAAATACATGGAAATTACATGTATTTTACAGGAACAACCATTTCATGAGAAGGCATTGGCACAATCTAAGTCACCCACTTCTTGTTATCACTGGACATAGTCAGATGCAAAAATCTGTAGTTTCCATCCCATTTATTTCTTATTGTGGTAAGATGTCTCTTATTCATAACCAAACGTAAGGTCCAATTCTCTATACCCCCCAAGCCGTCTATTTAATTGTGAAGCAAACCAAGTGGCAAGAGGTGAGCTGAGGTGGCTGTTACCCTGATGCTCCATTGTCACCCTATGATGTACAGGACAGTTGAGGAGCTGCATGTGTTCTAGGTGTTGCTGTGGGTGTCTGCTTTAGGGTTGTTGAATCATGAAATGAATACATTCTGCTAAGGAAAATATCCTGCCCACTGTGTTTTCTTGAGCGTCTCATTTTGGGTCTTGTTCATCATGGATTAAAATTGCATGTTCTGCATTTGTGTGCATGTGTAGTTGAGTGTATGTGTGAAAAACGTTCTGGAATACTTGTTTAAAAGATCTTAGTGTATCAAAGTACAGATGTTAAAATACGTCTTTTGTAGTCAAACATAAGGATTCCTGTTTGAATTGTGAGGCAAACTGCCTTCCTAAGGATCAGTAAGCCTTTATTTTTCATTTAGTAATGAATCTTCTGTTTCACTCGTCTTTCCCATAGACTGGGGGGAATGCACCTCCTCTAACTGTATGTTCCATTTTTGATGAGGATAGGTACATTTCAGGTACATTACAGGGAAGCTGTCAGTTTGAAACTGAGCAAACTAAATATGCTCAGCTGAATGAATGCGATGCTGTCAACATGAACAAGCGGTGCAATTAAGAAAAGAGATATCTTGAAGCTTTACAGCATTCAAGAAGTGTCAGATCATGTTCGTTTGAAATGCGTGGAAATGTTCTTTTTCCCAGTGTAGACGCGAGTATTGTGTCGTCCAGGACTGGCCACCCCAGTGCTTAGCAGACTGAGATTCGTACTTTGTTGTTGCCATCAATGATGTTGAATTTCATCCTATTTGAAAGAGTCATTCAAATTGTTTTTGCAGAATTCCAGTCCTTTACCTTCATCAGGATGTAGATCAGTGAGATTAAAATGAGTGCTTGTCCTTCCACCTTTAGAAGTGCTTCACCTACTTTTGGTTGTTACAAAACCCTATGTGCTGTTTTCAAAAAGCTTTTTTACTGATATGTATTGCTGTAAGGACAACTGGCAGGCATTATTAGGAACTCTTGACTATGCAGAAGATAGTTGAGGATGAAGTTCTTCTAGTTACGAGGCTGTCAAGACCAGTAGAAATGTGAGAAACAGATTCTGTCATATTGTGTTGTTTCCACCTCAACAAAGCAAGATGGGTTTCTTCCAGATCTCCATACCCTAAAAGAAGGGTTTGAAGGACTGGGTCTCGCTGCTCAGTGAGGCTGCTTTAATACCATTGGCATGACTGGAAAACTTTGACAAACCTTGCCCTATGGTATGATTGCTAGCATATCTGGATCTGTACTTGGTCAAAACTTCTGACTAAGAAAATGCATGATACTTTTTTTTTGTCCTCTGTTGTGTGCTTGAAAATAACACATTCTGTTAACAGTAAATGTTATGGAAACTCATACCACTTAGCTTCTGAAAAACACCGCTATGAACAAAAATATCCTGCACTCTGCTTTAAAGATAATATTTATATTTTCTGCTGAGAGAGTAATGGGGAGGAATATCATTAGAGCCTGAGAATGTCACTACAAGTGGTGTGCATTGTCTGTCCCACCTAAGCTTTTTTTTTTTTTTTTTTTTTTTTTAAAGGGAGATACAACCTTCAGTGAGTTCCTCTGTGTAAGGATAAATTTAGCACCAAGAGCAGTGCGAACCAGACTTGTAGGTTGGAGTGGAAGTGACTGCTGTGATGCCCTCACTGGGTGCTGTCATTTCTGCAAAGGATCTGTGCAGGGGAAGGCAAAACGTGGAACAGATTCTGCAAACAGGGGAAATTGTGCTGAATCCTGGGCCTGTGGATGTGCCCCAGAAGTCAGATGGGGCTGTTTTCTGAATCACAACTTTGCTTTTTTTTTTAATGTTAGTTATTTTTCTTACATCTTAAGCTATAATCTTATGACTGTTTTGTACCAAGAGTTCAGAACTGGACTGATAATGTAAAAACTTAGTGTTTAAACCTTGCCTCAGCTATTTCTGTACTTTCATCAGAACTGTTCAGGCTTTAAAAATATTTGAGCAAACTTCTGTGCAAAAACAACAGCCCTAGTGAAGGAGGTGCTCTCTGTGTCACTCTCTGGGTCATTTACATTTACATGTGAGGAGAAAATAATGCAATCACCCTTAAAAGGCCATGTTTCCAAAGAGCAAGCAGCATCTGCACCTGCACAAATGCACACGCGCTTGCTGAACTCCAGGTCCTACCCCCTGCCTGGTGGTACTGAGAGGGAGGAGGCGCTGGGGAGGCTCTTCTCTCAGCTCTCTGTCTGTCTGTCAGATGGTTTGCGTGCCCTCAGGCTTGGGGCAGTGAGGCTGCAGGAGTACCGCCTTGGTGTCCTACATGGGTCTGGGGGCATCCGGCCCTCCCCATCTCACAGTGGCCAGCGTGGAGGAGGCAAAGTCTGCTTGCTGTTGCTTCACAGGTACCTATTTTGTGTAGCCATCGTGGTGTAGCCATCAACATTTTTGCTTACCTCACCAAAGGCAGGCTTTGGTTTCTCACTGATGTCTAGCTAAACCATGGTATTTAAAGCTGGCCCAAACCTTGTGAGGGATTTGGGGATCTACAGCTGCGATCTGTGTCTTCCCATTTTTATAGGGCTATCTGTATAAAAACTGCCTGCTGGTAAAACAAGTGCTGGGTAAGCCTGTGTTTGTCATTCCTGACCTGTGTGTCAGAAATCCCCCCCGGCTGCATTAAGAAATAATTGCCAAGCCCTTTTCAACAGAATAATCCGAGTAGCCCGCGTGCATGCAAGCAACACAGTTCATGCTTCAGACCCGCACACGGAGCGCAGCGCGAGTAGTGTGTGTGGCTGCTATGGTGATTAAAATACATAAATAAGATAGATGAGCACGGGCTGTGTTAGCAGTCCCTTGCTGGCGGCCGTTCAGATGGCAGCCAGCTCCAGCCCACGGTGCCGGGCACATTTCGTCGCCCCGAATAGCCAAAGGGCCGTGCCGCAGCGGGAGTGCCAGCGGCTCCTGTGAGGGGAGGAGTTACACCATGGCCCCTCTACCTTGTCAACGAGCAAATTCAGCCCCAAAGTGGCAAACAAAGGGCTTTTGTGCACTTTTACAGCTCGGCAAGGGTTAGCGGCCTGCCACAGTTTTGAGCCGGGACGAGCTTGGTGCTGACCTGCCTGGAAGGGGACCGGGGGGACGCAGGGCAGCTCGGGGAGGCTCGGTGGGGAGGTCTCGCTCCCATTTTGGGCACAATGCAGGGAATTGTTAAAGCGGCTCCCACTTACCTGGGTCTGCGCGTTGGTCACGTGTAGGCGAGCGTTTCGGCTGCCTTAGGACGCGGATGACAGCGATCGGGGCCGTTTGCTTGCGGTCAGTCCCGCAGATCCAGAGGTGCCCTCTGCCGCGGTTGACATCCTCGCCTGGCCGCGGGCTCTTGCTGACTCAGATTCCTCCTCCTTCCCCTCTCACCTTCTAACATCCTCCAACTGCAGAACTCATCCCTCTCCTGAGATGCAGAGCGGTGCACTTGCCCCAGGAACTTTCTCCAGGCAGGACCCGAATTCAAAGCCAGCCTTTCATTTTCGCGGCGGAGTGGCGAGAGCGAAGGCAGCGAGGGGAACTGGAGCACTCGCTTCCTTTAAATCCCCACCAGAGTCTGCCGAGCGCTGAAAGCGAAGCCGCTTGTCATGGTGAGCTTCAGAGTTTAACTTCAGGGGGGAGGGAGAAAGTGGAAAGCAAACTGAATGCTGTAGTGGAGATTTCTCTCTTCCCCCACTGGGCCCCTTGCCGACTGTTTTTATTGATTTCAATCACTGGAGGCTAGCGAGCTCGCAGAAGAAACACTGTGTAATGTGTTCTTTCCTGGCTTTCATTAAAGAAACTCAATGCAGTGCGGTCACGCTGCCGAGCTCGCCTGGCAACCTGCCTACACCCTGTGGTACCTCTTTCATTGGAGGAGATGGAGCTCGTGGTTTTTTTTTTTTTTTTTTTTTCCTCCCCTCCAGCACTGATTTCAAAACAGCTTATCCTCCGCTTCTACCTTCTGCGAACCCAAAGCTGTTTAAAGTTGGGGAGCGATTGTGAGCACCCCGAAGGGGAAGGTCGTGCTGGTGGAGGTTCAAGCGCTGAGGGCTGGGACAGCCCCGCACTCCTTTTCATTAAAATCCTTCTCTGCGTTTGTGGGGAGGGCTGAAGTGGGGCTGAATGTGAGCCACAGCGATGTGGATACAAATGATTCCCGAGGGTTCTTTTTTCTCCTTCTTTTTCTCGTTTCTCTCTTCCCCTGATTGGTAAACGTGGTTTAATTAAGGGTAAGAGAGTAAGCGGAGTCCTTCTGTGAATCTGTGAAAATTCCTGGCACTGTCATCATGCAAGTGAAGCAAAACTACATTCCCCAAGCCTGCAGCAGTGCAGTTGTCTTAAATACTTCGGTTGCGCTCAGGACTGTGATACTGGTGGAGAAAAATGAGAAATAAAACATGGTACTAATTTGTGCTTTAGAACTTAATCTGTTACAGTATGTACTTCATAGCAGCAAACAATCTATAAAGTGGAATTCAACAAGCTAGTTTCTGTAAGTCGTATTGTTCTGTGTGCCTATAAATCCTTTCATTTAATTTAGTAAATTGATTGATTTCTTCTTATTATGCAGATTCTAACGTTAATACACTATGTGCTCTTCAGAACTGGATGTACATCTATGAAACATGCAAATATCACACAGTTGTAAATAAAGCCTGATTTCACGCCACAAGGGCTGTACCCATTTGAAGTACAGCTGCAGATTCAGGGTACCACCTGGTTGCTTGTGCTTCTGCGATACCGTATCTGAGTACGTAAGGACATACTCTTTTAACATTTGCACGACTACTAAAAGAATCCGTTCCTGGATCAGAAAGATAAAAAGCTTGTTCTTATTTAAATCTGGCTTCCTGCAGAACTTGTTTGAGGCTTTTCTGCCTGGATTGCATCTACAGAAACCTTTCCAAATCAACTTAACGTAATTTATTCCCAGTGTTTCTGTTGCCAGGAGTTGAGATTTTAAAAACAACTAGCTTTTATGAAAAATTTTAATTATTTCTTTATACAATATCTATATATTTTTAAATCTTCCTACGGAAGTTCTACAGACATGATATAAGGAAGTATATTTCTACAAATGTTACTTTTAAATCAAAGCTTGCTTTCTGCGTGGGAACTATGTTTCATGTGCTCTCTCTGGTCATACTTCTTATTCTCATAAGGTGCTAAATGACAGAAAATGGTTATTTAAATTCAATATGGCTGCAAACTATTTTGTGTAAATTCTATAGCTGTAGTTGTAGCATAGTTCTTTGGCAAGCCTCAAATAGTAAATCATTTGTCAGTCTTTTATGAACCTTGCATCTCAAGATTTGCCAGCCTTTCTTCTTTGTAGTTTTTGAACTGTATTTATAGATTCTGCTTTTTGTTTTTAAGCTGGCAGATGGCCAGTTATTTATCTGCCTTCATATGTATTGTGTACGAGGGAAACGGAACATTTTGTATGCTAATATCGTGCATGGTGCATACTTGGGGCAAAAGACTGCTTGTAAGCAGAATCCATTATGTGACGAGTCGGTAGCTCCTAGTCCGTTCTCGGTCAGCGAACAAAGCCCCTTTGACATTGCTCTATATTAAAAGTTATGAAATAACACAAGCTTAATGAACAATCAAGGCACAATGCTGCTACTATGAAGCGAGCTGTATTGTCCGTTTCCCCTTCTTTCTCTTCAGAGTTCAAAAATTTGAAGCCCTCTTCATACGTTTGTCACTGTTAGTCATGTTGAAATTTATTCCTCTGAATTTCTGATGCCGCTTGCTTTGCTGTTCTTTTGCTGTGCTGGTAGAAAAAGGTAAAAGCACATTGACTTTTGGGGCAGCTGAACTCACTGGTGGTAACAGAAACTTTGGTTTCCTTCCTTTTTCTGGCTCTCTTCCTGTCGCCTTTGTCAGGTTTCCTTTTCCATCACCTCTCTGCCCCGGCCGGTTCCTTACATTTACTTTCCTTTGCCAGGGCACACGGCCGTCAGGTCGCACCCAGGGTGTTGCGGAGCTGCTGGAGCCCTGAGGATGCCTGCTGGAGGAGGATGAGCAGCGCTTCTGCCCCCAGCGAAGGCAGCGCCTTGCTGCACGGTGCTCTGTTTGCACCTTGTGCCACACACGGGTTGGGCAGGACCCTTCACCAGGCAGCAAATTCTGACCTACACATACAAATCCCAAAGGCGTATTTGCAATATATTAAAATCAGGTTAATTGGGGCATGCAAACGTAGGAGTCTTTAAAACAGTGGGAGAAAGAGGAGCAGAAGCTTTTAGAAGACATCTTCAGTCGTACTGAAGTATGAAACAGCAAAGGCCCTTTGGTTAACTATAAATCTGGAAACAAATTTAAAAATATGCTTGTTGCTCTGTTGAAACACAACAAAATTAATGTGCCGTTAATACCATCTTGGTACTGGTTGTCCAGCTGTCACGGTTCATAATACCCTGGCAGCTGATGGTTTTATACAAATTCAGGCTCTAAAAAACTGCACCTGTTTGTTTTTGCCACTCTTGCTGCAAAAAAAAAAGGGCCTGATGTCTTCAGCTAGTCCTCTCGGGTAAATCTTTCTGCCTTTTCCAGTTTCTCTTGCAGTCAGGGTTGTTTTTCTCTGTTGTGAATTGCTTAGCGGGACTGCTGGACACTTAAATCCTGCACTCACTTCTGTTTGAGATGGCTCCCCCGTTATGATAGGTAAACTCATTTCTGAACACAACCTATAAAATGTTTTACATTTGTGCAATATTTCAAGATTACAGATAATAATTAAAAACTTTGATAAAACTGCCACATTTGAAGCCTATAGCTGTTTTGAGTCAGATGTCTTAGCCTATTTATTTACACAATATGACTAAGCTTACCTAGAAATCCGAAATTCAAGGCTGGCATTGATGAAAGGCTCTATTGGCAGTCTCTGTCCTTTGCCAGCAAATTGACATAGTATAGTACAAACCTTGGGAATTTGCTTGGAAACATATGAGCTTTGCATCTCTTGTCCCTTGTGAAGATGACGTGGATTTTTATGAGCGTAAATGTTAAAGATCTGGGGGTCCATCTCTTTTCCAAAATACGGCAACCAGTGGCAGTACCCCTTCCAGCACCTTTTCAGGCCTTCTGGAAAGTTTCCAAGTGGAAGACTCCCACCTCCTTAATCATGAAAAAAGCCTGCCTCTCCTCTGAATGTCATTCATTCAAGTGTACTGACCTGCCCTGACCTTGTTTAGATTGAGATCTAATGAGCCCACGGTCCAAGGTGGTGTGGGAGCTCACAGCAGGCTTTGCAAATAAGCAAGTGTTGTGTTTTTCTGTATGCATGTGTTTTAAATTTATCACGTCAATAAACAAGTGTATCACACGCTCGAGTACGGACTTTACGGCGTTGTAGTTAAGAATAAATTGTGCCACTACAAATTGTGATGTCACATTATAAATATAAAAGGAGACAATGTGGAATATTTATGACCTCAAAACAATGAAGTCCCCTGTTGATTTGTGCTTTTTTTTAAAAAAAAATAAATAATGAGGTAATGCTAAAACTCTGAATCTGAACGGCTCACAAACTTTGGGCTCATCTCTCAGAAAAACAGTCACGCTAATGGTACAGGGAAAGAAAGATTAAAAAATAATGCTGTTGATTCCGAGGAGAGATGCATCAGTAGAATATCATAACAGGGGTCATTTGAGTTAAAATAAATATAGCTAGGCTTCAAATTTCATTAAAAGGTTTGGCTTTATTTTGAGTCCCAGAATCTGGGGAAGGTTGGTTGGTTTCTGTTGTGTTTTGTGATTTCTTTTTTTACATTATGATAAAGTGAACCTCAGCTTCAGTGGAGAATCTGCACCAAATGCACACATTTTATGAAACAGATAAAACTTGAGGCTTTCAAATTAAAAAAAAAAACAAAAAAAAACAAAAAAAACAGTCGAGGGCGGATTGTAGTACCTACTGCTGGCCTAAATCGTGTTGACACGAATGGATAAAAACGTAGCTGGAATGAGAGAGGTCGTCTGCAATGCAAGCGTTCGCAGGCTGTATGAGTCCCAAACAGAAGCCTACTGAACCATATTTTCGTTGGGCCGAATTACGGTCTGTGCTATCAGAAGGGTACCTTAAGCTATAAATCCCGACTCTTTCAACCCTGGAATAGCTCCAGCCCCAAAGGGAGAACAATGCTGGTGTTTCAGATGGCCTACAGTGCAGAAATTGTTCTGCTGGAAACAAACGTTGTTAGGGCTTGGTATTTATGTTGGGACCCACTTATAGGGAGGGAGCGACTTGTTTTGTTTTTAATGGAGTGGTCGGGAGAGGGATAAAAAGCTTTTTGATAATGTAAGGAATGCGTGGGGGAAGGGAAGGTACAGAGATACGCATTTACTGTAAGTATGAAGGAGCAGAGGCCTCTTTATCAGAGCTGCTCTAATGATGTGCCACAGTCACTTTATTTGAAAGCTTCATGGCTCACAGAAAAGTAAACAAATTCATTACATTATTTTTAAAAGAAGATTAAGTGTAGTGTGTCGTCTGTTGGACAGCTGCTCTAGTAATCTTTTACAAACACTTTATAAATGACCACCCTCGGTGTTTTTCTGGGCTTTGTGTGGCTGGATTGTTATTTTAGTAAGTACCAGGACAGTTTTTCCAATGAAAACGGTGTTTCCTGTAAAACAATTACATACCTACCTTCTCCCTAAATATTATTTCTTCTTAGCATGAGGTATAAATGTCTGCTATACAAACGCATCGTCTGTTGAGATTTTTTGGGTGGATGCTGGCTTTCCATAATAATAAATAAAAAGCATTTTAAACAAGAACAACAACAAATGTAAATCCTCTTTTCTGCCTTATTTGCATTTGTTCTGATGTCTGCTTTGTCCTTTTTTGGGCTTTGAAAACAGAGCTGAAAAGATGAGTCAAAGTCAATTTAGATAATGCGGGAACTGACGCCGAACAAATGTCTAGTCCTCAGCAGGTGTCTTTGGCAAATCTGCTAGCATTCAGGTATTGTTGTGTTTACCTATCCTTTGCTTTGAACATCAGCAACAATAATGTTATTTAGCATCATGTTTGGATTTTTGTCTTAAGGCACTTGACAAACACTAGTTGTTACAATCCCAAGGATCTGTCGCTTCATATAGCGGTTTTAACCCGTCTCCCAACAGCAATCGATATTCTTATGCATCTGGGTTTCAGTGGTGGGTGCCTCTACCAGGAGGGAGTAAAAGGGACATTTGTGCCTGGGTCCGAGCACCAGCTCAGAGACCTTTGTCTCAAGGCAAAAGGGACGTTAAGGGCATGCTAGGCATCTCGCGGGGTCCCCTTCCCCACTGCACAGTGTTCTGGTGCTCTAACCTGATCATCAAATGACCCCTTCCTTCAAAGCCCAGTCTGTGAATGCAGTTCTTGTTCTGGGAATGCCGGTGGTGGTTGGGCTCCTTTATTGTCCCAGCCCCGGGACGAGATGCTAACGGCTCCCAGAGGCATTGATGACTCCTCCAGGTTTCCTTGCTCTCTGTAAGCTCCACCTGCATCAGCTTGTAGCCGGAGTCTTGGAGCAACATTCAGACGTGACAGAATCATCAGGAAACACTTATTTTGAGCAGAGTTTATGGATCTAAGTAACTTAATGAACACTTGTATGCTAAGTCCCCTTTTTCTGTCCCTGCTATGTGGGAATCTCTTTAAAGTCCACATGTGAACAGGTAAGGTACACGTCCCTTGGGCTGCCTTATGTTAATGCCATTTTCACTGCTGTTGGGGCTGGTTTTTCCTATCCATCTTATAAATACAGCCTAGCCTTGTAGGAAATTGTTCCCTGCTCAGGTTGTCTTAATAAACTCAGCACAGCTGTTGCTGAGGAAGTGGATTAATGGAGTCATTGGCAAATCAGTACTGTTTGGGCAGCATCTCTGTCGTGTTCCATGTTACTGCAATCCATTATGTTTCCATAGCATTGCCTGTGGCCCCAACACATCTTGTTAAATATCATGAGCAGGATGCTTGAACTGTCTCAGCATAAGGTGCTAAATATGGTTCAAATTTTTTTAAAAGTTAAAAAAAAAAAGGGAGCCTGACAACCTATTCCAGTCTGAACCTATAGTTTAGAAATGTGTCTATGTCTGCAATTTTAAGTTGGCTACAAATGATAGAAGGGAATAAATAATAGAGCACAGCAGCTGAAAACCCTGAGCTCCTCCCAGAAGCTAATACTTCCAGTGTTTTTGTTCTTAGCCTGGAAGAGGTAATGATATTTAAATGTTGCAGTGTACATGCCTTACCCTGCACTGATTCACAGTGACCATGGAGGTGGCTGAGAAGCAGCAGGTCCTCAAACCACAGTGAAGGTATCACGGTTTTATTTGGGACAGTATGAGGTGTGTAACTAGCATGCTAAGAATTAATACCATCCCTTTGCTCTTGGATTTGGAAATACCCATGAGGAAGTGTATGAGTCCTGTTTGGAATACTCTGTATTTTTTTCATTGCTCAGCCATTACTGGGAGGTTGCACAGAAGAGGTGGTTTCATTGAGTCCAAATCCCTATTGCTTCCTGAGGTCCTTAGGGACTGGGATATCCAGAAGCTACGTTCTCCATGATTTTGTGAAGGTCTGTCCAAGGTGATCATCAGAATAGGGCTCTAAAAGGGTAAATCTCTTAAGATCTGTTAGATCTGATGTCAGTCTTTCTACAGCGTGAATGGGGAGAGGAGGGAAAGCACAATCATTGCTAGTTTTGGACTGCAGTGCTCACACAGGAAAACAAAATGTACTAGTATGTGGAAATCATGGGGGGGATGTTGAGTAACAGCCTCTTAGTATTACACCAGCTGGATATTTTTATGCTTCCAGTTGATACTTAACAACTCAGAGGACTACTGCCTGGAAAGATATGAATGAACCAGTGCTCAGAGTCACTGGAGTAAGTCTCGTCTTGTTATGGAACAGCTTTTTGTTTTTAGCTTGTGTGATCTCCCACTGGATTTCCCCTGATAAACTCAGCATATCTCCTTAATGCTCTTCTTCTGTATGTGAAATAAGTATTTTCATTTGGGGTATAATTATGCATATATTTATAGTAATTGGGTTTTAATTATGAACTGTTCTGTCTGAAAACCTAGAGAAACTTTAACCATTGTGGGATATATGTGTGTATGTTTATGCAAGATTGTGCATATGTTTACCCAGGATAGCTAAAGGATCTCCCAGAGGTCTGGGATGAAGATGGTTGTTGTCACATCTTCCCTTCCGGCATAGTGGATATCAAGTCCCTGAGTGGAAGACAGGGGTTTTCTCAGTGCACAGCAGTATGAGATTACAGCCCCAGAAACTCAGGATCTTAAGGAATCTCTACTCCCATACATATCTATATATGCTAAAAAAATCCATAGTGAAATACAGCGTACAATAAAATTACAAAGATTGAAGCGTCTGGTCTTAAGTATTACCTGTTCCTTTCAATTAAAATTATGCATATGTTGTTTACCTTTATTTACCCTTTACTTAAATGTTCATTATTTCAGGCCACAGATGAAGAAGATCTTACCCCAGAAGAAAGAAGGAAACTGGAAAGAAAATTGAAAAAAGAGCGCAAGAAGGAAGAAAAGAAGCTGATAAGAGAAGCTGGAATCTCTACTAAAAAAGAAGAGCCTAAAAAGCTGTCAGGATCAGAGCTGGCTCTGGCCTATTTAACCAGGTAAGACTACTAAAACCCCACTGCAGATGCTCCCTGCAGAAGCAAGCTGTAAACCATGCCAGAAATCCAGAACAAGCTGAACCAAGTAATAAGACATTAAAGGAAATTGCTGCAGTTAAGTAATAAGTTAATGTTTCATCTCATTTGACACCCTGTCACCATGTTTTATTTATATCACAGTAACTACTAAAGGATTTTGAGTATGGTACAAACATTTTAAAGAAAGCTCCTGTCCTGAAGATCTTACAGTTGATATATAAATATCACTGGGTTAGCTGCACTTAAAAAGATGAAAGGCATATTACAGACAAGATTGCACTGGGGAAATGAGTTTTGATTAAGGGCACCATTTTAAGCAAAGGAGTTTTACTTGTTCTCTTTTTGTGAGCAAATTGCCTGAAGTGGTTAAGCATTATGGAGTCCTAATTTAATTTAATGCGTGATATTTGGATATTTGTAAATTAAGATGGGATTATGCCACCGTTACAAAGTTCATAGTGTGCAATGCCTTATTTCTGCATACCAAAGTATATAGCCAGTATAGCGGCCGATTTCAGATCGGAAGCAATTACTTTAGTTAGCATACTTATTTAGAATACTTTACATTCCAACATAAAGCAATGTCTATGGTTAAAATAGAGAACTACAACAAAGCATTCATGGTACGCTACAGACAGAGGCCTTGTATAAGCAGGAAGATAGTGTTTATTTTTTCCCCAAACTACAAAATATGTCCTGTCTCTAAGACCTGCAAAAGGCTGGCGTGTTACCAATAGTGGGTTACCACGAGGAATAAAACCAGTGTTGCATCTCTGGCCGTGCTTAAAACTGAAGCATGCAGACTGTCTGAATTGTTACTTACCACTCTCAGTGGGGAGGGAGGAAATTAATTGCATTCCAGGCAGAGGGACATGTGCATTTTTGTTACATAACCCTCAGCATGCAGTGATAGCAAAATGACAATAATATTTTTGATCTGGAAAACAGCTGGAATAGTTCACCGCTGTTTTGAACTGCAGATGGATTGACAGTTAGCTTTGAACCATCTGCTCAAGCTATACTGCGGTATGTGTGCTAGTAAGTGATGGATCTAGAGATAATGGTTTTCAGGTTTGGAAAGCAAAGGAACAAGCTGTGGGTTTTTGTTGATACTCTGCTGTTATCTATATGGATCTGTGCCTTGTGATGAGAGAATATGAAACTATATTTCAACTAATTTGACTCCAGAGTTTCACTTAACTCATACCAAATTACTTTGAAACAGTATTCCTGCTACATAGTTCAGTAATAGCAGAGTTCAGCTGCTATAGGTATGGCAGTAGGTTGTCTGGGATTGGTTCAGCAGCAACTGATCTGAATTCTGTAGACTTATCGGGGATAGTCATAAGATGCTGAACTACCAAGCAGATAAAACCACAGACAGCATTCTGGCCCCAAATGTCCTGTGACTTATCTTGGATCATCTTGGCTCAGTCCTTTTGCACCTCTGAAGTATTTTCTACCCAGAAAGATTGGAAAAAGAAACAACTAGATTTAGAGTCATCAGAGAAGAAAGTCACTATGTGGGGAAAGGAAACTAAAATCCGGCTTCTGGAAGACCCCTGTAAAAACCCCAGAAACTTCAGTGGGTCAAGGATTTCAGCCTGTGTGTTTTTGTAGGGCTACAGGCATGAATAAGACGTGGGAGGATAAGGTAATCTTACAGATGCAAGAGCTTAGTATAATTGGAAGTGAACAAAAGGGTGCTGTGGATTTATGTTTTGCCCCACCTATGGTAAAAAACCTTCCATTAAATAAGGGTTACTAAGTGAAGTGGCATCTTAATTCCCTGATGACATGTGAATCTCCTGTAGGACAGGTGGAACTCGAAGTACCATACAGCAATTAAAACTGTCATTTTTATTTCTTAAGAGACTATTCACATCATGAGAACACAACTATACGGGGCTTCAGCTTTGACAGGAAAATATTTATTTTAATTTTGTTTGATAATTTGCGAAGAAAAATGTTAGAGTGTTCAGTGAAAGAGTTGTGTTACACGTAGACTTTTGACATGCAAGGGGAAATTCAAGTTATTCTGTAAGTCATACATATTTGAAGAGCTAGTACTGCCCTCAGAGGACAGAATCATCTTTTCTGGTATGTAGGATGAAATAAAGAGAAATTCTTCAGCATAGGAATAAATTTCCATTTCAAGCAGTAACATTAGGGAGAAAGAGCATGACTTTACATGGAGGAAATAAAACACATTTAATAGCATCTATTGTTTCCTGGGCGATCGTGTTCTTAGAAATCCCTGCTTCTGCAGCAACTTTGTGTGTTCTGTTTGAAAAGTAGCATGGAAGTAGCAGGCAGCCTGCAGCAGCAACACTCTCACTGCTGAGGCACCGGACACCTTTCTAAAGCCATCCCTCATCCTTTTAGCTGAGAGGAGTTAATGAAGAGAGTGTTAATGAGGGGATGCTGGGGGCAGACAGGACCACTCGTGGCACTGTGCTGCCTGGCGCCTGGAAGTGCAGCAAGCTGGCAGTCGCAGTTGTGCCCACAGTGATGCTTAGCACAAAGAGCGATGCTAGACCAAGCTGTGTGCCTGTCCCTGACTGGGGTACATCCCTGTCTACACCCAGGTGCTGGGTGGCAGTGACAGCCCAGCCTTTTCAGCTGCTTTCTCATTTGGGTGAGGAAAAGGATTTCACTCCTGACTGTTCCAGGGGAGGAGGAGGCCACATGGCTCACGGTTCTTTCTCTTTGCATTGGCCTGAAGGGAAAGGAAGAGGGGAGGAAAAAAAAAAAATTGCTCACCAATTTCTGTCTAATCATTTCCCTCCATGAGAGAATGTCAGGTGGTTTCCCAGCGCAGTTCGTCCAACGTGGCAATCACGGTGTGCCTGCAAAAATAGGAAGAAGAAAGTCTCCCAACATCAGATTCTCCAGCTTGCTGGGGACAGCAGGCAGCAAGATCTGAAGACAGAATTAAAAATAGCGTGCTAAAGCAAAAAGTGAGGGAGAAGGGTTATGAAACTGTGAGAAGGAGAAAAGAAAATGTAGAATAATGCTAAAAAAAAATCCATCCTGAATGTTACTGAATAGAAGAGAAGAAAATCATTAAAATTACTGCAGAGGAAAAGGAGAAAGCAGGAGTGAAGCAGTGAGTATTAGTGGTTGCATAAACTACACACATTTCTTTCTTTTCCTTTTAATGATGATGTGCCTTTTCTCTTTTATGATGGTAAGTGGTGAATCATGTTTAAAGCCAAGGTTAGAATGCCTCATTACTTTGATTCTTAGAATATATGAAATAAAAATCCCTACTTTTCTAAGCATTACGTGCTTTCAAGTGAAAAGGTGTTGCAATTCATGAGAATGCTAATTAGACTTAATTATAACCCAACTGACCTTCTGTGGTGCTAAAATGTTGGCAGAGCTTGTTTGTCTTGGCAAGTCATTCTCTCCTAGAAATGTTTCTATTCTTAAGTTTGGCTCAGGAAGTTCATTGCTATATGCAGCTGCACGTATGGTTTTCTCCATCACCCATTAACGTAACAGAAATATGAGTAGATGTTACCAAAAGTATGTGGAATTACAAGACTGGTATCTGAAGCAGAAGAGATGGAAAGTATTGTTATCTGGATATTGCAGTGAATTACCTAAGCCTTTGAATATTGTGCATTTACATTTCAAAAATCCACTGCTGGAGTACATTTCTTTTCTCTTTGTAATAATTATATTCTTCTAGTAATGTGTGTCACCAGCAGAATGTTTCCCAAACAATGCCAAAAGGCACTGTCTTTTCAGTTTCCTTTGCAGAGCTTGCTTTGTTCATCCCTGACTTAAATGTAGGTGTGATTCAGAATGTCGGGTGCTTCTTTAGAAAACAAGAAAATAAAAACAAGGAAAAAAAAAAGAATAATGCAAAGCAAGGAAATTACAGAAACACAAAAGTAAAACAGAATTTCCCACTGAGTGGGGAAATAGTCTGACTCTGCAGAACACCATTTTTTTTCCCGATTTTGCTGAGCTCAGTGGCTGACTGGTAATGCTGCTGAGAGTGGTGTGTGGCAGCTCTTTTATCTGCTGGGGTTGCAGAATGGAAGCAGATCCCAGTCCTTGTCCAAGCTTTATTAAAAACAGTGTCAAGCATAGGACATCTTTACAGAAAATTTGCCCTTCACGTAAAGAACATAGAAATCTCAGGGGCATCACTGCAAGCATTTATATATAACATGTATGAATTAGATAAAGTTGGTATTTACTCACAGGTTCCTGCTGGAGCAGGGGCTGTCTGGGGAAGGGAGCTTAGCATTAACTCAGTGCTAGGATCTGGGAAATTTCTGGTTTTTAAAGGACTGATAGAGGCCTGTGCTGGAGTGTAAAGAGGGCAGCAGCACTTGAAAGTTGCAAGCATACAGCTGGGGTGAAGGTGGCCCTTCAGGAAATCACAGAGGCATTCATCCAACCGTGCAGGTGACTTGAGAGAGCTCCTAGGCACATACAGCCACACTCGTGAGTGCTGAAAAACAGCTTCTAAATTTAACATAAATTGAGTGGGCTCGTGCCAGATTCAGTTTGCTTCGTTGACCCATAACATGTTTTAAGCTGTTTTTTCTCTCACAGTCTAAGCATTTTTTTAGCCACAGTCCGTGATGATTTTTGATGTGTGGTTCTGAACTTGTTTAAGTCATTCTCCTTGTTGCCAGCCTTAATCTTTATTAATTTCAAACTTGGACCTGGTGCTGGTGTTTCACCATCAATGGCTTAAGCTTTTAGATATTAAGAGTAACCAATGCACTGGAAATCTAAACATCCAGAGATTGTTTTTTCTCCCTCCAGAGACTGGCTGCTTGGGTTTGACAGCAACTAACACTAACATCTAGTGTCATTTCTCCTTCCTCCACCCTCTTGGGAAGACAACTGTGCTGTGTCGGGAAGACATCAGTGGGTGTCTTCTGTACAATGCCAGATGAATGAAGGCAGAAAGGCACAAATGATGTGTGCTTGAGGCCCTCCCGCTGGGGATGCATAAGACCACTGTTTGCAAGTGAGATCACTTCTTGTTTGGAAGCAGATCTGAAGAAAAATATTTTGACCTGATTTTTTTCTTTATTTTCTTTCTTTCTTTCTTTTTTTTAATGTTCAGATCATATCACATTTAAGCAGATTTAAATTTGCTTCTTAATTTTTGGTATAATTCATAGGAGGTTTTGGTCAGTTAGAATGCTGTTACCATTGAAAGAATGACAGTATTTCTACCCTGCATTAAAAGTCTATGTACACTAAAATTTTACATTAATATATGGTCCATTTCAAAGCCAATTTCTCTCTCCAACAATTTGTTACTGTTGTAGCTCTGCTAGAAGCTATGGACTTGCAATGGGAAATGGTAAGTTTTGTATGCTGTGTATTGTGTAGGAGGTCGGATTTTCATAATAGTCTCTTTTGATACTAAATCCAATATAGTGGGTATCATGAAAATGAAATGCAAAAACCAGTTGACTTTAAGTCTAATGCAAATATTAATGAATATTTTGGGCAGATTTTCTGTTTTTAATCTTGGGAAGAAAACTATTTGAAACATTTTGGAATTCCAGAATCTGTTTTCCTGAAATATCAGAATAATTAGAAAGACCTGCACACTCACATGATTAGGAGAGTTTAAACCACCGGTGGTTTAGGGTAGCATCAGTGGCCAGTAGCATCCATGTCAGTGTTATCAGCCTGTAGATTCCCTATATGTTGGGCCGCTCTAGATGCTGCAGGGCTTCACCTGGCAATTCCACAAGGCATTGGCAAATTGCTAACGTATCTCTCTGGGCAGATTTTCTTTCTCATTAAATGGTGACTGGTGTTGTCCTCAGGATGACGTTACTGGCTTATGTAATGTTGTGAGATGGAATTTGGTGAGCTCTTCTGAGGCACAGAGGCACAGTCCTGTAGCACAAAGGGCAGAAACGTCTCACTGCAAATGCTGTGCATTAAAAGCCAGGACAGAGGATGGGTTTCCTTTGTGGCAGGGAGATGCAGCATGTGTAAAGCTCATCAGTTATCTTCAAGTTCATAAACTATTGAAGCAGTGATCAAATTATGAATCTCAGTTATCCAGGAGCAAAAGGAGGATGGGAATTTGAGAGAAGCTATTGTAATTAGAAGAGCAACGCTGGCAAATTCCTTTCAAGAGCTGCAGCTTTAAGGTGTCTTGAAAGAGCAGTTTTCCCCCAAAGATGAGGGACATTGTGGTGGAGGCTAGTTTTGCTTTAATAACTGAAAGGTTATTTTTTAAAGCTTTTGGGGCAAGCATTAAGTGTGGATGTAATGAATGTATTCCTACATGCTTTTAGTCACTTTGTCACATTCATTAGTTATGTAAGAGACCGCGTGAATCCAGGGAGTCAGATAGAGGGTAAATTTGCATTTGGCGGTGTTCTGCGGCTGTTTTTTGTGAACTTGGGCAGGCACTCGCTACTATCTGATTTCAAAGGCTTGCACTTCTCCTGGTACTACAGAGAACAATGTTTTTGTCCTTGCACTGCTCCAGCTTTCTGTATTGCTTGATTTTTAATTTCTACCTACCTCAAAGTGGTATTCCTCTCTTTGAACTAAATCAGCGTGCCTGTAAAACTGGGCGTTGGCCAATTGATGTTGATAGTTGGATGAATTTTAAAAGGGGTCTCTGTCTCTGTTCATGGCAGAGAAAAGCGGTCTTGTCTTAATAAGAGAGTAGAGTTACCTTATCATATTCCTACAGTCCTTTGTGTAACTTCAGTAGCCCATGGCATCTGCCATTCCCTAGTAGCCCCAGTATTACTCAGAAACCCTACAAAGCTGTATGTTTCAGTGCCCACAGCTTTGCTGTTTTTTAGGGTGCCAATATGCACACATTATTGCTGGGAGGCAGGTGGAAAAGGCATGTTCACTCTCCAGCTGTGGTGCTGTTTAGGGCTATTCTGCAAATGTATTCAGGCATGCTGCTTTCTGTGGAAGGCAAAGCTTGCTGGTAGGGTATATGAAGCAGAAAAATTACTCTGCTATGTTGGTTATGTTGGACCTGATACTAAGCAGTTTCCTAAATCACTGCATTTCCCACATTTTTACAAATTTACATTTGTAAATAACTCCTTCCCTTCCTGGTGTGTACATCCTTCACGTGGCTGCATCAGTTTTCTAAATCTCCCTGCTTCTTCAGTGAAGCATCTGTAATGCTCCAGCTTTCTCTGGTCCTTCCAGACACCAGCACATTCTCTTGGTCTTTGAACTTTAGTTTCTGTGACCTTTCTGGAAATGCGAGACCTGGACACTAACACAGTCACTGCAGCCTCGTGCCAGCCTCACGCGGAGGGAACCAAGAGTGTGTGATTCCTTCTGCTGCATGTCACACTGGCTTTGGGTTATGGGCAACATTATTGGATTCATCATTGAGCTGTGTCATATTGTGATTTCACATTTAATTTGCTGCACTTCTCTCCCCAGTTTATTATTCAGTTTGTGCTAATGACAACAGTGGCACAGACACTCCGACTATCACCATAATAAATGTCCACTGACTGTCAGAGGGACAGTGCTTCTAATCCTACTTCAGCCTGGCTGCAGCAAAGTCAGATACACTACTGTGTCAGAGTTGGATTTATGATACACACTTCCAAATATTAGTGTTCTCATCATCTGATTATTCAAACTATGCATTCAGGGTTCTGTGAATGTCACGTTACACTTTCAGTAATAGCAGCATGCAGCTTTTGTCCGTTTAATCAAGATGTCTGACAGCAGCCTGACGTGGTGATTTTCAGTCCCTCTGATACACTTACTGACTTCTGAACTCACTTTTCTATGTCTTGGTGGCAAGTGATACGCAGAACTATGCTGGAGCCCTGCCAGTGTTTTCCTAACCCCCACATGACATCCACAGGATGTCATACTGTACAGGAATTGCTTTTAAAGCATTATTCACTTCTCGGTGGTTTAGCTGTTTTTTTTATGATCCCAGTACAACAATTTTGCAGCTTTGGAAGAAGCATGTTAACATCTACCTTTTAATTCAATGAGTTCATGCAGATTTCTCTTCTTATATGTCTTTTATCTTTTTCCACCTCTAAATATTGCAGCTCTCCAGGCTGAATGATTCAGGCTTTGCCTGAAGAAGGGCACACCCAAGCAGGAGGGTGACACTTTGGTCTCCAGTTCTGCCACGCCAGCCCAACTTTGCAGTGCAGGTTGGTAAACAGATGCCTGCACCCAATCCGAGCAGAGGAAAGTGCCTGCATGACTCTGTGCTGTGCAGAAATGCTGACTTGGGTCTGGAAGCTGAAACCCTGGTTAACACTCAGATAAACCTGAATTAGGAAGCCATGTCTCAACAAATGAGCCCAGGCACTGGACAGAGCTGCTGGTTAAGCCATCTCCAAGGCCAGAGCAGGCACCAAGGCTTCTGTAGTTACTGAAGATAAACTTGTCAGTTAAAGCTAATTCTGACAAATAATATTGTTTACTACTTAATTCTAGAAACAGTCACCAAATGTAAGAACAAATGGCATCTTTAAATAGCGTAAAGCCAATCTTAGCTATTTTTACTAAGAGTTTTTGGAGAGGAAAAAAAAAAGAACCATGGGAATACATTCCGCATATCAGTAATACTGTCCTGGAAATGTTCCAGATAGGCAGAACTACATTTTTTGTAATTTCAGTTGTTTCTAGCAGGTCCCCTCCATATTGATGTATCAAGTTTTGAAGAACCTAGTTACCTACCAATATTTTTGGATGTATTTTGCTGTTTCTAGCTTGCTGAGTTAGCAACCCCCCTTCCTAGAGAGAAAACAGATGATTTAAGATTCTGAAATGTCAGGTTTTAAGGCTTCTAAGCTGTAAGTAGAAGTTCTTAGATATTGAAGATGTTTATACAGTATTTCCAACTCATTCAAAAGGAGGAAATATTAGAAACATCAACCACTGTGTGGTTCTTCAGGAAATTAGTAGATGCTCATGATGGCACTCAACTGAGCTTTGGAAAAGCTGCCAGACTCACACGACTCCCTGCACAAAACCTCTTATGTGTTAGCCATTAGTATTGTTCCAAATAAACTTCCCTACATCTTAAATAGGGAATAGATTTGGAGTAGCTTTCTGACTGATTTGCTTTGCACCTGTTATAGCTTAAGAGGAGAAAGCAAGAGAGAAATTCATGTCCTTGCTAAAATTCTGACCATCGGTGGCTCTTACATCTTGCTAAATCTGCTCATCATACTATTTAGTTTATGGCAGAGGAAAGAGATTTCTTTTTGTAAATTTCATACCCATAAAAGGTCACTAAATTTTACAGAAAGGGAAAAATACATTAAGAAACTCTAATCCTGCTTTATGGCTCCAAATAAAATCACTCATCTTTCCAAATCTTTAATTTTAATGAAGGTCACAAGTGCATATCTCAAAGCATATTTCAGTAAAAGCTGTGGAGTGATTTACTTTGAAACCTTCTGTCTCTTTGTGTTTCTACCATTTTTTTCAGTGTGAAAGAAAGCTGTCAAAATATTTAGCTGGGCATTTGGTTCGTACATTCTCATGGGGAAAATATATATTTAATAGTATCATTAGCATGAATTTGCAAATCCTTTCATTTGACATCTATCTTCTACAGGATCAGCTGAAAACAATGTTATTAACTAACAGTACCCATCTTTGTTGAGATTTTTGTTTTTAAAAAGTTTTCTCTGTCTTCTATGGGTCACAGAAATGGTAATTTGCTTTTCCACAGTACCTTTAGTGATAGTGTATCATTAGTATAATTTGACAAAATAAATGAAAAATACTTTGATACTAATTTATTCACTCCTGTTTTGACAGCTTTTGAGAAATTGTTACATTATCCCATTTTTCAGATGGCTCAATTAAACTGTGATCAAGTTTGTGACTTACCAAAGTCCTTGTACTATTCAAAGGTTTCCTTTCAAGCAAGTGACACAAAAGAAATGAGGCATAATTTTCTTCTTAGCTGAAGAGTCTCTGTTTTTTTTGGCCCTGTACCAATGTCTGATCTCCACAGACCTGTGGTATTTTTCTCAGTTCCATATTTTGAAAGAAGAGCTTGCATAGATTTTCTTCTGTGGTGTTCTCTTGAGGTATTTCTAAAGGTCACTAGTGTCTCTACTGATTTCTGGGTGGGCATGCAATGTATGGATTAATATTCCAACCCTTCCAGCCACTCTGAGAGAGCTTTCTGTCTTCTGTGTTGGGGTCTACTTAAAATTGCAAGAAAATAGGACAGGAATGCTTTTTGTTTTGATCCATGCTTGACAATAGTACCTGCACCCACTCAGTACCTTTCATAGGATGCTAATTCTAATATTAACCTGACCTTAATGATGTACTGCTGTCCACACAGTCCTTTCTTGTACTGCTGCAAGTGACCAGAGCAGCTTTGTTCCTCTTTATTGCTTTTGATAAAATGAGGAATAAAAATCCCAGAGTTAGCCAGCTGGAGATTACAGGCAGCACTTTTGGTCTCAGTCACATATATAAGATTTTCCTCCGGTATACCTGAGATCTTGTATCAAATGAGATGATGGGTCTAAAGATAACTTGTGCTCACCTGCCCGAGGAGGCTTGCCATTCATTCTGGATGAATTGATTTTTTCCAAAGTTTAGATTACTTTTATTTACATTTTTTTCAGTAGGATTTTTAAGACTCCTGATAAATTTTCTCAAATATGTTGTGACAGGTATAAATTGTATTAGCAGTAATTAGCTATCGTTCTGTGAAGTGCTTCTTCAGATGGGGAAAACTAGATTATGCGTGTTAAGCCCATAAATATTGGGGTAAAATACTTAAGGTTTTTTTGCCTGATTCTCTTTCCTGTAAGATAACTTCTTTTTTTTTTTCCAAACCTAATTAAGAAAATGTAATGCATCCTTTCTTAATGACTCTCATTTCCAGTAAAATAAAATTTAGTATAAATGAATTTTCTTAACAGTTTATTAAACGTAGTCATTAGATATTTCTCATTGAGATCCAGCTTTCTTCTGTGCGTAGTATACAAAAGAGGGTGCATCTAATTAAATAATTAAGCAGCTTTAATATGTTATTTCATCTGAAATGACTTCTTGTAACCTTGTAAGATACATCAGGGAGATTCAGAAGCAGAAGTCTGTAATAACAAGCTAGTCTACTTCAGGACGTAACCCTGAAAGTATCTAGGTCCCTGCATTTCTCAGTGGAGTTGAGAGCTCAGCACTTCACACAAGCACTTTGACCTCTTTCATTCATCTTGAGGAAAGCTTGTGTGCTTTTCAGGTCAAATAAAACTAAAATAATTAAAACAACCCATTTCACATGTAAGTATTACAATAATCTATCCATTGATATTTTAAATGAAAAGCCGATTGCAGAGCTTATTTACTTTATGTGAAAGAAATGCTTTTGCAGCATGTGTTCGTTCAAGGAGCTCTTTCCTCCCAGCCTCTGCAGTCGGCTCTCCCCTGGCCTCCAACCCCTTGCCTCATCACTTGCTCCGAGCCCATCCATAGCCCATCTTCTGGATTCAGGAAAGGGCCATTTCTGTTCACCCGCCTTCTTTCTTTCGGATGGCGCTCTTGACGTGGCAGAAAGGCAAAGGGAAGGTTGTATGTTTTCTCTGCCTCATAAAATTTAAATCTAGGAGAATTAACACTGCTGCTCACTTCCTCCAACACATTTAAACTATTCATCCAATGCCCAGCTACTCAAAATAGTGGAGAGTAGTTTTGTAGCTCTAGGGAATCAATTTGGCTAGTCAGCCAAAGCCAAAATTAAAATTTTAAATGCAGTTGGCAATGATTATTAATCAATTAGCTCCAGGGAGCCATCAAAGCTTTCCAACCAGAGTTAGAATAATAAGCAATATTTTTAAAATAATAAAGCTGGATCCTTAGTAAAACTTGTCTGCTCCTTCACACATTTATTAATATGATGGTGCCCAAAAAGGTATCAGTAATTACTTTTATACAAATAAAATTGAATTGGAATGAGAGCCATCTGCAGGAAGCAGTAATTGGCAGATCAGTTTCTCTGAGCATAGATTACTTAAAGTCTTAGTAACACAAAGCACATCACAGGATCTTGGAAGAGGAGAATCTCGTACTGTCCTGAATACCATAGTGTACCGGCAGATTTTGCTATGCAGTGAGAGACAGCTGGGCATTTCAGCTAAGTCAAGGAAATCTGAGTGCACTGTCAGCTACTGTACATTTCTGGGTTGATTTCAGTATTTTTGTTGGCTTGTTATTTTTTAGAACTCCTCTGCAAAAAGAAAAGTAAATCATTCTGTAAGGTGCTCGTTGCATCTTGGGAAGTTCACATGGGCAGGGGTCTGCAGCACACTCTCCTTCTGCCTCTGCCAGCTGTAGGACATTTGATCTGGATGCAGAAGCGACAGAGGGTTGGCAGGTCTTTTTTATTTTTTTATTTTTCATCCCTCTGTATATACTCTTGCTGTTGGTCCAGAGTAACTCCACCTCTGGAAGCCTCTCAGGTCCACTGTAAAAGCCACCTATGTGGTGGGTTATTTGAAGAGGGCTAGATGAGAATCCAACAGTCCAGTATTCTTCTGTGTGCTTCCAGAATATTGTCATCAGCAAGGGTCAGTGCCGTAGAAAAGGTGAGGGGCCCATGCTACAACACAGGCTTGAGGTTCGGTTTCCCCTTTAGGAGACTTTCCTCCTTTCCTGGAGGCTTCAGCTAGATCCTCTGGGCAGCACGATGTCTGGGATTGTTTTGAGGCCAGCTATTTGACGACATGAGTGGGGATGAGGGGAAGCCCTGTCAGGAAGTCTGCAGAGGCCGGATTTGGGTCTTCTGAGGAGAAAGAAAAGGAGGCCAGTCATGTCCTGGTGACTGGGCCGGCCTGGATGCTGAGAGTCAGGAAGCATTTGCATGGTGCTGGGACGTAGCACAGGTAGGTCTTTGGCTCACAGGCATCACGATAGCAGTGAGAGCACATTGCTTTTTCATATTAAAGTCAGGTATTACTCTGGAGCTTGGAACTCCATGAAGAAGAGCACTTCTGATCTTGTTGGCTATGGAAATCCATTAGGGCCTTGCTGAGGTACAAACAGCACAGAAACACCCAAGGTAAGGACATCTGGTTAAAAAAAACAATGTATTTCCAGAAGCGCTTTGCTGCTGGAAAGACAGTTTCAACTCAATATATTGAACAATAAATTGTCACCTTAGTATCCTGGATGCTTCAAAGAAAAATCTACCAGCCAACACCTTTCAGTATTGAAGTCCTCCAAGTGGCTGTTTCCTCATCCCTCCTCAGAAACTTCCACTGATAAATTTTCACACAAAGGTGGTTTCTCTATCAATATTTTCTTTTAGAATCACTGTATGGAAAACTATGATTCTTTATAATTCTGGTGTTTTCTTCTTAAAAGCAGAAAGTAATTTTTTTTAGTCATGGATTGCTTTTCTGTTAAGTGAGATAGGCCCTAAAAATTATGCAGACTTTTATTATCATATTGTTAAATATTTGACTTTGCATAGCAGCTTTTTATAGCTTTTCTAGTTCTTTCATTAATACTGTGATATTGTAAGTATAGCTATCATAGTTATGACCCAGCACTGCTGAAACTACAGATTTTTTTTGCATTGACAGAGCAAGATTGTATATTAATGCTCCACTAGCTGTGTACATGTGACTAGATGTTACTGTTGTAGATTGTTGCATTGAACAATAAAATCAAATCTTCTACATCTAGCTTGAAAGGACTTGCATTGCTCATTCCTGTGAGCAGTAAAATCCCGTGATTATTCATTGTAGCTGAGAGCTACCACAGAACTTAGTCTTCTCCCAGAAACACGGAATTATAGTGATTTCAGCCTGGTTTCAAGCTATGTGCTCTTGAAATCCCTCCTTTGATCACATTCATAGATAGTTGGATTTCTCCTTCAAAAAAATGCTATGTGATACTCATATCCAGCATAGCACTTAAAAGCATAAAGATATGTAGATTTAAATTATTGAAATGGACAAATCCAGGAAGACAGAAACGATGGTTATTTGAGTGCCTGAAATCAGGTGAAATGTTTCAATTTTAAGATTTTTTTATTTGTTATTAATTGTTTAATCACTTATTTTATTGTTTTCTTCTCTGAGATGCTAGGATGGGTTTTTAAAAGCTGTTTTAAGATTAAAAAGAGGGAAAAAAAAGAAAAAAGCCAATGTAACTAAGCTTGAATCCATGCCCTGGCAGGATTATTCTGTACCACAGCTGGACATTGTGTGGTACAGTGGTACGACAGAAGAGAACTGACCTTACTCATTTTTTCCTGGGCCTGGTAGCATATCCCTCATCAGAAGGCATTTATATAAATGGATTGTTGCCAACCTTTGAAAATGATTTTCCTTGCAGCTGGCTTCTTATATGTTTTTTATACAGACTCTGAGGCCCTCTACCTCCTCGTACCCCCCAGGATGTTTTTCATGGGAGGGAGGCAAAACAGTTGTTTCCATTCATCCTTTCCCTTGATTCTGATCTGGACATCAGTGTGACCAGAATTAAGTGCAAGAAAAGATGGACATCTGGAGAGGAGATGGGGCTTGAGCACAATATTAGGATAGCATTTAGTAGCATATTATATTCCTTGCAGGAGCTGAACAGATTGGCTGTGAAGGGATTTTAAATTCTTTTTTCTTTTTCTGTGATAATTAAACTCCTACTTTGTCATCTTTTTAGAAAGTATGTAAAATAAAAAGTATATTTGGCATAATAATGTATTAGCAGTACCTTTAGTCTTTCAAGCCCGCTGCTTTCAAGCCTCTCTGCTACAACTGGAAACAACAGAAAGTTGTCAATGTGTCATTATTACCATATTTATTTTTGACTCAAAATGCAGTTTTGCTCCAGACAGGTGAATACAGATATCACCAACTGAATAATATACTAGAAAAGGAATTAAAAAAAAATAAAAAAATAAATTCCCAGTGGGATGTTGGTGGCAGTTGCAGGTAGGTTGGTGTCTATGAAAAGCTGACAAGTTGAATCACAGTTGAGATGTGCTGCATGTATTGTAACATACATATGTGAGGTATGAGCTCTACTGTTGACCTGCCTTAGGATCTTGAGACATTGTTAGAACTTTCTGGGTCAACTTGCCTTTCCACATACCATGTCTCATCTGTTTATCCTCTGAGCTCTTCAAGGCAATGTCTCATGTTGTATTTGAACAGTGCCTATAGTGGGGGAGGAAGGGGATTTCTATCTTGGACGAAGCTTCAGGATGCAAACATAATATCAAATGTTACAAATAATGGCAAGTGATAAAAGTGCGTATAATAAAAGATATGCTGTGATAAACATTTTATGTAGATTTAATTGAAGTTTTGCTCTAAGGCACAAAGGCTCTTCCCTTTTGCTTTATAAATACTTTTTAAGGAAGTTCTGTGTAATTTGCTGCACAGATACAATCTGTCCTTCTGTTGGACATCAGGACCAAAATGAGGTACTAAAAAGAAAGTTTCTTTCTTTCTTCCTGTATGTGTGATTCCTAAACTAAAAATAAAAATTAAAAAAAGCTTCTCTCCCCCCTGCCTTTTCACAAGTCTTTAGTCATTATGCTACGTATAAACCAGATGGACGAATATATTAAAAATTGTTTTTAAACCACAGATTGAGAAAGGGTGCCAGGATTTTCTACCAAAAATGTGGCACTGATTCTAAAATCTGTTGACAATTTTAGAAAGTTTCTTCTGGCAAAAGAGCTCTATTAGTGTCTCCTCTCTTCCAGGAAAATAAGAAAAACCTTTATCTAAGTCATAAGTTAATTAGCTTCTAAGCTATAATTGAGAATCTCAGTATAAATATATTAATTTTCCTAGGAATGGTAGTTGGGGCCTAACAGAATCATCCATAATGTGAGAAAAACACAGTTTAAAATAAAGGCTATGACTCTTTCTTGCGTCTGTGCTTGAGTCCTGCCAAAGATTAGTGTGTCAAAGATTTTAATTACAGCCATTCCAGTCAAGTCTTTGAAAATCTATTTAGAATTTAAATTTCAGTTATTTTTCCCAAATGAGGAAAATCAGCACCACATGCACTTGAAATTAGGTTTCCCCTTATCTTGCATAAAATGTTGGCGCATACGGCAAGGCAGCTTTCTCAGCATGCAGAGTGTAGGGTTTCCAGAGCATCTCAAGTCCTTGCGATAAGTTTCTGACAATGCTGGTTTTGGTAATTGCAGATATATGGGTTTGGTGTTGACAATGAAAGAAACTCAAAACCTACTTTTATTGAAAGTAAATTTGTTTCAAATGCCCTGAGAGAATTAGAAGAAATTCTGAATACCTGTGATAAAAATAAACACCTTAACATTTCCCTTTAAATAATTGTATGTGTTATGACTGGACAAAAAATTATTATTCCTACTTCACTATAGGCACTATAGGGCATATATAAAACTTCCACCCACATCCATCTATATTTTATATATCCATATAAAACCTCCATCCATAAAATAGCTCTTCTCCCATGAGAATGACACTTTGCCAAATTTTGGCTCCCTCCACGGTGCTTCCAGCAATTCCAGGGAGCCTCTTTGGGGAGCCAGGTTCCTGTGCTCACCTGTTGGCCACACGTAGCATTACAGTCACCCCGAAATGACCTGATAACACTGTTCAGTTTCCACATTCTGCTGTATAAGGGCATTTTTCTTGCCTTAAAGGTAAGTGCATGGCACGTTAAAGTCACCGCTATTCTATCTATTGCATTGTGAAATACTAGAGCAAGCCATTTGAGTGCCAAGTGCTGCAGCAAGGCTTTAAATATCATTAAGGGAGTTTTTTAGAGTGTGGTTGCTCTTTATTGAGGAAGCACCTGTTACACACATTTACGGAAAGGGCACTGAGGGCAGAAATTAGGCCTCTTGCACCCTTTGCAGAGTGCTTTCCCTTGGGGGGACGTCCTGGCCAGAAGGCATGCTGGGCACTCAGTGGCATGAGTTGGAGCAGGAGATGTAGTTGAGTGTAGGTGTCCTTGCATTTGCCACCCAGCAGTATTCTCCTGCCTTTTGGAGGGTTATTGGCAGTCATGTCCTTCATTTTTGTTTTTTGAGACTTGTCTCCGACCCAATGATCTTTCCAGTTAAATGAGTAAAACTCTTCGTTCTCAGCACAGTGCTTTTCTGCACATAGGAGATTATTTAACAATCGTGACAGCTTCATAGTATTTTGTCCTGGCCAGTAGTCTAAGCAGATGCATTGTTGTCTTCCTGAATCCAATTTGTAACAATAATGTTTTTTCTTACTGTGTTTCTGGAACCAATTTGACTACTTTCCCTTCCCTTTCTCTGCTAGGACATCTCAGAGAGTGCTCTGCCCTGCCTGCGATTGGTTGTCTTCTCTTTGCCTCCTTATGCTGCCAGTACTCAGAAAATGTCCTTTTTCTGTCATAGTGCTGAGAAGGGATGTGGTTGAGCATTTTAAAGGCAGATAACATCTGCAGTGAGCGGCTGGTACAGCTCAGCCATGTTTTGGGAACAGGTCTGTAGAAGATTCATGTGTAGACTAAAGCTCATTTATGTGATAGACCAGTAAGAATCTTGGGCAGCTTTTCTGCATGAGACTTTCATGCTAAGGAAAAAACAACAAAAACTCACATGTAAAATTCTTTGGGCCACTTGATTCATTTGATTCATATCCTCTGTATTTTCAATTTCAAAGCTATTTAGGAAGACATTTGCACAAGCATAAAAGTTCTCTTTAACTAAAGTCAACCAATGTGTTTTTTCAATGAACTAGAGCTCATAAGAAAGATTCAAACATTAACTGTGTAAAGAAGGCAATTAGTGTTTGTACAATATATTGAAAATTAGCCCTAGGCATACTGGAAAAATACATGTTTTAAACATGTATATTTTTCATCCAGTTCCATAGTTTATATTAGATCTGGACATAGATGCTTCTAAAAGTTACCATATTAATTCAGGCTGTGAAAGACATTGTAATGGTCTATAAAAAGTTGGGATTTTTACTATAATGTAGTTGGTCTTACTCTGTATATTTAATCACTCAAGGGAAAATCCTATTCTACTGCTGCAGTATGTCAAGGAAGCTTATCTGCATATAAACAGCAAAAAGAGACCTCTCTTGAGTTACAAAGCTTTAACGTTTGTAGTTTAAAAGTTGAGCATTTCTAAAAATGCACTATTTATGTCATTCCGATAAAAAGAGATACCCCATTCTCTTTGGTACCGAGTGATACTTTCAATAGGTTTTAAAGCTGTCATAGGAATAGGAAAAAAGCTGTCATAGTCACAGGAATCAGTGGAAAAGTTTTGTTTTTATAACTGTGGAGGGTCCAATTGCAGGGAGCAACTACCACATTATTTTTCTTGAAGATTGTGCATCCATTATCTTGAGTGTTTTGGCTACAGTTTGATAGGAAATAGGTCAGGAGAAGGACCATTTTCCTGAGGGGGGAGAAACAGGAATCGAGGCAGCCAAAGGAAGAGTTCCAGTTAGAAACTCGAGGACATTTTCAGAAAACATGAACGCACCCACAGTCTACTAAGGGAAATACAACTTTTATTTCCACGCTTGTATAGCCTTTGTTTCTCTTAGGACAAGGTGCAGACCAAAAGAAATGGTTTGGGATGCTCTGGTGCTGTGATGGGCACAAATGTAGTTTCTGTGGTAGGTTATTTTAAAGCATTTGTTGTTCTTATTAATTATTATGGTGTATATATAGAGAAACCTTTCTAGAAGACCAGCTGAAACTTTTATTTGTTCCCACAAGAGCACCCACTAGAGTGGAAGTGGGATTTAGGTGCAAGAGTGTAGTGGTTTGCCTTAACATGTAGAAAAGAGCATATGGTTTTGGTAATAGGCTCATAAGAGCAATTAACCTCATAGCACACTCATTTGTTAGACTCAGTTGTTTATAAACTAGGTAATAAAGATATTTTAACATGGTATAGCTTTATAGGAGGTTAGTGGAGTCAGGCTGCATTTTTTAAGTTAGCACCTGTTAGTATTCAGGTGAAGGTATAAGTGATAGCAACAAAATCAGCAGAGGATAAAATATTTAATGTTATGTAGTGTATCTAACCAATGAATATAAGTCACAAATGTATAATACATTTTATAAAGAAAGAAAAATATGTTAAAGGTTTTCATTAGAAGAGGGACTGTTTTCACAGGATGCAGTCACATATCTGTCATTCCTCTTGTTCTTGTCACCTTGCAAGGATTATAATGTAATCAGTTTCCATGCTCATTTCATGTTAAAAAGAGTTTTAAACTTGCCTTCTTGATGTTGTACAAATACACAGTGTTTCCCTATAATAGCTTATATGCTCTTGCTCAGGAGGATGAACCTTATATAAAAAAAGTATTTCTTTCAACATCAAGTACCATCGCTGTCTCTTTTTTGTTGTTGTTGTTGTTTAAGGACTGATAGAAATTAACTCCCTTCCTGCACAAGTTCCAATTTCTCTGTTAGGAACTACTGATTTGGGAAACAGAGCTTGGGCACAAATAAGCCAGTGGCCTGCCCCACCAAGTACCCACAGAAAGGCTCCTTTGCCTTTGTTTTGTCTGCTCCTTGCACTGCAAGTTCTGTGCTTCTGCCAGCCGTTATTTTCCCCTGGGTACCCTGCTGTGAAGTCAAGGGGTGCCAAAGGTCTTTGCTTGCAGGTATTTTGGTTTCCAGGTTGGGGGGTATGATGATGGTATTTTTTATTTGATTCTGCAGCTTCTGACAACCTGGTTTTGGGCTGTCTTCTGTCTGTTTATTGACAGTGTCCCAAGAGAGACCTCAAAATCAGTTCAATTTTGGATTTAATTTTAGTCATGTAAGATATCATATATTGTGGTTATTAATGTTTTGTCTGTTGTTTTTCATTTACTGTTATTTGTCTGATTTTTACTTGGTACTTTGGCTACAGAGATTTTTATTGAATTTAGCTAGTGATATCCCTAATGAGTTGCTGCTGGTTTTTCTTTATCCTGAATTTCTAAGTCAATACAACATTTGCGGGGCTGGAAGGACAGAGGCTTCCAGATTTGCAGTCTTGTTTTTTTCTGTTTCATTGGATTGACTGAGCAACGTATTTGCTGGTGCATCATTCCTCGAATATGAGAACTCTTTTGCATTATTAGACTTGACAGTGTTTAAACAATGCTAATTCTCATATCCAGCTGGCTTTTCAATTGATTTCTGTGCTCTGTGTTGCTGCGTAAAACAAGCTGGAACATTAAAGACATCTTACATGCTACCCTCTGGAGACTTGTCTTCCTTTTAGAGAAAAGTCAAATAAGTACAAAATTTGCTGGGCTTTCTCCTTTTGTTTTCTGCTGGATCTTGAAATGATGTGTCAGTGTATTGACAAATTTTATACGTGTTAAGATGCTAATTTAAAAATTATACATTTAAAAAGCAGTATTCATTTTAGAGTGAGATTTGCTAGATTGCTCATTTGTTTACAGAACTAAGCATGTGTCTCTTTCTTCATCAAAAACAAAATATACTACCTTTAAAATTATGTTTAAGATGTACATAAAATTGCCATTTTAACCCAGCTAAAATCTTGCATATTTAAAATTTGATTGCTAAACAGCCAAAAGAACATTGACAGATGTTAGTCATTTGTTTTGCACGTTCACTTTTCACAGTATCGAGGCAGCCTGCTGTTCTGAGCTAAATATTGAAATCAGAATTCCTGGGAGAGTGAGGGGTAAAGCATTTTCTGTCCCGTAAACATCATTGTTGAAGTCACACCTTTCGGCAAATCAAAGCCTTAAAACATATGCTTCTGAAAAACTAATTTGCTCTGCTCTGTAGCAGTCTGTAGTTCATGTGGGATGAGGGAAGCTGTGCCGAGCTCTCCTGCTATTTCCTGTGTCCCGTGCTTCAACCACTGCGACCAGGGCATGCGGTGACTTCTGCCATGACTCTGCTTCCAGTTCTTTAGGGGCCGCTTAATTTCACATGAATGTAAGCTAATTGGGAAATGCTAAATATCTGAAGCCCAAACTTGGGTCCTTGTCCACAAGTCCCCATACACTCAGGTAAGCCAGCAGCTGGCGAGGACGGCAGAGTACAGGTTTGGGGCTGCCAGTTCTCCTGGTTCAGATGAGGGCAATGGCCTCTCATAACTGCCTGCTCACAGGGGAGGAGCGGGGCCTGGTTCGAAACGTCAAGGAATCAGTGCTTTCTGATGGAAATACTTAACATTCTTGGCTGGGATCTCTTCTATGATCTTCTCTTTTTGCACAAAAGCCATGTAGCCTTCCCTCATATTCTTTTTCGCCTCTTGAAGCATTTGCTGATATCGGTTTAACACAGTGTTGTGAAACTCCATGTGGTGCATGCAAAGTTACTTGGGGTCATTATAAGAAATGCTTTATGAATAATAAATGTTTTGATCACACAGTAGTTAATTCAAGCTTTTTTTTTTTTTCATTTTTAATTTTCTACAGCTGGTCTAAAAATCCAGAAGAATGGAAGTTTCAAAAAACAAGACAAACCTGGCTTCTCTTGCACATGTATGACAAAGAGAAGGTTTGTATTAACAGTAGGTTTTTTTCAGAATTATAATGTTATACGGTTTAATAAATTAGTTGTAGTTATTGTTTATTAATTAAAAGTTATTAGTATTATCCATGCACTTTTCTAATATTTGTTACTAATTAATAAATCGATTACGATGTTTTAACTAAAATGCTTAACCATTTTAATTGCTTGTAATTTAAATTTATGTTTTGGGGGTGATCATTCTTCTGTGTATCCTAGAGATTTACACTTGATGCATGTGAAACATAGAAAGGATTGACATTTTATATAAACCTGAAGCTATTCCCTGAAGTGGGAATATATTTGAACTGTGTCCTTTATTTGAATTTCTGAATGTGGAACCCAGTGCTGTAAGCTACGGTTCTTGTATTGCTTCAGATAGCTCCGGCTCCATGGAAGATGTACAGACATATTGCCAAAATGTTAGAATAGCTTTCTCATTAAAATATGAGTGAAACCTTATGTTGATTGTAAAAAGCATAAAGTATAACCAGAAGCTAGGCTTGCATCATCACTGAAATCCATTCATTTCATAACTTAAAAAACAACCTAGATTTAATTTCCAACAAGCATCTGACCATTGTAGTACTGAACAGAGGATTTCAGATCATTAATTTTGTTGTGCAATAGAGCAAACATCTAGCCGTTTGCACAGTGGCTTACTTATTGATTCATTTAGTTGACATTCACTCAGGTTTTGCTGACTTTTTGTGTGCACTTGGACATTTAAGCATAACAATCTTCCTGACCCAGATTACTCTGCAGCTCTTAAGCCAACCACATGACATAGGGTGTTACCTTTACGATTAAAAGTACTTTAAGAGAACCATATAATTAAAACGAGAATTTCATGAACGCAAATATGTTCACACAGTGTAATACTTTAAAAAGATTAGTTACAGAATACAAATTTGTTAGTAGGTATCTATGTTGTTTGCACTGTCTTTTATTCTTAAGTGTCTCCTTTAAAAGTCTTTATCAACTTTTTGAAATCAATGTGTGCTCTTTAAAGCTACCTAGAAATTGTTTTATAGGCAGAATGACGTTTTTGCTTTTTTACCTGTTTACTTTGGGATTTGTTTTGAAATATACTGGGAAATAATTAACTACGAGTAGATTTTTTTTTCATAAATCAAAATACAGTTTTAATCCGTATTTCTCAACATTGAAATGAAAGCTTCCTTTCTAGTGTTTTTTTTTTTTTTAAATCTGATGAAAACATAATGATTTATTTATATTCACATATTTTGTACTGTTTAGTAATAGGAGATGCATTTAATATGAGCTTTAGATAATGATTAACATCTGCATTCAGATTCAGTAAAGTTAGCAGAACTGCTTGAGTGCTTATAATCAAACGTGATGAAGCCTTTTTCTTCATCAAGACTGGGGAGGGCAGACCGGCTTCTTTTGAATGTGTTTTTATACCCAAATCCAGCTTCCTGTCCATTACAGAATAAAATCTGTTGGTTATCCAAGCATGACTAAAATACAAAAGGAGACATGAGTTTCCTTCCTTCCTAAGCCACATCTTTGATCTCTTGGTGTCACTTGTATGCCTACTGAAAAGCCATGCCAAGAGGTAAATTAAGTTTCCTGTACTGATGCTCTCCTTTCTGTAGGAAGTAAGTTGAGGTTTTGTAGTCATTTACAATGTGAATTTATTTTTTAAGTCCCTTTAACATCCATCTGCTGGTTGGCTGACAGCTTCAAAGCCCAGCCTGTATACCTACGGTGTGCATACTTCTTCAGGATCCGGTACAAAATAAACGCTGCTTCCTCTGTTGATCTTTGTCATTTGGCACAGCACTTTTAGAAGTGACTACACAGATTGTCTTCAGCTTCTGGACAGCAAGTCCCTGGGGGGTTCTGAAGTTTCCTCAGAAGGTAACAGAAAAGCCAGCTCGGTGTCAGCAAGCTGATGCTCACTGTGCAGATATCTCTATTTGCCTTGCAGAATAGGTGGGCATCTGCAAGTCTAAAAAGTCTGAAAACTCTTGAGTTGCATAGGGTAATTTAAAAGCAATACCTGTTCTTTTCCTGCTGTTATTTCATAGTGTTTTCCCTTTTTTTCATGATGTCTTATAGTTCCTGAGCATTCAGGAGCTGACAGTAATTATTTCACTTGGGGATGTTTCCATATTAGCCAGTTCCAATGCATATTAATTACAGCAGAGGCAAGGTTGGTGTGCGAGAGACAAAAAGAAGCAAGAAAAAGGGCAAAATGGTGTAAACCAACAATAATAATAATAAAAAATCCCACTTGCCATCACTTCCACTGGCCAGAGCCATACTGAGAGATGTTAGTATCCAATTTCAAGCCTCCTCAAAAGCTGATCTTAGAGATGGACTGTGTTTCTTTTTGTAAAACCTCACCAAGAGTCCTTGAAATTATGATTATTTTTTTTACCGTATTTTAAGAATTAAGATGTTGATTCAACTAACTTTTTGCTGTCATTTTGTTGTTGTTGTTGTTGTTGTTGTCCAGTCCTTGCTATGGCCCTATTGTGTAAGTTAGGAGGAAAAGATGTTATCTTGTCTACATGTTCCTGTACTGGAATCTCTTGCTGAAAAAATAACAAATAACCATGTTACAGAAAAAATGCTTTATAGACCTCAGGCAAGCACACGTCTGTTTGCACACTTAGTGTTTTGAAGTTTAGAGTAGGCTTTTAATTCCCCCTTTAAGCACTTTGCTTAAATGATATAATAATAACTGTAATTCCATGCAGTGAAGTATGACTGTACCACAAGGCCCGAGAACAAGAGGCATAAATTATGTACATAATTTGGCTAAGGTTTGAAATCTAGAAATGTTGCTGAGCTTTAAAAACCCGACGCTGAGTATTGCATTAAAGGAGCACTGTCGTGCTGAAATCGTTTGCATCTGAACATTTTTGTCTGTTAGCAGCACATGTTTACTGTGTGTAAAAATGCTTTCAAAAATGTAGACGTTTTTCATTATTTTTCATTTTTTTTGATTCATATATTATAGCAACACTTCCTATATCATCAATTTCAGTGTTAGTCACTCTAAAATTAATATTTTTTGTATCTGAATTGTTTCCTTAACATAGGAGTGTTTGTGTGAAGAATTTAAAGGTTTTCCGTAGTGTATAAGTTATGAGGCTGGATGTAGACTTTAGTTTTGATTTACTACTCTGTAGTATCTCTGATTGATTAAGGCAGCGCTGGAATATTTTCTTCCTCTTCTTTGAGAGTGATAGAAGTTTTAGCGATCAAAGTTATGCTGCCAAATGGCGATGGAGAAATAAGTTGTAAATTAAGTATCTGTTGAAGCTCTGTCTTCTCTGAAATGTTGATACTTTGCAGAATTGAAACAGCCCTCACACAATTAGTCTCCAATCCTTTAAATACTTACGTATGTTTAACTTTACTCATGTTGAGTGTGCCTTTTAAAGTTATATGTGTAAGATTAAACATAAAGAAAAATATTTGTGGGATTAGGTCATTTTAACATCTGATTCACAGCTAAAATATTCTCTTATTGGCTGCAACTTGTTCCACAGATACACAACATAAAGTTAAGGTATGATTCAGTGTAGGTCTGTTCACCTAATACTTTTGAAAATGCATTGGTTTGAAATACTGAATAAATCATTGAAAAGTCTTTGCTAGGCTATTGCCAAGATTATTTAATGTAGTTGTATGTTGTACCAGATAAGCTAAAATTTAATCTATTGCTAGTTAATTAGAAAGGAAGTAAAATGGGGGTAATGGAACTGTAGATGTCTAAACTGCTTTTGATGTTAGACATATTAAAAGAGCCTATCAGTTTTAGTCAGCGTGATTTAAAAATTATTTCCATATGTCTGAATTCAATTTGTTTTTCAAATTAAATTCTATTCCTTTGTATAAGCATTCTGTCAAAGTCACAATCTGCTGTTTGCTGGTGGGTGGTATCTCATCTTAGCAAATAAATAATTTTGGCTGAGGGTGAGGATACTTAGAGCAAAATTCTTTCCTCAGACATGTGCATGCAGTTCTCCCTGGGTTTGGTAAGGTTTGCATGCATATTTCCAAAGCTAGGATTTGGCTAGTGCATTTTTTTCCTTCCAACAGCCCTCACAGGCTGGAGCTCTCTCTCAGGCAGTGTTTGCATTTGCTGATCAGCATTTCCACATCTGCTTAGCATTTCCCCTCAGATGCTTTGCCCATCTGAGCACATGACAGCTCTCTCACCATGGTCCATCCCTCCCGGCAATTCCAACACTGGCAAGAAGTGCTTCCATTAGGAGTGGGCATTGGGAAATGCAAAAGCCCGTGCAATTCTCCTAATTGTCTTTCAGGTGATGGTTTGACATGATTGTGAATGAACATTGAGAAGAAATAAAGGAAAATTTTTTAAATTCCTGCTTTGTTTGTTTTCTTTTCTTTAAAGGTTCCAGATGAGTATTTCACTATTTTACTGGATTATCTGCAGGGACTTCAAGGCAGCGCACGAGACACAACTGTGCAGAAAGCTGAAGCTCTTATGAAGGAGTTGGATGGGTCGGATGAAGAAGACCCAAGCATGGTGGAGAAGAGCGAGCGAATACGACAAGTTCTGCAACTGCTGTCCTGAGAATGTTTTTGAGTCTTGATGGTTGTCTGGTGGAGAGAAGGATAGAATGTCATACACAGATACTACAAATCAGTTGTAAAGACATATTTTGATAATGAATCTTTATACTAAATTTTCATATTTTGCAATTGTGTTTTCCAACTGCAATTATTTATCATGTTTTGAGGTGATGAAATCAAAACAGAACACCATATTGGATCCATAGACATGCTGTTTTGATTAAAAGTAATCTTACTGCGCATCTCTAGAAAAATAAACCTCTCTTTCTTGTTAGATTTTCTCCACTTCCCCATGTAATTAATGTTAAATAAGAGGAGCTTTGCAGTTCTTAATAAGAAGAGCAAAGCAACCAACAAAAGGCCTGGAGGTTCTTTTACAATGGCAGCTTTTAAAATTAACATACAGTACAGTGCCTGCTCAGCCAGCTGTAATCTATCACTTTCAGCTTTAGAAGTATGTCATTTGGATTTGGGAAAGATCATTTTCAGTCTGTTGAACACGGGTTGTATAACACAGTTGCTTATTAGTACTTCACGCAGTGATCTGGAGATACCATCAGCTTTGTTAGTTTTCCTTGTATATTTTAAAGGTTTCAAATGCTTTATGGCAATTGTTTAGATATTCAGATAATGTGCAGATGGGGACAGATCAAATCTTTCGACCACATGTAGTGAAATCATCTGATTGTACATAAACTTACGCTGTGATGAGAAGTGCCATGCTGCAACTTTTTGTGTATAGCCTGCCAAAGTTACATTTTTTTTCTTTCTCTTGTAATTGGCATCCAAAAGAGTTTATTTGTGTTCATTTGCTTTGACATGGGACATTTGTCTCCTGTGAATATGCTGAAAATGAGGCTTTCAAGTAAAAAACAAGGACATGAATTACTCAAAAGTTGGATGATTGGCTTATTTAGTAACACTTGTCTTCAGACAGTGTTCTTGACCCGATTCTTTAATCTTTCTGCAAACGTTGTTCTTGCTTTATTACTAACAACAGTATGAAATGTATAGTATTTTGGAAGAGTAGCTGTCTTTGGGAATTACTGCTTTAATTTGGGTGGGTGAAGGAGGGGAGAATCTATGGATATACTGGCCTAATTTTTCAATAAGCATTTGAGTAGATTTGACAGCCCTCACAGTCATGGATTACCACAAATCTTTAAAAGTATGAAATGTATTACTAGTAACAAATAACTTATGCTTTCTGACTTATTAAAGATGATGTTTTCAGCTGAAAAAGACTAGAGAGCAGCATGCCCTGCTTTAACACAATAATTGCGATGGAGTTAACACAACCGTGAGCAGACTGCAGCAGAAGTGACCAGCCTCTGTCAAGCTGCTGATGGCTCAAAAGCATTTCAGGATGACAGTTGGATGTGGGCTGTGGAGCTAGCTCCCTCGGAGGATGCATGCAGTGTCAAAGCAGGGATTTCCAAAGGGCTAGAAGAAAGGATGGCACAGGTACAATGCAGAAGGAAGGAAGACGTTCAGACAGGTATGAGGGAAGATCACAGATGAGTTGATGCTCTCAGTGAAGAGTAAGCTTGGGCAAATGAGGGGAGAAATGGCAGAAGTATAAGACAGAAATGCAGGTTTTCACAAAGGTGAGTGAGCTCACTTGGAGGACCACCCTAATATTGTAGCTGTCAATTTAAATGATCTCGTTTCTTCCCATGTCCCTTTTGCCTTCTCTTTTTCTACCACTGGTAAGGTCACGAGCTGGAAAGATCTTTCTGAGTCCTAAGGCTAATAGAACTGAGTTTCCAGTGCAAAAGTCAGTGAAAAGGGTCTGTAATAAAGGGAAGTGATACTGACACAAAGTGAACTGGTACAAGATCTTGGGATCTTCTGTTTTATGCCTGAGAATATGCAGCTGAGAAAACCTGTTGTTAGTAGAAGCAGAAGCAGAAGCTGATGCTTTTTTCTCCCCATGAGAAGGAAAGATGAATTTCTAAGGGATTATGTTTTCAAAGTGTCTTCTTGTGATTTTATGATTGCATTTTAGGTGTCAGAGAAGACTGTGTGTTCTGTCTTAGATATTTGAGAATCACCACTTTTCTATTACACAAAAACGTGTGTCCTCATTGTGCACTTCTTATACCTTGTGGCTTAAAAGCACAGCACACTGCAAGCATATTCTGGAAAAGACTTGTAAAACAGATGGCAAAGGTAAGGCCCGGGTGAAAAGATGTGAACCTTTTATCAGTATGATAGATATGGCAAGATTTTGCCTTTCTTGAACCTTTGTTCTGGCTATATGCAAATGCCATCAAGATTAAGAATGTCATATTTCTTTTTACATCAATTAATATTAAAAGCATGTAGGGCCTGCCAGTCTGGAGTCCATGTGAACAATAACATGGGGAATAGAGCAGCTAGAGCCTCTCGGCACTGCAGTCTCTGTTCTCTTCTCCAGCTCAGTTCCAACTTTCACTTCAGTGCTACCAGTTACTGGGTGAAGGGCATTGTCTTAGGCTTTCACTTCTTACAGTTACGGGAAATTCAGAAACTAACAAATAAGGTGTCTGCTGTTCTGGTGGTGTTTGGTAGAGAAAGCAATGTATCTGCCACATGACTCTTCGTGTGTGGCCAGCAGCGTCTGGAAACAGGTTAAAAGGCTTGTGGAATTTCTGCTTTGTGTTGTTACTCTACATGACATGGGCTTTAAATCTCAGCTGGAAATATTGTAAATATGTTCTTATACTTGGTGTTGTAGTATAAATAGCAAGGGACACTTAAATGGCATTTCACCTTTTTACTTTTCTCCTCCTCTTGAATCTTCAACTAGTAGGAAAAAAATTCATCTTCCAAACACCTATGAAATACAAAAGTAAGCACGTTTCTGCGAGGTATGTGTTGTTAGGCCCATTTAAAAGATGCAATTGTGAGGACCTCAACACAGTGTGCAAATTCAACAGCCTCTCTGGCAATTGAATTCTGTCTCTTCAATACGTGAACCACCAGGGCAGCTTCTGTTTCCTGCTCAGCTTGGGATTTGAATCTAGAAATTTGGATTGTATAATGAATAAATTTAGTAGGATTTCCTTCATGATATAGCTTAAAATATGTATTTTAATTTATTAAATGTATAATGGTTACTATTGAATTCCTGAACCTGGTCAAAGCTGTGCAGGGAGTGACAATCTGTCACTTCATTCATTTTATTCTGTCTTTTAATCACCTAGAATTTTACAGTTTTAACATTAGTTGTAGTTTAGCCAATCATATGGATACAGATAGGACAAAATGGTGTCTGGGTTTCTGTTTAAATGTCTGCTGTGTTAATAAAACTTGAATCCAAGGCTAGAAGTAGCAGTGTACAGTCTGACAAATTACATCGTCATCTGCCTAGTCTAATTGTCTTCTAGTTGGGCTAATCTGCATTGTGTAGCTCCAACTAGAAGAATTCCTATCTTAAGAGAATGCTGAAGTCAGGGCTTCTAGGCAGAATAAAGGAACATTAATTACTCAAAATTGCTTAAAGCTGGAACTGTGCCTCTAATGACAGTACTAATTACTCAAAATCTGACGATGTAAAAAGTTCCCTTTAATTTGGCTGATCCTTGCCATGGATTGTATATCTTCCTGGCTCTCCACTGTCTGCCCACAATTTTAATTTGTTATCACCATTGTAAAATTACTGAGTAAATGAATTGTCTCTTCTTATTTGGAAAGGATAGATCATAGCTGTTGAATGTGTAGTTTATTTCCATATTTTGTCCCCCTGGATAAGAGCTCTGCTGTGGTTTTGTTAATTTTAAAGCAACGTGACTCTTGTCTCATCACCTACCATTGCAGGTAGCTTAGAAATGCACTTCTTGGTTCAGACTTGATAGCTCTTTTGTTTGTTTGGTTGGTTGGTTGGTTGGTTGGTTGATTTTGTCATTTTCTTTAATTTTGCCACTGAGTCAGAGTCAGAAAAAGCAATAATAAGAGATTTAAGTTGCAAAGTCAGCGCTCAGAAAATTAGAAAACATAAGAACGGAAATTGTCTATGTAATTTTAATTTTACTCCTTCATGCATTTGTAATATAGTGTATCAGTACTGTATTTTCCATTACATATAACTGGTAAGTCATTTATTCAGTGTTTTCTAGCAATTCTGCTGCTATTCTTATTTTCAAAATTTAGTTCTACGAAGTGGTATTCAAGCTAGAGAAGTCACTTTGCTTTGTGGATTAGATCCTACAGAGAAGAAATTAGTAGGAACTTTCCTATTCATTTCACTAGGTGTAGCAGCTGGTCACCGAATTTTCGTCACAAGCATTCCCTTTAAAACATGTTTTAATATTTTAATTCATTTACAGTCAAAATACTGAATTGATGTTACTTAATTTAAACCCAGTTTTGTTGACATAAAACTTTCCAGTGGCTTATTCTCGTTTAGTCTTTGGTTTCCCGTTTAGTCTTTGGTTTCCTTTCATGTCTTCCTTTCTGTATGGCTCAATGAGCTAGTTATTTCTGCCTCTGCAAATAGGAATATTAGTTGTTTACAGTGATTCCAGTCATACAAGGACACAATTAAATGTCCTTCCCTTTGCAGCACAAGCTTCTTTTAGCCGTGATTTATAATTACATTCTATTTTAATTTCTTCATAAGAACTTACGTAGTCAACAGCTTAATATGGTCAAAAATAATTGTTTTTTAAATTATGTTTTTTTCCTGCAGTGAGTGGGAACTACCGCACTAAATAAAACTAATGAATAAGTGAAGGGGGAAGGGCAAAGTAAAACAGTGGTTTATCTTTCTTTGTCAAAACAAAGCTGAATAAGAAGCTTGTCCTACTAGGAAGGTTTGGCTGATGTTACAGACACGGAGGGAGGGACCTTAGGATAAAAACAGAAGAGCAGTCATACAGTTGCTCTTACTGATTTTTCTTTTTTTTCCTGCATACAGAAAATTTTTGGCATTCTCCAACAAAACCCACAAACACACCTACGTCAAAAATTTAAATAGGTTTTGAAATCAAATACTTGAAGGTCAAGAAATGCCACATGTATATAAATGGCCAGAAGAATTCTAATTCTACCTCTCCGGGCCTCCAACCTGGAGACCGAATGAAAGGGGATTGTGTTAGAAAGAAACAAGCAAAAACCCCCAAAGTATGTGAGCGCATTGTTGAAGATTGTTACCAATCATGCTTCCATGTGCAGCAAGGAGGACTTACATTTCCTATTTGTTTTAGTTATTTGGATTTTTAAGATAGTTTGTTGATAATTGAAGTATCACATAGCCTTTTGCTGTTACAACTGACATCTGTTTTCTTCATGGTCCCATTGTATTTATAAAACCATAAGCCTTGGGACACGGTCTGCCACTCTCATTTGCTTATAAATAGTTAGGGCTAGCTGTGGCCCTGTGAAAATAATCATTTGTTGTTGAGCTCCTTTGGACCAAAAGAAGGATGTTGAAAGTGCGTGTTTCCCTGTACTCTTCTAGAGATATAACAGGCTCTGGCAGCATCCTTTGTATCAGCCATGCCTTCTTAAGCTCCATGAAATTGCCCAAATGTGGTACAGCGTTGCTTTGTAGGAATTTGCCAGGCGACCCATGGCTCTTATCTGTAGAGCATTTTGAGACACGAGGCCGCAGGGTCTCAGCACCCACAACAACACCTTCCTTGGCCTCGCCACACATTTTCAGTCTTGGGCTATTGAGACTTGCAACCATTTTATTTGTCTACTCCTTTGTGGTCTTAATTTGACTAAACAAACTGGTTTACAAGTTCTTTTGGCATACTGAAAGCTTGAGCTGCAGCCATGGTTTCTCTCTGGTAGCATAGCTACGTGTAAATAGACTTTATGGATTTTACAGCTAGTGCTCTTTATTAGAAGCAGAAGCTCTCGCAGGATCCTGGAAATGACTGACCATTTACCCTGATTTACCTTGTTAAACAAGATGGGTATTTCCATGAGCTGTCACAAATGCATGCCAGCAGATAGACAGGACTGCAGCGAGCCAAGAAACCAAGTATGGGCATCGAGCATACCAGAGGGCAAGAGTGACACTCAGGAATGTAACCTCCTGAAGTTCCCTGGTTAAGGCAAGATGCCACCTGGCACGACTCCTGGCTGCTGTAAGTTTAAAAATAACAAATAGCATCCCTATTACATAAGGAAATCTTTTGTCCGTGTTTAATGGGGCAATTTGATAGGAAGGAAAGAATAAACATGTAGCTTCTCTGAACTCTTACTTGTGGTTTCTGCTCAGGGCCAAAACAACTGAAAATACCACGGCTGATTGTAAGCAGGCACCCGCACACAAACCGCTGGCGTTGAACAGATGAAATCAGTGAGAAATTCCAGTGTCTGAGCCTGCTCATCAGTGGCATCCCCCCAGTTCACTGCCCTGGTGCCAGCTCAGCCTCAGGAAGGACTTCAGTGCCTTTAGTGCTGATGGTGTTACCAGAGCATAAATACCTCCAACGTGTGTGCATAGCCAAAGCAGCCTGTAAGCCTCTGGATGGCCGCAGTGCCTCGGTCACATTCTGCTCCTTGTCACCATCAGATAGATAATGAAGAAGTGGCTGAAGGTATTGTGGATGAAATTGAAACTTTCCCCAGTGGTATAAGCTGTTTTCACCCCAGGCCAGGTCAGTACAGCTGTTACATGATAACCCTTACCAATATTTCTGGGAAGCTTCCCAGGTCTGTGGATAGCAGATGGTCCTCACACTTCTCTTCTAGGTCCTCGGGTCTACCCACACCCTCTGTTGTCCCAGAACAGGCTGCTTCCACCACCCATCTTTTTGTAACAAAGTGCTTTCTGGTGCTCCTCTCTTCACTGAGGAAGGCAGAAGGCATTTGAGATTTAAAGGCCTCAGGATATCCTAATCTGTAAGAACTGAATTATCCTTGTTTGGAAGAAGTGATGCTGTCTGATCCTCATCCCAGGCTGTGCTGACTGGTAGAGGTCCTGGAGGATGGCAGAAATTACTTGAACTCTTTTAAAACTGTGCTGGGTGACTGAAAAGCCTGACCCTGCATGGAGCCTCCTCCCTGTCCTGTGGTGCAGCGGGCTCCTTGTACAGCTCGTGCAGGGCACACACCTCTATCACAACAACCTCAGCATGTTGTTGGGTATTTTTGTTCTTACAAAGAAGAAAAAGTTTTAAGTAATTCTGATTTCCAGTGGTTTTAGTATGCTGTTTAATCTCAAAGATGGAAAACCTGCCGTGGGCAGATGACTGCATTATGGATATGGCACAAGTGCCCTCCTTTTCTTCCTGTACGAGCTCCTGAGCAGGTTACAACTTCAGCTGGTGGGTGGAAATGTTCAACTGACTGAATTAGCAAAGGAGATGAGGAGGAAACTGGTTTGTCGAAGTTAGAAAATGCAGAAGTTAGCTTTTATTTCCAATCAGGATGGCTATTTTCCAAATAGGCCAGATTTCCCCTCGTCCTCTTCAGGGCAAGATGAAATGGCCTCAGGCTCTGCCAGGGGAGTTTTAGGGTGGATACTAGGAAAAATGTCTTCACAGAACGGGTTGTAAGGCATTGGATCAGGCTGCCCAGGGATGTGGTTGAGTCACCGTCCCTGCAGGTATTCAGAAGATGTGTAGATGTGGTGCCTAGGGACATGGTTTAGCGGTAGACTTGGCAGTGCTAGGTTAACGGTGGGACTTGATGATCTTGATAATCTTTTCCAAGCGAAAGGATTCTGTGATACAGCTATCTGGGGTCTGAGTCTGTGATACTGAAATAAAACTCCTTCAAAAATGATCACCTGTGCAGCAATTTGGCATGAAACCAAATTGTGCTTTATTATACCGTATTTTCTTTTGCACAGCCAAGGGTGCAGACTGCAGAGCACAGTCTGCATGAGGAAAACCACAGCAAACTTGACAATTGTTTCCAGAGATTGGTTCAGACTTAGAAAATATTCATTGGTGCTCTCAAATAAAATCAGGGGGTTCCCCCTTTTTTTTCTAAATCCCTTTTTATATTATTTCAGCTGTCTTTGGACAAAGAAAGGAAAAAAAATAAGCACAGAGAGATCAGGATCACATCTTTGATGTTGTTTAATAAGAAAATAGTGACTTTTGTTGATTTATTCAGTTAATGTGGAGTAGGCATTCCCAGTTTTTGTCATTTTGTGTGTGTGTGTGTGTCCCAGTGGAAGACGAAAACATGGCAGGTGAGTGTGGGTTTGTGTTGTTCCCGACACAAGTGGTATAGATGGTTGCTTCTGCAAGAGAAGAATGAGGGGAATGTGACCAATGCAGTCCTGCAAACAGCACAGCCGGTGTGTGCACTTTTCTGCTCTGCCTGTGCTGATGCTCCCCTTTCCTTTAACAGAACAGCGTTTCACTCAGCAGAGTGGATCAGTCAACCTTTATTTGCATCGCTGCTCTGGTAGTGGGGCTTGTATACCTTGTAAAACTGCTTTAATAGTCAAATTAAACTTTTGACCTGCTATACAGCTACAAGCCACTGGTGTTTGGAGCCCTGCGCAGGAATGCTTCAGAGGATGCTCTGTGGACCCCGGCAGCAGGCCTGGTGTGGGCAGCTGAGCTTAGGTAATGGAGAACACAACTTTGTGCTTCAAATACATTAAACAGGAAGCAAATTTCACTGTAATGTTGAACTGTGTGAATGATGATTGAAAATGGCAACAGCAGCATGCATGCCCTGATGCTAGAAATTGCTGATGCTTGGTTTGTTGTATTTTTTAGAGAGCTGAAATATATTTCCAGTTCAACCAGTGACAGGAAGATTATCATCAGTCCTGTGGAACATTTTGCTGCAGAGATTTGAAAATGACAAGGTACCATGTTGTGCTGCTGCAGCCCTACCGATTAAAATGTGCTGTAACTTCAGTTTTTGTTTTTTTTTTTCATACTTGATAAAATAATTGTTGTGGGGAAGGAAAACAGATGTCTCAGCTGGCTTATCTAGAAAACACTGCCATTTCTCTTAGGCACAACCTTTACCCAGGTCATCTTATCTTTCTTGCAATTCAACTAGATCATTATAATGGGCACCAACTTGACATTCTCTTGAAACGGATTCAAAATCCTGCCCAAGCCATTTTATGGATAGAAGAAAGTAAAAGGCCTGTAGTCCTGTTCTGATTGTCAGGTTGCTCTGGCTATAATTCAAGTCATTAAGCTTAGCATATAAAGCCCCTCGTAATCCAAGTCTTAAGAATCGGAAAGGTCACTTGTGGTCCACTAATCCTGAATAGTAAATGTGAAGAGTGAGTGGTGACTGTTTTGATCCTAAACCACCTCTTAAAATAAATGCTGGTCTCTGCCCCAAAAGCACATGCATGTTATTTCAGCATGGTCCAAGAGGCCTTGTAAAGAATAAGCAGCTTGACTGTCAAGCAGTATGTTTGCAGAGCAGCCCAGAAATGGTAGCTGGCAGTGCAGGACAGTGGCATGGAAGGAGCCCTGGGGTAGTTCTGGAGGACAAAAGAACAAGTGGCAAGCAGGCAGAGCTCTGGGACATGGGCATGGACTGATGTTTAATTTACAGGGTTGATTCCATGTGGTATTGCTATTAGGGAGCCCAGTCCTTCACATAGCTCCTTGGCATCTCCTCAGAAAGATGCCAGAGAGCTAAAGGAATGGACAACTGGGGATGCTGGGCCGTTTATGGGACCATTTGTCATGCTCCCTGACCTCGTACCCAATACTCTTTTTCAGCCACGTTTTTATGCTGAGGGTGGTTAGAAGCCTGCTGGGAGGAGGGCTGGGTGACTTGTTTTTCCCTATTTAATATAGCCTTGCCATTCAATTTATTCAGTATTTGGAGTGAGTTCATCCTCATACTGTATTTATTCAGTGATGCTCTGGATATGGTTATTTTTGTGCCCTAAAGGGCCTACTTTTCTATTACATATTCATAGATAACTTCTATTAGCATTAAGGCATGGTGCATACATAAAGGGACACTGAATAGCTAGACTGCACCAAAATACCTGTGACCCCTTGGCCTTTCCATATAAAATGATTATTAGTACTTTGTCCTTGCCATGTTTCATCAGAGGATCCTGCCACACAACGCATAGCTGGAGAGGTCTGATCATCCCTTTATTACAGAAGGGAAAAGCGGAGGGAAAGAGATTAAAAGATTTGCCAGCAACACAGAGCAATCAGTGGCTGTGCTGAAAATAGAAACCACGCTCCTGGTTTCCATTCCCCAAACTTGGCCTCTAGACAACACCGCTATATTAAAAATGTAAATGCAAATATAGGAAAATATTTCATTTTTCAAACCTTCCCTGCTAACGTTTTGTCCTTTTGACTCTGTGCTTCTCAGGATAAGCTGGTACCTGGCACTCAGATCAAAGGGTCAGCAACCAGATGGGCTGCGCATACTGAATATAGCCCAGGAAACTGGACAGAACCACCAAAACCTCAGTGACCAAGCAGCTTATGGCCAAAGGTGGGAGGAGGCTTATGTCTATTTTGAGAAAGAAAAGTGTTCAGTAGCTGCAGGCTACTATTCAAAATACTTCGATTACTGTATTTAAGGAAGACAAAAGTGATGCTATTGTGATACCCAGTCAATTGGCCTTTGTGTTTCAGAAAATATTCTCTCTTACAGTGTACCGCAGATATGAAGCTAGCATTTTAAGAACATGCTGGCATTTTAACTGTTAGGTATTAAATTTGCAGTTGATGAGTACATCAAACTCAACGGAGGTTAGAAATACGTAACCAGCATGGAGCAGTGAACTGAGTTGACTGAGGAGCTGCACAGCTGCAGGACCTCTTGCTCTTCAACCCAGAGATGCTGGCAATACCATTAATGGTCTCATTCCTTTGGGTTTGTCCCAGCCTTATTTCTGTTCCCATATTGTTCCTGTATGCTGTAAACAGGCGTGATGATCAAAAAATAAAAATAGCATGTGGATGCAACCCAACCAAACAGCCAGAGTAAACTTCATGGGAGAAACTGAATTTAGAAATGCAGCACTGAGTCATGCCAAATAGAGTCCATGTTAAATGCTTTTTTAAGAAGCAATTAGAAAACAGTCTCCTTTTAAAGACAGGACAGCTAATCATCTTCTCTGTGTTCTTTATGGGGCCACAGTGCTGCAAAGCAGGGCTAAATATTCTGCCAGCATCACTCTAGCACATCTTTGCATGAGCAGGGTGTGGGATGGAGCTGCACTTGCTGAGAAACTCCCCGCAGAGCTGGTGACAGCAGCACATAATCCACCATTGTGTCCAGAAAAATGGCAAGCACAGCACGGAGGGGTCATCAATGTGTCGTCATCTGGGCGTCTGCTGAAGCCTGGGTAGGGGGATTGAGCCCCCTGCAGTGTGTCCCTAATTCCTACCGAGGTTAATGACAAGCTCTTTTATAATTCAAGGGTGAAACTCGGGGTGATGCCAGGGGGCAAGAGCTGGCCTCAGTGAAGTTGATGCATCTTCCCTAAATTGTCTCATCCTGGAGCTCAGCTCCTTCTGAATCTCGTCCCCTCTCTGCTCAGCAGAAGCCCAAGTAAAGGAGTTGAGATGAACTCAGGCTTTAGGGCAAGCTGATCCTGTCCCTGTTCTCTGGAGTTCGGAAGCTCCTTGATCAAACGAGTTTGGGAGCAAGCGCTGCTTCCTGCAGGTCAATCACCTGCTTGAATGCTGGCACGATGGTGACAGGGGAGTGACACCTGCTGGTCCACAGGTCTGGGGAAAACAGCCCGGCTTATCCACATGTATTTGTTCAACTTCGATTGTGAAATCAGTCGAGAGCTGAGGTAAACACACAGGAATTTCTTCTGGGAATATTTTTGGGATTATGATAGGCTCTTCTTTATAAAAGGGAGAATGCTTATGAATACTTCAGTGATTTAGAAGATTGTATTCCACCAACTAGATTTATGTTTGCATAATTATAAAATTGGAATGCATAGTGCATACCGTCTATTTCTGGCTTTGCTTCCCATCATCTCCTCTTGGAGCTGTAAGACTATTTTAGTGATTGGGAAAAATCACTGTTCAGAAAAATCTTTCATGTCATCTTCATGTTCATAGATGTTAGGAGGGCAAGAAAAAAGCAGTTCCCATTAGCAAAACTGTTGCCTTCTCCCTTTTTTTGCTATCTCAGGAGAGCAAACATTTCACTGATGAAGACTCAACCTGATGTAATTTTCAGTGTTGAGCCAGCAGCTTCGGAAACATGTCCACATTATGTGAGGTTAACAACACTGTGGCCACTGACATTGAAATTTTAGTGGTTCAAGACCATATGCCTGCAACCTAGTAAGACTTTTACTGGGAAGTGGTTGATGGAGCAAAGCTCCAAGGATTTATTGCCTGCTTCCTGAAGAATTGCTCACAAGAGGGAAACAAGGTTGGCCAGCTCTGTAACCCACCTTTAAAAGGGACGAGCGCCGTTGCTCCATATTGATAACTGTCTATGCTGCTAACACGGTCAGATAATACCGCTACCTTGTAACTTATAATTGCTGATTGGACTAACTATGAATTTGTAACCTAAAGAAGAACATGGTGTCCCTTTGGCAAGTTTAGCACAGTCTTTGGCATGCATCATGGCCATTCAAGACAGTGGCACAGCAAAGCGATACGGTGGCAAACGTTCCCAAACGTTCTCCAGTTTGCCAGTCCCTAGCTTGCTCCCAGCGAGGGGCAGGTTTGTTTAAAGCAGCTCCAAGCCATGTTGAGGTGGGCTTGTTTCGCAGTATGGCCCCTGCTGAGGCTACAGGTTGAAAACCACAGGCTGAATTTTAAAACTGCAGGTTTCAGGTGCTCCGTGGGCGATAAAATAACCTACTCGTGATAGATTGAGTTGCCTCATTACCTGCTTGTGGCAAGTGGACTGTCACCCTCTTCAGTCTGCCTGCTAGCGATGGCTGCAATTCCAATCTTGCTCCTGCCACTGTCTCATCAGGCCTTTGAACTTTCACAGCTGGATTTTCCCCCATAAGCCAGGCATAAAAGCAGTGCTTTCGCTGGAGCTCACTCCATGCCGCACTGGTGGGTACTGTGCTGCCGCTGGGGAGCAGTGAGCATCGCCAGAGCGATAGAGTAGCTGAGAATGCAGCAGAGAAGAGATGTGTTGGGGCTTTTAGAAAGACAATCCGCACAGCACTGCAGAAGCTTGTATTCAATTTAAGCACTTCAACCTCCTTGTGACAAGTGCCTGGCTGCCATTCTCTGTACAAGACCTCTCCAAACCCAGGCAGAGCTCGTGTTGCCAAGCCCTGTTATGGGAGACAGCTTTTTACAGGCGGCTCTGACCTCGTGGACAAAGCTTTTGTAGGGATCAATGACTTAAAGGCACTCGTTGTGCGGTCAACAACATCCTGGCTGTGCAAGGTGCTTCACCACAGCCAATGTGCTCAGCCAGCCTCTTCAAACCCACTCAAACGCTGATTTCAAGGTTGCAGCTTGAATAACCCAGCCTGGAGAAGGCTGACCTTGTTATCGCAGAGAGGTCGGCCGCTGGTTGGTGTGTAGCAACAGGGAGCTGTGTGGGTAGATGACTTTGCCCGTGATTTCATGTTTGCTTTGGAACCACCATCGGGGTCTTGCTCTCTCCCCCCGTGGGGTGAGACTGGGTGATGTGGGTGCTGGGGGTGGCTGTTCCCATGGCTCTGGGGATAGCAGCGTGCATTTACACTGAGTCAGAGGCTCAGCTTCACAGAGCTTTCTGTGCAGGTGAAGGTGGCACAGCCAGGGCAGGACTGTCCATGGATGCCCTCAGGGAGCAGATCAAGATGGGAAGCAAAGGTCTTTTTTTACAGAGAGAAAAATGAAGGGGCAAAGCTAAAATCTTGGCAGAAAGAGCAAAAAAGTATTTATCTTAAACTTGTGCTTGTGCATAATTAAGTGCCTGCTAAAACCCACGATTGAAGCTTCGAGGATTAGTGGGCAGGCAAATGGGATGAGAATGTTAGGGAAGGAGAATTTTAAAAGCACAGCAAATCCTGCTTCAAAATGTGTTAAAGTTGGGTATTCCATTGGTGATGGCATCATGGGGAAGGAGAGCCCAGCATTATGGTTAAGAGCAGATCCTGAGGCCTCAGAAAAGAGTGAAAGGTCTGCAAGCAGAGTTTCTGCCAGGCTGGACCCTGGAGCCTGAGCATCTCAGAGCGGTAACGCAGCATCAGCTGGAGCTGCTGGGCATGCTGGGGAGGGGTCAGAGCATTTGCCTCCACTGCCTGCTTACTTCATTGTATTCCTTTGAAAAATATTACAGAGTCAAGGAAAGGGCAGTCTGCTTTGGGACCAAGGCCTTCTCTCTTAAACAGAAGTTGAATTCTTTACTGCCTGTTGCACAAAGCCACCAAAAGCTCAGAAGGGACATTAAGTGGTGTGTGCTGCACACCCATGGGAGAGGCTGGGGAAGGGGTAGCATGGGGCAGGGACTTGGCCGCAGGGTGAGAGCACATGCCAGTGTGCTCTGTGTGTGACCGCCATATGTGCTGGTGATTAACATGATGCTACCCAGAATTACCAGATGTTGCTCTGGGGACAGATTCATACACCTGCTAAATGTAGTTCTGATACCACTGCAAGATTTTGAAGGCCCTGTCTTCTGAGTCCTCCAGGTGCAGGGCTTGAGTGGTGTGCTGTTCCCAAGGCCCCTCGCTATGCAGAATTACAGTACAGTACACCCAGAAATAGTGATTTTCACACCCCACCTGCCCATGTCTGGCCCCACGGGCTGAGGCAGGCAGGAGAGCTTGGGTTCTGCACTCCAGTCCTCTCTGTTCAACTTTTGATTCGGAAGGCCTTGATCTCCAAAGGCATAGGCCAAGGAAGTACTTTCTTTCCCAACAACAAATCCGTGGGTGGTTCATACCTGGAACACTCTGTGTAAGAGCCTCTCTTTCTGTAACTTCTCCTCTGACTTGTGGCGTGACCCTGCCAGAGCTGGGGAGGTTTGGTTTTTCAAAAGGTTCATTTACTCCTAGATAAAGATTAATTTTCATTTTAATTTTTAACCTATATCTCTTATGGGAAAGTGTTTTTGCATGCCATCTAAGATGCTGTTATCTTTGCCCAGCTTTACCTCTTCTGTGGGTTGCTTCACCCAGCAGGTAATGAATAACCTTCCCCCTTCCCTTGCTGCACAGGCTGCAGGCAGGGTGCTGACTTTTCCCTGCTGGGTTCTGCGTGGAGATGCAGTCTCGTTGCTTCCTTGCTTTCTCGCTCCCACTCCAGGAATCACAAAGACATTTTCAGCACCCAGCTGCCACCTCTGCCTCTTGCTTTTGGTGAGCGTTAGGGTGTGAGCAGACGCAGTTCCTACACCACTTTCTGCTTGCCTCCTGTTGTATGGAGACCAAAAGACCTTCCAGTGATGACGGTAGCAAAGTTGAGTCAGCCCCATGGGAGCTGCAGCCACAAGGGCTGCATTCACAGCACAACCCCGCTGCTCTCCAGGATAGCCCAGAGCAGGGCAGCGAGCTGCAGTCCTCGGGTGGTTTGCTCAAAGCAACACAGGCAAGTCATTGTCCCAGCAAGGACGTGAAGGCACATATCCAGACTCCCAGTCTCCTGGTCTCACCACAGGAAAATTCTGTTTATAACATGATTGGTTTGGGGATGAAGTAGTCCAGGGTGTGTGAACCTGCTGGGTCTTGGAGCAACCGCAAAGCATATTGAGGGCTGATGCCACATCGTATCGCAGCAGGGAGTAGTTTGAAATCCTTTTGATCGAAAAGGGTTCTGAAAAGAGACATCAAATGTGCTTTTCCTACCTGTGGGACTATTGCATCAGGTATGAGATGAGGGTAGTTTTACAGAAGCAATGTGTGTTTCCTCTAGTGAGGAAACCTCTGGCAGGTCTCACTCTGTTAGATGGCAGAAACCAGTGGGAACAGCAGATCTGGCACAACACCTTCCACACCCATATTGGTTCGATAACCCAGCTCCCCAGGACGTGTTTTTTGTGTTCATTTTGTTCTGTAAAGAAGGTAACACTGTATGGGGAACAGGAGGAAAGGCACCTTACTGAAAGACTTGCTCATAAAAGAAGGACGCACGAAACTGAATTATAACTTCAGGGTTTCTAGCAGGGAATTAGTTTTTCACAAGCCTCTGATGAGAGAAAAACAGAAGGAGTTCAGCAACTGCAATTTATTGAGCTTTCTGTAACGCAGCCAGCAGTAGGGAAGAGTAAGAGCTGTAGAAGTGCCTTGTTAGATGTTGTACACAGGACTGCCCAATCCTTCAAGCCTGGTAGCTCAAGTTTATTTCTTTGAAATGACTTGTTGTGGGGACCCTGTGTGCTGGTCGGTGCTGGAAGCTACCAGCAGAGGGATCGATCGGAGAGGTGCTGGGCAAACCCCAGCCCAGCAGCACCAGCCCAGTGTCCTCCAAGGGAGACTGGAAAAATGATTGCAAGCCACAAGCTGAGAAAATGAGCTGAACACTGTGGGCACACAGCCGATGGATCCGATGTAATGGTGGCATATAAGTAGGCTGTAGGGCTACCCCGATGGAGAGGCGTAGCTTTCTGTCCGCAGTCTATAGGTAGATCTTTAGGACAGCCCAGATTGAAAGTGTTAATAAAGAGGAGCTGCTCGTAGAGATTAGCAACAGAGCTCCAAACCTGCGGAGGCAACAATTGTGTCCTGGATTTTTTGCAGGTTTTTGCATTGTCCAGTTCTGTTTCCCTTCACTGGGAGAAAATGCTTCACTGCAAGGACACAAGAAGGTGGAAGGAGCTGGAGAAGGCTTTACAGCCAGCTTCATGCATTGCCTGGAGCAAGTCTCTGCCTGCAGAATCTGCTGCTGCTTTGCTGTACCATGGGATGGGCAATGTTTGTGAAGGATTATTTTGGGATCAGCATTTGTAAGGTAAAGAGCTGGAAGATAAAAGGTGAAGATCTGCTTGTGTTCAAGAAAGAGGCCAAATGAGGAGAACAGAAGAGTTTAGATGAAGAGGATGGAAGAGAGGGATGAAGAGGAAATGTAAAGAGGGATTTTATGATCAATGCCTAATAGTGAAGGAGACATGGGACTCCCGGGTGCTGGGCAAATTATTGCAGGCAGAAGAATTTAAGCTAAGCTTTGGCAATGAGGCAAACCAGCCATACCCCATGATGTGGGAAGCCTGCAAGCCTGCACCTCCCCAAATTGTGTTTGGACTTTGCCTTTTGCAGACATAAATTGCGAGTTTTGTGGAGATATGGGCGTGGAAGGGAAGATTGTGCAAAGCTCAGAAAAACCCCTGGTATCAGTTACTCTGAATAAATATAATGTGAGCATTCCAATAAACGCATCTCTTAGTAGCTTTTCAGAAGGGCAGGCTCCACCAAAATATGGCTGCCTTCATGCCCATCTTCATCTGTGGGCTGTGCTTGTTGCTTTTATTAATTGCATTCTATGTTTTACAAGGTTTTAAGCAATCAGCTTTAAAATTGCCTCCCGGTCCATTTCCTCTTCCAATCATCGGCAACCTGCATTTGCTGGACATCAGGAGGCAAGACAAGTCCCTAATGAAGGTAAGAACAAGCATCCTCTTGTTTTGGGGTGTTCAGGGTGTTGGATGTCAGCAGGTAACCAGTTAAAATTCTCCCTCAGATGACAGTTCTGAGAAATTGTTCAGTGCCAAATGCAGTTAAAAAAAACTGTTTAATAAATTAAATGTAAAAGTTTCAAAATGGGCAAGGATGCTTTTGAATCAGCACTGCAGAGACTGATGTTAAATATGAGCAGTATTTACATGAGAACTCCTCACCCACTGAAAACTATGAGTATCCACATCAGTTCGGACTGCTGAACCTCAGCTTTGGCATCTTTCTTGTGTTGTGAAATACTTTAAAATACTTGAGTGTCCGCATGGCCAACTTGAAAGATGGATGCTTAATTGTAGTTGCCAAAATAGCTTGTATTTCTTGTTCACGATGGCAGTTCTTTGAATGGGAGTTAGGATAGCACAGCCCAAAGAAGAGAAGTAGGAGAAATCAATTGAAACAGTGAATGACTTGGACTTGTGCAAGACAAAGATTTGGTAGGAATCACAGTTGTCTTGCATCTGTCTTCCAGAAAAAAATAAAAATAGAAAATTTCGATGTGTTTATTCTCTTAGAGCCAAAATATGGCTCGGTGGGCATTCCATGTGTCAGGACCTGGGGTGTGAATTTCTGGCTCCTTACACCAAGCCTGTTAGCATCAGTTGTCAGCAGCCCTCCAGAGTGCTAGCACTGTGTAGGTAAGAGGAGTTGGCTTTCCCTGTCTCTCCCAAGTCATCGTGACATGTGAGGGGCCTCCAAAATGCCTTTGGAGATGCATTTTCATCCCTGTTCTCACCCCACCAGCCAGCCCCTGGTGCGGTCAGCATTCAGGGCTTGGGAGCTGGGAAGCACGTTTGTCACACCAATGCCTTTTTTCCCCCATTAGATTATAGCATCAAAAAAACAACTGAGAAAGATGCCTGCTGCCAAGCAGACCCAGTTATGCCTGCTCTGCCCTGACTTGCATTCATGATGGAAACTGCAAGGGGGAGAGCACAGTGAGAGGGCTTCCAGGGCTGCAGCAGAGGGCAGGTGTCGGGGATTATACTTGCCTAGTAGATTATGCAGCAACCGAAATATTATTTTGAGTGGATGACTGAAATCAGAGTCCTCTGAACATACATATATTTATATATATAGATTTGCATAAGAAAATGAGTCTGGGTGTACTGCTGAAGCACAGATTAAACTCTGCCTGGGCTACCTGCTGGTTTGGTACAGCTGCAGGGGTTGCTAAGTTTTCTCCTCTGGTTTACATTTCCTGAACTGTCCCTTTTGTGGGATACCAGGCTTGATCTCATAACAGCTTTGTGCAGTTTCAATGGCATTGCTGTCAGTCAGGTCTTAAATCCCTGCATGGCCTGGCAGGACCATGTCTGTGAGCCTTCCAGCGAGCTGCTGCTGCCCGGCTCTCAGATGTCACTGCAAAACATCACCGGTGGGTACAGACCTGTCCTGCTGTGCAGTGGCTTTGAACACTGTGGTGTGACAGAAATAGAAAGAAGTGTGTGGACAGTGGTCATTTTCTAAGACGGGTTGAAAGAACAATGGTTTCTTGTATGTCCATCCCCAGTGAACCATATTACATACCTCTTTGCATTAATTGTGGCAATTTTTTTATTTAAATTTAATCATAAATTAGGTCACCTCTGCTCTTCCATCCTCTCGTGGTGGGCTGTGGCATTGCAGCCCGCTGGGTCAGACCGTGCCCGGTAGCTGCCTGCAAGATGTCCCTGATGCCTTTGTGCTGGTGTTAGTGTCCAAAGGGTCTTGTTATTTTCTGCTTCTTTAACTCCGTGGGCCAAAGTGGCTCCAACCAGCTCAGAAAATGAGTGGGTTTGTGGGTTGAATAGCCCAGTGTTTATTTGCTTTGATTCCTGTTTCATTGAAGTGTCTCAGGGTTCAATCTCTGGCATCTCTCCAGCCCCTCTGACCGCAGGAGGAGGAGCAAAGGCAATTCCTTAACCACCACAGCAAAACACATTGCTACCACTGACGGCTTCTATTTCCTCTCCTTGTAGATTTCAGAGAAATACGGGCCAGTGTTCACTGTTCACTTGGGGTTTCAGAAGGCGGTCGTGCTGACTGGCTACGAGGCAGTGAAAGACGCCCTGCTGAACACGGCCGATGTGTTTGCAGACAGACCCGTTATACCAATCTTCCATCACATCCAACATGGAAATGGTACTGGGGGTTTGAAAAGATAAGGACGTGTTCACTGCTGCTTCTCAAATGTGTTGTGGTTTGTTTTTTTTTTTCAATTCCAACAGTATTTAAGAATCTGGAGCTGCATGTGTACCTTCAAGGGCTATTTTTGATGGATTTGGGGACTGTTGTTTGGTTTCTTCAGAATAGTTGTAGGCATATTTTTGTGTGCCTTATCAGGTGTTTTTTTTTGCTTTTTTGCTTTTAGCAGCACTTGGGTTCATATTTCAAGGGATTTTTTACAGTGCAGAGGGAAGGAAATTATTTTTCACATGAAGGCCGAAGTCCTTATGCAATCTCTTCTCTGCTGTTACTGGGAGTTCAGACAAAGCCTGGATCAGGCATGACTCATGATAAAGACTGCAAGAACTGGCAGGAGTGCAATAGCACGGGCTGTTTGTACCTCAAACAATTACTTCTGTAAACAGATTTTTGGCATGTTTCTGAATTGCATGCTAAAAAGTAATACATTGCCCAAGACTAGACATTGAAAAACAATGAAGGGAATAATCCAGGGCTGAAAGGAAAAGATCTGATGACCTAATATGTATATAATGCATACAGCGTGTGTTTTTTTATCTTGTTTTTAAGAGTGAGGCCCAGGGTGAGGGAGGGTATGCTACTCTGCTTTCCCAGCCTGTGCATGAAGATGTAGACTATGTTCAGCCTCCAAAGCCTACCTGGGAAGGGAGGACTTCTGAATCGTACCCAAACTGTCTCTGTCATAAAGGTCTCTTTCAAATATGAGATTTTTTGCCTGATTAGCTAATGCCAGCTGAGGGATATTTCCTGGCCGTAAGCAGTGGTGGCTCCCTGACAATGCCTACTTGTCGCCCTGCACAGAAGAAAGTTCATCGTCTAAATGCAAGCACTTCAGGGAAATCGTTTGTCCTGTTCATGACATGGTCAGAGCACTGTCATTTGCTCCCAGCCTTGCTCTCTGAAAGAGCTGCATTGTTTTTCCTCAGAAAAACAAGTCAGCCTGAGATAAATACACACAGAGCTTTTTGCCATGTATGGCTGCAAAGAAACAAAGCTATAAAAAAGCCAAACTGAGAGATTTGGTGTGAACAGCACCTGGCTGCTTAAACAATTGCATCCTGCCCTACAGAACCTACCTGGGGCTGGCCTTCCCCAAGCACCCCAGTCCTCTCCCAAGCAGGCTCCTCCGGGCTGCAAAATAGCCACTTGTGGTGGCTCTGAGAAAAATCCCATACCACCTCGGCAAACAAGCCATGCAATTCCTCCGTAGGTGTGTTCTTCTCGTCTCAAGAGCTCTGGAGGAAGACACGGCGGTTCACAGTGTCAGCCATGCGGGACCTTGGCATGGGGAAGCGTCTGGCAGAAGAAAGGATCCTTGAGGAGCTTCAATTTCTCATCAGACTGATCAAATCCTTCAAAGGTGAGCTGGGGGTGTGTTGGTTGGTGTATATTGGCATAGCCATAGTGAAGACCTCTGGGTTGCTCCAGAAATTCCAAATACAGTTACGATTTTGTTCGTTCCCAGGTGGACCTTTCCGACTTCGATGTTTGAATACAGCCCCCACCAACATCACCTTTGCTATACTCTTTGGGAGAAGGTTTGATTATGAAGACCCAACGTTTGTCACTCTGCTAAGACTCATAGATGAAGTTATGCTCCTTCTTGGCTCTCCATTCTTGCATGTAAGTCACCCTCTCAACACCCTCTGTGTTGAGAAGCTCTAGTATCTCATTGGAATTGGTAGCTCAAGGCAATTTACTAATGCTGGATGGTTTTGAAGAAGCTTTAGGGTACTGAAACATAACATTCTTTGTTCAGGGGCTTTCCGCCTTTGTGAAATCCCACTGTGTATGTCCCACAGAGGAGGTCCAACATCACATGGTAACACTGGGCTGAAACACTGAAGTGACCTTGCCAGAAGAAGGGATGTGCTCACTTCTTCTACAGCTTGAAAGTGCAATAACTGAGGTTTCCAGCCATACTCCCTAGTATTTTTTGTCTAAAGAAGGCTCAGGTGGAAGGGACTGGAGGGAATCAGGTGCCTTTTGAAGAGCATGGCCAGAATTTCTTTCTTTAAAAACACATTGGTGATAGAAGTATTGAAATACTGGCTTTGTGCATGTACCATCAGAAATATCCATGCTGTGTGAACATCCCAGAAGTCACCAGTTGCCTCAGGGATGATTCCACGTGTGTTTGGGAGTTACTAGGATTTGGTGTTTTGGCTTCTTGCTACATAAACTAGCAAAGTCACAGAGTAGTACAACGCACAGGGTTGCAGACTCAATATACAGACCTCTCACACCTGCTATTGTGGCGTTAAATCACTTGGTAAGTGAGGGCATGCCTGCTAAACAGGGCTGCACCAGAAGTGTATTCCAATTAAGGGGCTCTCATCTGCTCCAAGAGCTCTTCTTAATATTAATCCATCACAAGGAACGGAGTATTAGTTACTCAAGGTAATATTGAAATAGTCATCCATAAAGCTGTCTGAAAAATGAAAAAAAAAATGCCACTGATGAATTTTTACATGAATAAGAACAATTTACAATAAAGAGATGGGCAACATCCCATTTCTTTTAATCTCTGCAGCAGGTTTAGGTTTTGTAGAAAACAGCAAAATTACAACCAGCTAGCACAGGGTAGAGCAAGAGATTTGTGAATTTTATTCTGCAACCAGTTTAATTCTAACATTAAGAAATGGTGTAAGTAACCCCCTGCACATAAAATGTAACTGTTTATTGTGCTGTGAAATTTAACGATGCTGAGAAGTGAGTGTAATTGATTTATAATTCATGTGAAAGTTAAAAATGATGATCTAACAACTTTAACACAAGTATTTTGGCTTGCTAAACATCCGAAGTTTTCTTTGCTAAAGTGTAATGCTTTATCTTTTTACTTTATTACCTCCTTAAAAATGTAATTTCATTGTTTCATGAGTTCACTATCACTTTCCCTTAATTGTATTTTTTTAATTCATGTTTATAGGCTATGTCTAGACAAGTCTGATTAGCTCCATTTATTTCTGTAAAGAATTTTTAGTAAGAGGAGACATTTTAATACACTAATTTTTTTTAGTTACCAACAAAGAGAAACTCCAATACTATGTCATTTGGTTCCTCACTTAAATGATTTCTCCATTATGATACTTAAGTTTTACAGTGTAATTGGGAAATTTACATTTTTCTGTACCTTTTCCCTTTTTTTTAGCTATTTAATTTCTACCCATTCCTTGGATTTCTCTTCAAACCTCACAAAATTATACTGAAAAAAATAGAAGAGGTGTGTGTGATCTTAAAGAAACACATCAAGGAGAGCAAAGAAAACATTAATGGAAACGACCTGACAAGCTACATTGATGCACTGGTATTCAAACAAGAGGTATTTTAACAATATGATGATTTCTGGTATGGTATCTATGCAGAGACTCCATGTTGCTTGATTAATGAATGCTCTCTGCTAAGGTCTACATGAAAATATTTAAATTTTGGATAAACGTCCTCCTATTGTAACAGAGATTTTTAGACCTTGCTAATACTGCGTGCAGTGGGAAAAGCAAGAAATAATCGATTAGACCGTGCTGTTAACTAGACCAATGTGTAGGACTTGTTCTTGGGTGCCAGCTACAGTTCCTTCCCTGCTGGAGGTAACATCATTTTTCCAATGTACTCCAGGCAGATGTGTCCCTCTCTGCAGACATGGGAAGAAAAAGAATTCCCAGTTGCAGAGATGCACAAGTTCCTTCTGTGCTTGTGCAAACTCATCAGCAGCTCCCACTTAGAGAGTTTACAGGCAGGGATGATAGTGCAGGAGTAGGGCAAGGATGGTTCGGTCTGTCTTTGCCCTTCTTCTCCAAACGTTTGTACTTGAGGCAGGTGGGGGCAGGATGGTCACTTGAGCTTGACCCCTTGAGCACATGCCTCAGCTATAGTATTCAAGAATGGGCAAAATGTTTTCTGGTGGAAGCACAAAGCAGGAGAGCAGAACTGAAGTGCCAGTGATGTCCTGGTGCATCCTGGCACATGCATCACACTGTAAGGTCTCTGAAGACTACGTTACCCATTTGGGTGGTATCTCCTTTAACATCTTCCAGGGACAGTCCTTTCTAGATAATGAGATGTTATATCATGGTGCTCATCGTTAAAATAAGAAGTCAAAAAAAAAAAGTAATGAATCCTAGACTGTTAGCAGAAGTATTTGCATATACAAAAGGTGGGATGGCAGTTTTCTTTCTAGGTAGGGATATGTTCTTTGAGTCTTCACTACAGACTTTAAAGCTAGTAGAGGACATTAAGCAGGAAATGTCTAGTCCATAGAACTGGTGTGCTTGGAAAGAGATCTAAATCCTGACTAGTTCTAGTGACGGGACTGGGAATCAGCAAATGGAACTGGAACATGAGTTTGCCTGGAGGTGGTTCCCAGCCATGTGGGTTCCCAGCTCTCTTCCACATCCTGTGATCAAACGACTCTGGTTTTGAGAGCACCATCTTAGTTCTGTTTTCCATGCTAACAGCAGTGACTTTTCATTTTTGCTACAGGAGAAAAATAAAGATACTCTTTTTCATGATGAAAATGTGTTGGCCTCTGCACTTGACCTGCTCATGGCTGGCACTGAAACAACATCCACAACATTGCAATGGGCTGTTCTGCTGATGATGAAGTACCCTGAGATTCAAAGTAAGACACCTTTATGGTTTTGCTTTTCTTAAATAGAGTATTAAAGTACTCTGCAGTGACTTCATAAATGCTGCTCACCTGTAAAAGTGTCATAGCTGCCCATGTGTGCTAAAGCATCCCAAATCTGAGTACCTAAAACCTGTCTACCTCTGTCCAAGCTTTGCATGCTGCCATTCAGGACCAAAGGATCTGAGGGTTTGTTCTCATATCTGCTCTCTGGGGCTGGGAAACTTCCTGCCTTGCATCTCTCACCACCCTGGGGTAATTCAGCCAACAGTCAGTGTGGGTTGGGATTTGGAAGGTTTTACCACTGAGGGAAACTCACTTCATGCCTTCCCTTTGCCCTGCAGAAAAGGTGCACACAGAGATTGAGCGAGTTCTTGGCCCTGGCTGCTTGCCTACCTTTGAGGACCGGAAAAAAATGCCCTTCACCACCGCAGTCATTCACGAAGTGCAGAGATTTGTCACCCTCCTGCCACATGTTCCCCGGTGCACCTCCACTGACACACATTTTAAAGGCTACTTCATACCCAAGGTACTTGCTGCTCTCCGGACAAAGAGCAGGGTGGTTCACATGCACCACACCAGTGACCCACAGGGCAAAATGTCACAAGAAGGAGGGGAGCTTGTGGCACAGGGCTTTCAGTGGGGGAGAGCCAGTTTCCTAAACCTCCATCTCCTGAGCATCCAAACTGATGGAAGTGTGACTTCAGGGTTATGCACACAACTTCCCATTTTCCATTACTCTCTTTGTTTTCTCATTCAATATTGATAATCTGGAGTCCATTCCCTATTCTCTTAATTCTCTCCATTGTCATCAGTGCTGCCTTTGGAGTACGGTGGCATTGTCGTATTGCCTGATTGAGGCAAGCAGAGGTCATCTGGCCAGGAAGGAAGCCTGGCTAATGTCGTTCAGTGACAGCACACAACCACTGTTACTTAATCGTATACTGCTCTGTAATTCCAGTGAACAGGGTATCTCCACTAACCAGCATCATCTGGTCATGCACAAATCTAGAAACTAGTTCTTCAGAATTTTGCTTGCAGAGACAGCCCAAAGGGGGAGGTATGGTTACGTGGCTGCATGGGCAAAGCCCTTAAGCAGAACGTGGTTGTGCTGCAGGGAACTACAGTAATTCCTCTGCTCACCTCTGTGCTGCTGGATAAAACACAGTGGGAGACGCCAGATGAGTTCAACCCAAACCATTTCCTTGATTCAGAAGGGAACTTCGTAAAGAAGAAGGCATTCCTGCCCTTCTCCACAGGTAACAAAAGTGTGTGGTCTTGCACAGGGCTCTGAGCACCCAGAGCTCCACAGAATACAACAGTCAAGAGTCAGGATTGCCTCTAACAGCGTGCCTCTGTTAGGAACAGCACTGACATCACTGGTGGGAATGGTGTAGAAATATCTGGTCTGGGTCTCAATGAGTTGCAAACAGCCCCTCACAATGGGAGGCACACTGTGCCCTTTGGTTCACGGACACCACTTGAACTACAAAATACTCAACACATTTAAGCAAGAGTTCTACCTTCCCTCCCTCTTCAGAAGGACGGTATCTAGGTTGTCACAAATCAATTCCTTGCAGGCTCAGAGGATATCAGCCATGTTCAAATAGGTGTAGGAGGCCAGTGGTGGTGGCTGCTGAATACCATCCCGTGCTATTCTGCATTCCTACAGCTTGCTCTATCCCTCACACTGTTAGTACCAAGCAGGAGGGAGGAGTTGTCGGGGGAACCACCACTCTACAGACAACGATGCTTTTGGCATTGCAGGGAGGAGAAACTGCATTGGAGAAAGCCTTGCCACAGTGGAACTCTTCATCTTCTTCACTGGCTTGATCCAGAAATTTACTTTTAAGCCTCCACCTGGGGTCAAAGAATCAGAGCTGGACACTACTGCAGAGGCTGGATTTACCATGAGACCCCATCCACAGTGTGCATGTGCTGTGCTACGCCCATAAGCCCAAGGCTCGGAGCTGAGGAAAACCCCTGTAATTGTTTTGTGCAGAGCCCAGTAGATGCACAAAGCAGAAACGAGATCCCAGTGCAGTAGATACAAGTAGTGTCTTCTTACTCAGAGCCTTTCAAGTACTGGCTCTATGCTTAAAATGTTTATTGAGCAAATACTTTTCTAAGAAACAGAGGAGAGCTGGTGGGTAAGGTTACCTGGAAAATACCAGCCAGATACATGGCTGGAAATGACAGAACTGTCACTACTTTACACATTAAATACACAATGTAAGAAAGTTATCCTAGTTCTGACCTTCTGAGAGAGAATGTTTCTGAGCTGGGGGTTATTTCTTCATTTGGAGTGCAATATTAGATACTAGTGTTGTCTTATCCTTGAATCCCTGCTCTTTTCCCATTCCTTGCTGTATGTGTGATAAATTACTCCTCAATACTTGCACTTTTTATGTCTGAGGCATGTTCTTCCAACACTTCCCATTCTTCTGGGTTTGAATACCAGATGCAAACCCTGCACTTTTTAGGTTCCCTGTGCTCTGAGGGACCTCATCACATCCTTTCATCACCGAAGACAATTGGACTCTCATTTACAGCAGCTCGCTTCTTCATTGGTCTGAAATGCTGAGTGGAGGCCAGAAGGATTTGATAGTACTGTAGGGAGGTCAGCTGAGTCATTGTCCCACAAAGTGTTTGAGCAGGTCAACCCCTGGGAGGGATCCCTGTCTGCTGTAGGATGAGAAGAAGAAGACTTCTATTCCCTGTGAACCATCTGATTCTCCCAGGATAACAGTAAATAAATAGTGTGTATATCTTTGCTCCCAGCCTTGCTCACAGGTGAACACAGTTGGACTGGGGATGCATAAAGCCTCATGGCTTAGCTCTGCCCCCTTTAGAGAGCGCTGGTTTGTAGCTGGCAGGGCATTTTAGCCCATTAAGGAATGCAGGGCCTGGCTGTCTGGGACTTGGAGGGATCGTGGTGCCATCTCGTGGCAAAAGGAGAACAGAAATGAGATTCTGCACAGCGGTTATTGCTCTGGCCAGTGCACAAAGGGGCTGCAAATAGAAGGCAGTCTTCAGTTTACAAATCTGTACAGTTGCTGCAGTCCTGCCACATTGCCCCTTCGAGAGCAGGAGCTCCTGGTCCCAGCATCAAGCAGCACCAGGGACTGCAGGCAGGGATGTGGGGCACGCTGCCCAGCCCGCTGCATGTGCCACGAGCCACAGAAACAGGGTGAGGTGGAGTTGTTCATATCTAGTTTTCAATACCCAGCTACCTGTCCTGCCCCGAGATGTTTGCCTTCAATTCAGGATGGTGTGTTGCAAGGCACAAACATGTTTTGCAGCCAGCAGGAAGACCCTCAGGGCCACTGAGGAATGTGGAAATGGTATTTCCACCCACTTATGAGCCCCAGGAGCCAATGTTTTCTGCTAGATAAATCAGTAGCTGAGTCATAATCAATGTTCTGCTATTATTTGGCTGAAGAAATAAATGTGAGACAGGACTTTCTTCTGTGAAGATACATTCAGCTATCTAGTTTAGTGTGCTGGAGAGCAAGCGATCACTTCCATCTGTCATCTAATACAGGTGCAAGTAAGATACATTTATAAAGGAGTCAAGGGAACCTGTTTCCCTTGTATATTTGCACCTAGTGGCTCATGGCTCTCTTTGAGGCATGAATATTGCAAATTCTGCTGCTCTGCCTGACAGAGAAAGCCAGCAGGGAAGGTGATGTCTGAGAAGAGCAGGCTCTGGAGGCTGCTGTACTTTTAGGAAGGAATCCACCTCTCTCCTTCGAAGCCAGGACACCAAAAGGCAGTGACAAGGGGTCAGGTCTGAGGTTCCACCAGTAAGTTAATGCAGATCTGAACCCAGCCCAGTTTTCTCCCCCAAGCACTAGGTGGTTGCCACATCTGTCTTCTGAGTTCATATTAGTTTTGAAGGGGGCTAGAGCAGGAACAGGCCTGGCCTCTCAGAAGCCAAAGGCAAAAGTCTTTTTCACTTCTGTACCTTCACTGAGTTGATGTGTAGCTTGTTGCTCAGTTGCTTTACCTGTCTCCTCCCCAAAGAAGACCCCATCCTGCTGCCACCACTCCCCAAGAGGAACAGCGTCTGCAAGTGATGCTTTGGGAGGGCCAGAGTTGAGGTGAGAGACTCAAGCTCCAAGGCACTATGCAGAGGGACAGCACTAGCATCAGTGAAGGTGTGATGGAAACATTTCATTCTGCCCCTGCAAGCAAGATGTGAAGGTTGGACAAGGAAAAAAAAGTGAAAAACAAAGGCTGTCCTCAGGACTGACCAGTAGCCATATCTGAGCTGAAAGGGAAAGCTCTTTGCCTTGGAGAAACCACTCTGCAGATATGGAGGGCTGAGCACTGTGTTAGTAGGGTCAGGGCATGCAGAACCTCTCAACCCTGAGATATGAGTTGAACTGACAATATTCATTGTCACTCGTGGGCTCAGGATCAACCTTCATGTTCTGTGCAGCACAAAGTTGGGTGACAGGCACATCAGATATAATGAAGACATGGGAAAAATAAAACTTTATTGGATTCCCATGAAGGGGGAGGCAAACAGTGTGATAAAGTACATAATAAGATAATGCATATGGAAAAGTAGCAATTCACAGGTGGTTATGCAGATGGAAAATTGCCTGAGCTATACATCAACTGGAATAGGGTTGTAGTGTGATGGAAGATAAGAGCGGTACAGGTACAGACAGCAGCCAGATAAAGCTTCAGAGCAAAGGAAAATAACCCAGACCAGGTCTCTTGTAATCCCTGATCCAAAGTCTCCTTGAATGTGTGTATGCAGTGCAGGCACTGTGAAATTAGACTCCATTTACAGTGGTTGGTTCCAATGGCCAAAGTGTCCCAAATACCAGATTGATTCCCCAGGAGATTGTGAGAGGGGGGAAACATTTGCTCCTATTCAACACAGTCAGGAAAAACAGAGAGCCATAAAACTAGAAATTGGTCTTGTTTATTTTCCTATATCATTAGCCTTTTATGATCAGTTGCTGGTACAAATATTAACAGTGTCAGGTCTTCTTTCATTCAGGCTGTGAAGCAGCATTGAACTTGGTGGTAGCAGCACTTGGCTATCTAAACAGGTTCGCAGACTTTGAGGTGTCTTTCAGGACTCTGTTCCAAGGCATGAAGAACTTAATCCCCAAATCACATGAACTGGTCTGTCAAATTTCACTCTGTGTTTGACCTGGCTGCCTAGCTCGACAGAATTTGCCTAGAAGCTATGGAGAGATTGGTTCAGGAGGTACCTGCAGATGGTTCAACTGTGTGACCCACAGCATGTTTCTGGGACTCCCTGTGAGTGTCAGCGTGTCTTTCCTAGGGATTTGGGGCAGATTTCTGCAACGTTATCAACCTCACTGCTTTGCTGTGGGAGTCTAGATGTCACACCTACATCTCATGGACTGTATGCATGTCACCAGACGTCCTCCGTGGTCCTTCGAGCTGCTCCAGGCACAGCCTCCCTCTCTGGAGAAGTGTGGGTTTGTCAGCCAGGATCACAGTTTGACATCGATCGTCTGCACCCCCTCGCAGCTAGGGAGCAACGAGCGGGTCAGTGACCTGTGGGGCAGATGTAGAGGTGGAGGGCAGTGGAGTGGGAGTGGATGGAGACAGCGAGAAGGAAATACGAGCGTGATGTGTCAGGATGGGGGTGGCGAGTCCTAGCCTAGCTAAGTTGGGCCTTAGCAGCTTCCCCACTTGCCTGGGGGGCTCTTCAGCGGGGCTGTGGTTATTCACGTAGGATAGCACAGGTTGCCTGTGGCCGAGGCCTTAATGTGAATGTTGTTTGGGGGACAGTGAGGTCCAAGTCAGACTCTGAAACTCCTGGCTGGGGTTGGAAAGTAAATGTCTGCAGCAATCCTACAAAGAAGACAAACAGCTCCATCTTGGCCAGGCTTTCTCCGATACAGTTCCTTCGCCCTGCAGAGGAAAGCAGTGGGTTTATTTGATGGAAATACCAAGTTAGAAACAGGAAACATAATGGAAACAGGAGTGAAACCTTAGAGGTGGCTTCAGGGCATTTCAGAGCAGAGCAGCCCAAGTTGCTAAAGGTAGCTGACCCCTCACACTGGCACCAAGTGGCAGCCATGTGGCAAGCTGCAGGGTTATTTTGTATTTATGATGTACCCTCTCCTCTCCTTACTTCAGAGGTTATCTTGTCTAATGGATGGACGATCTCTCACCTCATTAGGAAATGAATTGTTATCCTGCCTGTCACTTATATGCAAAGAGACCAAGCACATCCCTTCCCCTCCTTTGCCCTGTTCCCCTCCCCGCAAGACTGCCTGCTCAGATCATCAGCTCTCTGGAGCAGACAGGCTCCTGTTCTGTGTATAAGGGTGCTTAGCAGAGCAGGGCTGTGGATTAGGGTTGCAATTTTTGTGTTCAATAAGGAGTAGATCCTTTCCTTCACCAACTTGCATGCATGGACTTAGGAATCTTCCAACCCTCTCAGCATCTTTAACTGGTGCCTTTCTCTTGAAAAGCAACCAGACAGAAAAATGCCACCTCTTCCCAGAGTGGAATGGTCCAAAACTCACTCTAATAAAGGATTGTGTTTTTCCTTTCCTGCTCCCCCTTTGTGCTAGATTCCCAGCCCTTGCGTGACGGTCCCTGCAGGGGTGAAGCACTTGGTGGACAGCGAGAACTGGCTTCCTAACGTCAGAAGGGTCTGGTGTTGTAGCACGTTCAGGAGCACCTTCAAGCCCTCATTGCAGAGGAACAGCTGGGAAGCGTAAGGTTACACAGGAGGATTTGTAGGATTTTACAGGAAGTCTCCCTTTGTAGTACTTATGGGCTCCTGCAGTGTTGAGATTTGTTAAAATCCCAGCAAGACTGCTCCATCCAGCTGTGCCCTCTTGTAATGCGTGCGGCTGTAGTCATGGAGAGCACAGGCTGGGAGGCAGGCATTTCTGGAAATCAGCAGCCTTTGGAAGCATTTATGGCTGTCAGGAAGGCACTAAGTGATATTTCTTCTTTTAGGAAGGCTCAGGGGAGAGTTTCCGATACCTAACAACTGTTCCAGCCATTAGCTCAGTTTGAGTCCAAAGGGGGCTGGGCTTATGAGCCTCCGGGGAGAGAATGTTCATTGTATATTGTAAGTGAAACTTCAAAAAAAAAAAAGTTTGAGATGACCAAAATGGCAGACAAAGGTAGTGTCAGGAACAGAACCCAGGATGCCAAGTGTCCTATAACCCCCTAACCACAGGGTGGCTTCTTCCTCTAAAATAAATGGTCTTGCTGGAATCCTTGGCAGCCCCCAAAAGGCACCATGTAGCTGAGAAGGCCTCATTAGTGCACACTGTAATGAAATGATCCTGCCATAGCCTCAGCTCTGCAGGTCAGGGCTTTAGTCACCTGTGGAGAAGGGCAGGAAAGCCTCCCTCTTCACAAAATTCCCTTCAGCATCGAGGAAGTGGTTGGGGTTGAACTGGTGTGGTGTCTCCCACTGCGTCTTGTCCAGCAGCACGGAGGTGAGCGATGGGATTACAATTATACCCTGGAAGAAAATACATGAAAGTAGCTTTATCAGTAAAATGCTTGGTAGGGCAGGAGTGACGGATTTGTTCCTGTTTTGCTTTATTTTGTGACACAGACGTTGTTGTCCCAGGAGATTTGACCCTGAAGGTTTTATCCCATCAGTCAACAGAGGGAGATGTCAGTGAGATTTTCCCAGCACTGCCAAGGATCGAAGCCAAATGCCACGTGGCACAGTGAAAACCTCAGGCAGATCCTGTAAATTCCCTGGCAGATGCTTCACTGTGGAGATAGCATCAAAGAGGTAAACCAAGGTCACTCTTGGAGTGAGGAAGTGCTGAGCATGAGAGAGCCCGAATCGGGTCCTACAGTACTGTTCTCCATGAACTCAGTCACTGGAGAGGAAGGAACTCTTCTGTGGGTAATGTTGGACACTTATTTTGGGCTCCTGTCCTGTAGCTCCCTATAAAGAATCTGGTCTCTAGTGCTACCAGCAGAAATGAAGAGAAGCAACCCAAAAATGGGTTGGAGCAGTTACCTACCTTGGGAAGGAAGTAGCCCCTGAAGTGGGTGTCAACAGCAGTGCAGCGGGGAACGTGGGGCAGGAGGGTGATAAACCTCTGCACCTCGTGTAACACCGCGTTGGTAAAGGGCATGTTCTTCCGGTCCTCATACGTGGCCCACGTTCCAACTTTGATGGTTCTTCCAATCTCCTCTTGCACCTTTTCTGGAAGGAACAAAGAAAGGGGATGTGTCCCAGCAAGGAAGCCAACACTTCTGGATTCAGTTTCAGTAAAAATATACTTGTCCAGGGTCTGGAGGGAGAGGATTATTAAAACACCATCCCGGCTTTCCCCAGCTCTGTCTCCAGCTCAGGCACGTGCATGGGCTGTTCTCCCAGCATCATGCTCTTGTCTCCACTCTTCCTCTCTCCCAGCAAGGCACTGGGACTCTTGTTGTAACTTCATTCAGCATCTAATTACATCGGGAATTCATAAATTAAAGAGGTGGGAGGCCTCTCCTTCCCGTATCAGCCATACCACAGGATGAGAGGAGGTGAAAGGAGCTCACTCTGAATCTCCGGGTACTTCATCATCAGCAGGATGGCCCACTGGAGCGTCGTGGCTGTGGTCTCTGTTCCTGCCATGACCAGGTCCAGTATGGATGCTATTAAGTTTTCATCGTGGAAGATGCTGTCTTTCTTGTTTTTCTCCTTGAAAGACACAAGCATAGCGACCGGTAAGAAAGCTCTTAAAATAGTAAGTGTTAGCATTCAGCGAGTTTGGGAAATACCGCATAACCCACAAAACTGCTGGGCATGATCCTGTGTTTGTGAGCTGGGTGATGGATGGCCTCATCTTGCACACACAGCAAACAGCACCAAAGGTGGGAGGTTTGGAGTGGAGTGTTGGTTTGGCATTCGTCCCCACCCAGAAGCAGCCTGGGGCCCAGGGCCAGATGCTGTTGATAGTCTCAGCCTCACAGGTTTGGAAAGAGCACAGTCTCTCCCCTGCACAGAGGGAGATTCAACTGATGTCAGACTCTTCCTGCCCAGGAAGGGAGCAACAAGACTGAATCCCCACCAGTGTTCAAAATGACATTTCAGGGTGCTTCTCCTGGGCTTTAGGACTGCAATGAACCTTCCTCCATATAGGTGTGTGGAAGAGCTAATGCCTCACGTTGGCCCAGCTCCAGTGGGAAAGAAGAAAAAACTCAGAGCCCAAATATTTTGTGTGGAATGAAATCAACTGATGTGTGAAATTGCAGAGTCTCTGCTAAAGTGAGGTGCAGGGCAGGGCTAGCAAACCTACTGACGATTTATCACTCAAGTGCTTTAAGTGTATCATTCATCTTGGAACAACTGTATCAATGATTAATTGATCTGTTGTCATGAAAAGAAAGGCAGAGTCAGCTTTCGTGTGAATTCATGCATTTTCTACCACGAACAAAGAGTTCATCTCACGTTATTAGTGCTGCTATTTCAGGACTGGACTGAGAGAGTGACTTTCACTTCTTCACTTTGGTAGAAAAATCCCTGCAGTAAATTACACCAACTGTATGAGACAGGAATCTGATTTCAATGCCACAAGAATAACAGAGTTATCTTCCACAGATTTACATGAGATGACTGAAATCAAGACTCAGGAACTGTTTGACCTAGAAAATCCAAATAAGAGGCTGCGAACAGCCAGCAGAGCCAAGCAGTGAAATACCTCGTGTTGCTTGAATATCAGTGCGTCAGTGTAGCTCCTCACACTGTTCTCATTGATGTCTTCCCTGCTTGCCTTCATGTATTGCCTTATAATGGCACGCACGTCTTCTATTTTCTCAAGCAAAATCTTGTGGGTTTTGAAGAGAAATCCAAGGAATGGGTAGAAATTGAAATACTAACAAGGAATTGAAAAAGAGAAGCATTAGGTCTGTAGAAGTATCAACGTGCTGAAATAGCTTCTTCCTAGGTCATGATAGATCAGGTGAGCTTATCTTAACATCCCAGGGACCTCCCAGAGGGCTCACAGGCATATTTTTGTGAGGGTGGGCTTTGCAGCCTATGAGCCTTTATTCAGTACTATATAAGCATTTGCAGTTCTGTGGGAACAGCTCCTCTACCAGTAACAGACTGGTCAGCCTCTCAACAGGGCTGGGGCTCCAGCATGCCAGGCAGCCAGGCAGTTTATGTGACTGCTTGTTTTTTTCCAACATCAGTTATGAATGACTGGGTATGGCAGTTTGAAGATATGCAGAATTTTCCTGGTACTCTATGAGAAAGCATTTTTAATGCAGTCTGTTGAAGTCTCACTCACCTGGACATCAACACTGAATGTGTCTTTCAGAAAACACAGAAAAGGCAAAGAAAGCCTAGACAGTGCAATTGTGTTGAAGGAGATAAAAAATACCTGTGGAGCTAAAATGACCGTAGCTCAGTTCTCATTTTAGCTCTGCACAGATATGCAGGATGGTGCTAAAGCAGAATATCACAGGGAAATCTGGCTGCACACCTGTGGTGACCAAGGTGGTACATGGAGAATGTCTGAGGTGTAACAGCAGGTTGTGAGCATTTGGAAACTCCTGAACTGTGACCTGTGATTTGTGTGGCTCACTGTAATATGCAAGTGGAAAAAAAAAAAAACGTTAACCTCTGGGCCAGGTTACTTACATTCAAATATGGAGATCCCAGAAGAATCATAACTTCATCTATGAGTCTTAAGAGAGTGAGAAATGTTGGGTCCTTGTAGTCAAACCTGTCCCCAAAGAGCATGAGGAAGGTGATGTTGATTGGAGCGATGTTGAAGGACCTCAAGCTGAAAGGTTCCCCTGCAATGGGAGGAGGATGGAAACAGTGGTGTGATGTTGCAGCAGCAGTGACACATGTGGTGCTGTGGAGCACCGTGATGGTCCCCAGCTCACCTTTGAAGGATTTGATTGTCTCGATAAGGAAGTGAAGCTCCTCAAAGACTTTCCCTTCCATCATTTGTTTGCCCATGCCGAGGTTGCGCATGCTGGACACGGTGAATCTCCGCGTTGTTCTCCACAGCTCCCCGATGGAGAAGAACACACCTGGGGGGGGGGCATGAGACATCACCGCTGGGACCGTGCGCGGAGGAGCCCCACCACAAAAAACAAGATATGGGACTGGACGAAGAGGAATCTCCACAAGTGTTTCTGCTGCCCAGTTTCTCATGGGTTTGGGGAATAAGGATCTCCCATTTTTCCGTGTCCCATCCCTGTATCCTCTCAGCTCAGTCTTCCCAGTCTCACTGAGCCTGTAGTTCGTGAAAAACCAGCTCCCACCCAGCCCAGCCTGCCCCAGCTGCAAGATAAGCAGGTAAGGCTTTCAGACCACCACTGCTTGGCTGTAGGGCTGGGGAGAGAGGTTGGTCTAAGTCATGCAACCATTCTGACCCTATTTAGTTAGTTGCAAGTCTAGGGCCTCAAGCAACAACCCTGTATCTTTGAAGCTTCTCCCTTTGTTCTATTCCAATCATAAAGATCTTTTATCTTCGTGGGATGGGATAATTCAGTCTCCTCAACCCTAGTCAGTGCTGAGCTGTTTTTTGAGCTTCCCAATAACACTGTGTTTTCAGCAGTGGTAAAAATATCACTTTGTGGCTGTCACTGAGCTCATGCCTTGATGATCACAGCCACCACAAGCAGGGATGGGTATTTCATCCCATCAGAAAGAAAAAAAAAAAATGTGTTAGTAATCTGAAGACCGTCTCAGACACTGTCAATTAAAAATGCTGTATTATAGTATTGGCTGCAAGGTTTTTACATGTATTTGCCTTTTTTAGAACAAACACAGTTTTAAAGCAGGGAAATTTTAATTTGGAAAGCAAAACTTCTCAATTTAAAAATGCCAAAGCAAATTTCTAAACTTGATTTTTCTTTAATTCAGGCAATTTCATCTGGACCACTCATTTTCTGCAAACAGCTTCAGAGTCAAGAAATTGACATTTGCTGGAGAGAAAATGTTTCATTGGAGAATTTGTGACCCTTGCTACTTAACAGCCCCTGTGAATTTACAGCTTTGGGTCACCTCTGAGCAGCTCCAACTTAGGTTAGGAAGGTAAGTGTGAAAGGACTTATAGAGCAATACTGACAGTTTCCCAAAGGGATATTTTATATGTAAATGAGCTCTGAAAGATGCTTTTCTCCCCATCGATTCCTTTTCCTTATGTAGCGATAAATTCATCTCTTGATATTATGGCTGGGTAATTTAATTTCTAATTGTAATCCCAGCTCCAGCCTGTGACCAGCATATAAAGCTGCCTTTTGGCTGCTCACAGCTAAAGCCCTAGCCGAAGCAGAGGGTGGAAGAACAGGGCAAGATGTCCTCTGAACTAGTCAGGGATGGAGAGCCACCCTGGAAAAACTATGGGGTGTTTGTGGGAAGAATTTCCAGACTCAGCCCATTGCTGAATACATTTCACATTCCAGCCTTGGTGGAGACAAGATGCTGGGGAATAATGGCATCCAAAATTGAGGTACCTAGCACCAGGTGAACAGGACAAACCCTTAAGCTCCAAACAGCCCAGCCAGCCAGTCCAAAAACCCATGAGCCCACCAGGGACGTTTGTAAACGCGGTGGTGGCAGCAAGCCGCTCTCAGGGGCATTTATGAAAATTACCCCAGAATTACCACTGCACCTTTAAAAATCCCACACCTTGCCCTCCGATGCTTAGGATAGGGATTGTCTGCAGGTGCACCACCAAAAACAATGGCAGTGAAAAGGAGACATGCATGAAAGTGAGAAAAACCAAACATTTTCCACCGGCTTGGCTTCGGGAGGGTCCAAGGGGGATTTTTAAAAGCCTGGCTCTAGGGAAGCACTGAGCGACGGGACCATCCCTCCCGCACGCCCCCCCTCATTTCTCTAGTACCGTTTCCGTTCTGAATTTGGTCAAATATTGGGATGGATGGTCTGTCTACAAACTCCTCTGTGTAGTTCACAAGCGCCTCCCGCACAACTTCGTACCCAGTCAGGACCACAACTTTCTGGAAGCCAAAATGGAGGGTGAAGACCGGGCCATATTCTTCCGCAAGCTGAAAGAGAGGCAAGCTGTGACAGTCAGCGAAGAAGGAAAATGCCCGTTTCTTTCAAAAAGGACTTGCTATGTCTCATGCAGAGCCATCCCCTGCAGAGTAGCATCCATCAGCTGCATTGTGGTCAAGCACCAGATGTTTGCATGGATGCCAGGCTGGGTGTGGGGTTTATTGCCCCACGGCAGCCCCTGTCCCCAGTCGGGGCATTGTTAATCTCATTTCTATGTTAAGAGAAAAGTCAAAAAGTGAAAAACAAAAACCAAGCACCTAGAGTTAAAGACCAGACCTCAAATGGCAGTGCAAGTTGACAAACCAGAGAAAGACAAAAAGGGAGCAGGCAGTTCAGTGCAAATAATGATGCTGTTACTCGGGAAAGCTCTTACTCACGACACCCATCTCGTACCAAAGCAATCCCGCATCCCTGCTACTAGATCAGGAGACAGGTTTCACCCCTGCTGGGTGTACAGTTTGTCCTGCATGACCACAAATTGCAGTCCCATGCCCCTGTGCTCAGACCTGGCTTTGGTACCTCTAGTTTAGCTGGGCACAGCAGGGAAACCTGCAGCAGGAGCAGGAGGCTGCCCAAACTGCTGGCTGTCCCCGTGCTTGTATGCAGCGTGATGCTCATTTTGCACCAAAAAGGACACATCTTTGCCACAGCATGGCAGGCTCTTTGCAGAGTACACCAGCAGGCAGGTAGGGAAATGTGTGCTTGGTGAGGACCATTGCACGTGTGCCTGCTGCTACGTGCCTGCTGTGTCCTCAGCACCTCTTTTTTTTCCCTGGGTATCTCCATGTCGCTGCACCGGCAGCCTGCCCATGAGGCTACACACCGCTGCTGCAGCTGCACCGTGCTCCCTGGTAGTCCCTGGAGACAGCAGAGAAGGGCAGCGGCAGCCCTGCTCTGCCTCCCAGGCAGGCACACGCTGTGTGCGTGCAGCCCCAGCCCCAGCTGCTGCAGCTTTTGCCGAGGAGGAGGGTGCATCCTGCCTGCCTGCAGCACTCCTGTTGGGGTGCCCAGCCTGCAGCCGCTGGTGCACATTGCTCAGTGCAGTCACCGTTGGTTTTTTTTGTTATCTGTGGGGTGAGAAGCAGGGATAACCCCTCTGGATTCATCCCAAATTAAAGGCAAGCATAGGCAATACCAACTACAGCCTTGCGGGTGATGAGAGCATGCAGAGGTAATTCACAAACACAGTTCAGAGGCAAACATCTGCCCAGCCCAGCCCCACTGGGTAAACTGCCCCCAACCCTGCCGCTGCCCACAAGCAAGCCCAGGGGCTGCAACCTCAACCCCCAGCACCACAAATCCTCCCTGAGAGCCGCTGGCATTTGTTTGGCATTGGTGTTAGGGAGCCTGGCACCGCCGCTGCTGTCTGTTTGCTCACTCTCTCCGTGTCCCCAGCAGGTCGATCCTTTGGTGCCGTCTGCCAGGGTGAGGAGGGAGCGCTCAGCAACCCCCCAGGCTGTGCCAGCCTCACCTGATGCCAACGAGCGGTTTACCAGCATGAGCAAAGTAAGTCGTTTCAATTGCAAGCTAATGGAAGAGCTTCCAGGCTGCTCAAACTTTCCATCCCACTCTTGTACTGCTATCTAGATTTTAATGCAAATCCAACTCAGCCAAAAGGAAGTCGATTTTGCAACAGGGTGTCTGGGTTTGGCACCCTCCGAAGCAGTGCTGGGGTCACCGCATCGTGAAATTTCCCCACCGCTTCTCTAGGGCACGGGATAAGGAAGCAGTTTCATTTCATGCTAGTTCTTTCCTAATGCTATACAAGTTTTCTGGGCATCAGAGCTGTCAAATTAATATTTAAAACCCCACAAGCATTATATACTTCATGTACATCATCACAATTACATGAAGAAATCACATATTACCCAGAGGTCTTTTTTTTTAATGGTTGATCGCTCACAAATGACATTGCATCAACACAGACATTGGCTCGAAGAAGATCAGAGAAAATATTATAAAGCAATTTTCACACCTTTACAATTTAGTTCAAATTAAAAAAAGACAAAAAAATTGCACAGATATAGCCCAGGCAGGTTTAAAATGTGCAGGGGTCTGGGTTTGGGGTTTTTTTGTCCTACCTTCATTAGAGATTTATCTTGCCTTCTAATATCCACCAAATGCAGGTTACCAATGATCGGAAGAGGAGTTGGACCAGGAGGCAATTTAAAAGATGACTTTTTAGAGCCAGTTGAAAAATAGATTACAGCTAATAATACTGCTGCACAGAGCAGACAAATTAATACAGGATCAGAGATAAAAGGAATTAAAAAAGACATTTTTTGTAATAATATATTTTTTTGGTGTTAGAAGCAATAAAAATGCAGTGGCACTGTTCAGTTTCTGCCAGCTGGCTTTCTGTTTGTTCTCTGCGATTGCTACAAGCACTCGATTCTTATTAAGGTTTGTAGAGTACCTAAATAAATACTGCTTACTCCACCCTCTTTAAACACCTCAGAGAATGTGGTCTAAGCAGTTTGCAAAGCCTGTCCAGAAGTAAAGAGAGTTTCAAATTACAAACCTATGCATGTGTGTGCAAGAACATATACATGGGAAAAGGTGCTTGGCATTCCTCTATAGCCTCCTCCTCCCCGAGACCTCAAAGTCCTTTACCAGCAGTACTATGACCCTGCGAACACTCTGCTGACACAGGGAAATAAAAAGGTTCTTTGAGTCCTATTAGAAGCCTCCAGATTTGGGTTTGGATAGGGTTTGAGATTTCCGGGCTGCTAGAGAGAGAAATAGTGTTGTTAAGGGAGACTTTAACTTTGTTGATGTCAAGTAGAGATTAAAGGTTGTTGATGATGGTAAAGCTCTTGTATACCTCAGTGTCGTAGCCCATAAACTTCTTCATAAAGCAGGCTCTGAGGTGCCCAGAAGGGATGCGATTGCAGACTTTGTGTCTGAAGTGGAGGACATGTAATAGCTAGCCATGGAAAATGAGCTCGGATCAAATGATCAGGAGTGGATTCAGCATACATTAAATGGAAAGGCAAAATATGATCTGAAGCTTTGGGAGGGGGGGATTCCTCATTTTGAGAGAGCAGCTTCTAAGAGAGAGGGAATGAAATGAAGTGAATGAAGGTGGCTATCCTGGCAGCTCCAGAACATGAGCAAGATGGAGAACTGAATTAGTTTAAGTCAAAGGTACAAAACACCTGGAGTTTGCATTCCTCCTAAGGGCTAAAATGTCCTAGAGAGGAAATTGAGATCTGTCTGGCTGCACAGTGGCCTTCAGGAGGATGCTGGTAATAAATAGTCAATGGAATAAGTTTGTTCAGGGAAGAAAGATCTCTTATGTTGTAAGGAAGTACAAGGCTAAAGGTGCATTTATCCAAAGGTTAGATTGTATAAAGAATGTTACTCAACAAACGTGTCCTCAGACTCGTGAACACAAAGAGGGCAGGGAAGGAAGTGGCCTGACGTGAGGGGGGCATAGCTGTGTTAGCATGGTCCCGAGGCAAACGGCCGCTTTGGTGCATGCTGGAGCTGCCGCATGGTGCGGAGAAGACACAGCGCGGTGGTGCCCAGAAGCAGAAGCTGTAAGTGTGTCGCAACATTTCTGGGATTTTTTTTTTATTAGTTTCCAAGAAATGGGCTGGAGGCAACGGTTTTCCGAAGAGCATGCCTGGGATGACTCAACCCTGCCTGCTCAAGTGAGCAGAGAGGCAGGGGGGGCGTAAAGGCGGGCGAGCAGGATCGGGGTTGGCACGGGGTATGGGACATGGGCACCGTGATGACAGCTGGCAGTGGCACAAGCTCCGTGCCCTGGGCACAGTGTCTGCTCCTGCAGTGCTTTGCTGGAGCAGAGCACCCCACAGTGCAAGAGCTACGTGTCACTGCTGCGCTCCTGGTATTTCATCCTTGCCCTGGGAGCTACCGAAATCATAAAAAGGCCTTTCAGAGAAAGAGCTTTAAATTATCTCTGAAAAGCCAGGGGGGTAGTGTGTTGTGTTTTTTTTCAAACCAACCTCTGAGTGCAATGCATTAAAATGACAAAGGTAAGCCAAGCTCTTGCGATGACAAGAAATTCCTGTCTCAATAATGCGTCTGGGCTACGTGCTGCCCTGCCTGAGCACACAGAGCCCAGCACAAAGCACCTGCCAGGCACTGACAGCATTCCTGGGGCAGCCGGGCCCCTCGGGGTGATCGCAGCTGGGTTGTCCCTGGTCCCTGCTTACCCCCGCCACTGCATGTGAGCTGAGCACATGGGTGAGGACACAAGCACAGGCACTGGTCAGCCTTGCCCATCGCCCCCAAGCACAGCCATCACGTTTTGGCAGCCCAGGGTGTGTAAAGCCAAGGAAAGCACCAGCCTTGGTCCCTTAATTTAACTTAAATCCCCAAAGATCTCTGTGCCCTCCCCGCCAGCCCCACTCTTGACTTTTCCCGTTCCCAGCAGTGCATTCAGGACTGCAGGCTCAGATAATCCTTGCTGGCTTTTACCATGATGAGTTCCTTTTAAGCAAGTGCAGGAGCTTCAGGACTCACCGTAAGAGGCCACATCAGAGAGCCATCTAGAGCAGCGTCCTGCCTCAGACAGCAGCCAGGCACTGGGGGAGCTCCAAGTGAGCACTGTACAATAATGTATTCCCCAGCCAAGAAAGGTTTTTTTCCTGATCTGGCTTTTACCTTGAAGAATGTGGAGTTGCATCCCTTCTCCAGAGCTAAAGTTTGTAAAAGGCAGAAAAACCTATTTCCTTCTATTAGCTTAAATTTCTTGCAATTCACTTCAATTTTCCATTTTGCATCTGCGGATGAGAAAAGGCTAATGGAAGCAGATGACTTGTCCTCTCTGGGACATTGCGTGGCCCTGCTCTTCCTGCCTCTCTTCTACATCTCCTCATTAAGGCAAGCAAGCACATCTTTCAAGGCAGTGTATTTGTGAAGGGTTTTCTTTCTCCATCATTTTCCCTTCACTCAACTGCTTGTCTGTCTCCCTGGGACCAATGCAAAAAGCCTTGCGTGGCGTCTTAAGCATTTTGGAAACCTGGGAGGACTCACTCTCTAATTCACCTGACAATGAGCTCTGAAAATTGCTCCCTTCTTACGTAGTTACCCTGCATCAACATGTGGACTGTGCGTATGTTTTTGATAGGGGATAATTTTGAAGGGGATGACTATTAAAGTATTGAAAAGACCTTTTCCGTTGTGACCTTATGGAGTTAGAAATTCCCTGTTTTTCTGTGAGCTGCGTGTGGCTCGGAGCATTGCTCACCCTTTGCATTGTTAAACATGTTCTGGCCGTGTGTTGCCCAGGGATCCCTGCGCTCACCTCTCAACCGTGGGCGTATTAAAGGTGCTGCAGCCCAGCTTTATCAGTTTGACCCTAAATCTACTTCATCCTGCAATGCCAGATAAATCAACAGCAACAGAACAAAATATTTATTTGTTAAGTAGGAGCTAAGGTCAAGCTTGCAGTGGTTAGACTGCAAATAAAGCAACAGCAAAATGAATGTAAGCAAGCAGAGCAGCAAAGGCTTCTTGTTACAGAGCTTGTTAAGCAGACTCCTTGAGATGTATCTGCAAGCTGGAGCTGGCTCGAAGGTACAATGCAAGTGCAACACCAGTACAAGTACAGTGCCGGTACCAGTGCAGTACAAGGCACAGTGTGACTATCAGAGTGCTGTCTTTAGCTGTGAACTAAAGCTACTGTGAAGAGTCATTGTCTTGGCTGAACAAAGAGCATCTGCTTTGTTATCCCTTTGTAATCTGTTCCTCCTTTTTTCCCTTCCATTTGCTGCATGGGTCAGGTTTAGATGACAGCGCCATTTTTTGACTTGCCACAACCACCCCCTAGGTCTCTGTAACTGTCAGGTTCTCCCTGTTTTCTTTTCATCCTAACTTGCCTTTCCTGCTTCCAGAGCCACACAAAAGCATGGCCAGTGACTCACCGCTCCTTAGCCCACATCTGGTTTCCTGCCTCTGTTTTGCAAACGAAGCTCCTCTCTTACCTGCATCATCACTCTGATTTCACACCTTCCCTCCCTGCAGGTACAGCTTGTTGTTCCTACACGTAATGGCTGCTGCATGAGATAAATCATTAAGTGTGCTCATCAGGCAGCTGCTCTAGGAAGGCTGAGGCTCCTGGGATGTCACCAGCTTTCTAGAGACCCCATATGACAAGTTCATGGTACAGATGAGAGGCTGGGTAATGAGGTCTAACCTGCTTCTCCTTCCAGTTTTACAGTATTACCAGTTTTTCAACATCAATTTTCAGTGACTACATACAAAATGCTATTACCTTTGTCAATGATGCGGGATGTATGCTGGCAGAGCATGAGCCTTACCAACTCTGGGTTTGTGACATCGGTTCCTACCTAGCACTTTTTGCAAGCACTAAAATACCGCTTGCAGTTCATGTTGTGATGGCCCTGATCTTGCTGAGTACTGAGCACAGATAACTTCCGTGGCAGCCCGTGGCTGTGGTTTTTGCTCAGCACTGCTGAGGCTTCAGGCTGGGTCCATTGCTCTGCCCAGAGACCTGGCTGCCTGTCCCTGGCACAAGGAATGTCTGGAGAGGAAGACAGCTTGAAATGCCAGGGGATGTGTATCTTGTCTAGAGCTGAAGACAGAGGGTAATGTTTTCAAAAGATTTTAAGCCTGATTTTCTGTCGGATGGAAATCAGCCTTGCCCCTATCCATCCCACGGCACCCGATGTATCAGACTGCAAGGTTTGAATCAGGAGCCTGGGGATGATGCTTCACCCTGCAGTCATTGGAGAGGGAGTGATTCAGACCTTGTGGCAGCTGAACCACCAGCTGAAGGAGCCCTTCTCTCTCCATGGATGCAGAGAGGAGCTACAGCTCCTGAAGTGCAGGTGAGGAGGGCTGAGGCTCTCTGACAGCCCTCAGATGAGAGCATGGCTGTGCTGCTCCCTGTCTGCCCCAGCACAGCCCTCACCCTGCCTCAGGCTTGTGTCTGGCCTTAGGTGTGCTGGTTGAGAAACTATTCACTTTCTGCGGCTGCTTGTTTTCTGCCAATTTAGGTGTCTGAGCTGGCCCAGCAAGGGGTCAGACGTGTGTCAGAGCCAGCACGAGGCAAGGGAGTGGTAGAAATGCCATTCTTAGCAGAAACAGAAAGCTGCTAGATTGGCCCCGTCATAAACAGGCTCTTCAGTATAAAGCACCTAGTGTGATGTGGAATGAACCCACTTCCCAAACCACTTAGGTGTTTCCTGATAACCGTCCCATGCCTGGCCCTTGGCATCAGCCCATGTTACACCCAAGTGTCTGGGACGCTGTGATAAAGATAAGGCGGGCTGCATTGCACAATGGAAGCTCAGTCTCAGTCCAATCTCAACAACCATCCCAGGGAGATTTCCAGATCCATTAAGTGTCTGTTGTCTCCAGCTGGGCCATTGATAATCAGCTCTGCTGTATAGTGTGGACTTCGGGCTGAGAAATTCCCCGTGGAGGCTCTCAGCCAAGAGCCTCTGATGGGTTACATCTACAGAGGATGCTCAAAACCATTTCATTCTTTCAAACAGCCCTGAAAACTGCATGTCTGATGTGCTGTTCCAGGAACAGATCATGCTGTTTCTGAGAGCAGTACTCAGGGGTGTCTGAAGGGTTTGCATTATGCAGACACCACAAAAGCTTTTGGAAGGAATCATATGAAGGAGAGACAATAGCAGTGCCCAGTGCCCTTTCCCTAAAACTCAGGTACAGACAGCTTTTTTCCCTTGTAACTAGACTTGCTTTCAAGCTCAAAGTGTTCACTACACTAACTCCCTGTCGTTTGATCATTCATTCACAGGGCACAGCACAAACCAGGTGAGGCATGGGGTTCAGGATGAAGCCGACATCAGCAGTGAGATCTAGATCTGACTTGTCCACTCCTGGAGGGGCTTGGAAGACAAATTTGCGGAGCAAGCCAGCGAAGAAGAGGAACAGTTCCATTTTGGCCAGTCCTTCTCCAACACAAGCCCTTCGTCCTGAAAACAACCAGGAGAGAAGTAAATGATAAGCACCATAACTGCTAGTGTTGACATCTGAGACCTTCTAAACTGGGTGCACAGTCTGTAAGAGCAGGCTGCTGAGGTAGGAGGTTTTTCCTTCCTTCTCTCTGTATATCTGAGGTGCTACTGACCTGGTCTCAAACCACACAGAAGCCTATAGGTACATGAGTTCAGTCAGTAACTGGGGGTAAATCGGTGTCTCCCAGATCTTTCAGAGAAGAGGTGGTTACTTAACAGAAACGGTGGACAGAACAAATGACCAGAAATCCCTTATCCTGTGTTCTGTGTACCTGACTTCCATACTTTCCCAGGGTCAGTGGGAACTGTGCCTAGCCCCAGGTGAGGCACAAATTACCCCTCTCACCTATGGAGAATGGAATAAATGCCTCTCTCCTAATGAAGTTCCCATCAGCATCCAGGAAGTGGGAAGGGTTGAACTGATCTGGTGTTTTCCAATGCAGCTCATCGTTCAGAGCGGAGGTCAGCAGCGGAATAACCTCTGTACCCTGAAAAGGATCAAAGAGATTCTTGGTAGCTGTTTGAGCAGAAGTGAGCTGTCTTTTTTCTTTCTCCTGGGAGGAATAAGACTGAGCCATGGCAAATAGAACAGGGGATGCTTCCTGGCCCCACTGTGGCTTTGCCTGTTATCAGCAGTTGCTGCTCTCTTTCTGGACCACAAAAGATTTCTATCTTACAGATTCAGAGAGATCTTTCAAGAAATATACTGAAGTAGAGAGAGGTTCCACATTTTGCATAAGATATTGCAACCAGTGTGACTTAATTACAGTCTCTGGTTATTCTGAATTCAGCTATCACAGACCACAGCCCAGTGCATGTTTATAACGGCTGTCCTGGATCCAAGACAAAGGATTACTTCATAGATTAAACCAAGCATCAGGGAATCTTTAGATTTTTCTTCTTGTCTGCTTTAAACAAAACTGTAAGGAATCTGTGTAGCATAAGCTGCTGGCCCCAAAGCTCACCTTAGGAATCACATAACCTCGGAAATTCACATCGGTAGGCGTTGCTCGTGAAACACCCATTGGGACAATATTGGCAAATCTTTGTATTTCATGTATCACTGCATCCGTGTAAGGCATTTTTTTCCTGTCCTCCAACTTAGGCATCTCTCCAGGTTCAATGACGTGGTTCATTTCTTCCTGAATCTTTCCTTGGAGGAAGGAAAGGAGTAAGAAGCTGATACTTCTCTTATCTTGCAACTGGAATAGCCTTCAGTTTGGCCAAGATGAAGAAAAGGGAAAATTTTGAGAGGCATTTAGGAAGAGCAGGAAGTGGGGCGGGTAAGTCAGGGCATGTTGTGGTTCTTTCAGGTTTGCTGTTGAACCAAGGGAACTTGAATGGAGCCACTACAGGACATTACATGCCTGGTTCTGATTGCACACCTTTGTTACCCCATAGCATTCAACAAAAGCCAGATGAGGATCAGATCCCGAGGAGACAGGAGACCTGTAGTGACGTAAGCCAGTAGCCTGCAGGACAGCAATGCTGGGGGAGCTTTCCTGTGTCTGTAGGCTGGCCCTTAGCCTCTCCCACTTGCCTGGGCTGTTTTATTGCAATCTGAGTAAAATCCCTTTGTAAAGTCAGAGGTTGTTATCTCCCTCAGAGCACTCATAAATAATTACTCTAAACAATACTGAATGAGTTCCACTCCCTTCCATAACCAATGCCTTAAGCATGCAACAGAATATTGTACAAGAGGACTTCTCAGCCTTACTCTGAATTTCTGGGTATTTCATCATCAGAAGAATACCCCAGCGCACGGTTGTAGAAGTGGTCTCAGTCCCAGCAGCAAACAGGTCCAGGGTTGAAAACAACAAGCTTTCATTGTGGAACATAGTGTGGGGTTTCTTTGACTCCTTCAAAACATACAGGTAATAGCCGTAAGTTCTACAGCATGAGATACCAGTACATGACTGTTTCACCACCATTTTTTTCTTCATTTTAGCTTGCCATGATTTCATATGCTCTGGGAAACTAAATGTTTAGTATTTTAGCATTAGGATGTACACTGTATAGAATTTGCCCTGTCCTGAGTGTATATCCAGTCCCCAAGTCCAGACACTGGGTCTGTAAGAACTGAGTTACTGCGATGAAGTTTATCACCATCCTGTTCTTGCAGGAAGGTTTGGGATGATCTCCTTGCGTGTGCTGTGTGGCAACTTACTTCACCACATGGGACGATCCTGACAATCAGATCCCCTTAACCAGCAGTGTCAGCAGAGCGATGGAGCAAGTACAGCACTGCTCACTGTGAGTATGAGCTTTGATGTGTTCTGCCCACTGCAGTTGTTTTTACTCACCCCCAGGCCCTGACAAATGATCAGTCTAATAATGAGTCAGAACTGAGAACACACACAAAAAAAAAAAAAAAAAAAAAAAAAAAAAACAAGACTTAGCTTTAAAGTACCTGTTGTTGCTTCATCAGAAAGGCATCGACAAAACCTGTTAAGTTATTTTCATTAAACTCTTCTTTGTGCTCTTGGAAGAGCTTCTGGAGAAAAGCGTTCAGCTCATTGATATTTTGTAGCACAGTCTTGGAAGCTCCAAAGAGAAATCCAAGGGATGGGTAGAAATTATATAACTGTGGAGCAACAGAAGTCTGTTAATTGGCATTTTGAACATATTCAAGTATCTCAAATCACACTGCTGGTTCCTTGTCCCATGCCGTGACATTTCATGCCATAATACCCCCACCTTAACTTGTACGGTCCAAGCAGCTACAAATTGCTGCAGAAATTGTGTGCTCTCTCTGTTCTACCTCTGCATAACTCCTTGCCATGACTTCTGGGACACTTAGCTTAGCCACAGCACCGTGTAACTCAGCTACACCATTCCTAAGAGCGGCACTGAGCACAGCATTGCAGTATGCCATGTGGACGTACTTGCTGTCTGGAGGAAGGTGGGGTTTCACCTCCATCCTCCCATGAGAGCTGTGCACTTCTCCAAGGAGACCGCTAGCTGACCTAGCAAGCAATTCAACAGATCCCCTCCGCTTGCAGCTTATATTAGCTGTTAGCTTGCTAAGATTGAGTTTCAGTGGCCAAAACAAAAGAGAAAGAAGTTTGTCCAAATTTTTCAGTTTTGGAGGCAGACTTGAGAGGGCATTTCAGGGCCAGTCTCTGATATGGGAGACATATTGTGCTTCTGCTCTACAAAGAGGGCAAAATAGTTCCTTTGGTAAAGACAATTTTTATTTTTCTTACTAATAAGCTGTAAAGACAAAGCCCAGGAGCCTGGGAACCTGTGTGTTGGAGGTACAGAACCACAGATGTGTTCAGTACTGGCTGGCTGGCTGGTAACATTCTTGTTCTTGACTCAAGAAGCAAGGTATGTGAGGCCAGGAGTCCAAGCACAGTCAATGGAATATCCCCTCAGAAACTAAAACTTAAAATCAAGCCCTTACCAGCACCACTGGGGAGCCCAACAGCTTGGTGTTCTCATTTAACAGCTTCAGCAAAGTTAAAAATGCAGGATCATCATACTCAAACCTCTCTCCAAACAATATGGAGCAGATGACGTTGGATACAGCATTGTTGAGTATCATCTTCGTGTCAAATGGTTTCCCTGTATTTCAAGTAGTGAAAACAAATGACGATGTGATTATGCTCATTGCAATGCAGGAGTATCCTGCCGGGGTAGGGATGAACAGGCTTGCCCTGGAGTAGCTGGCCATCCATGGAGATGGCAGTGTAAAATGCCACATTTAATGAATAGGAAAAGAAGCAGAAGCTCAGTCGAGCTTCTGTGGAAATTTAGTCCCGAGCTCCACAAAAAAACTTGTTCACCACCCAGAATGCATGGCAGAGAACTCAGTTTCAATGTTTTAAGGCCTCAGTTTAATAACCTACTTAAGCATATGCTGAACTTTAACCATGAGATACCATTTGCTCAAAGTTAAACTTTCATTAATCTTTATTGTTCTGCTAGACTTGTTTTCTGTTTCTGGATGAAATTCACGATACTCACCTTGATATGATTCAAAATATTTAATAAGAGAATTTAGTTCCTCAAGGATTCGGACCTCAATTGTTCTCCTTCCCATTCCAAAATCTCGCAGTGTGGACAAGGTGAATCTTCTCATAGCTTTCCACAGCTCTCCATGGCTGAATGCTATGCCTAAAATCAAGGTGTAAAATCCTTATGCCATCTGTGGTCAGTAAATCTTTGTAAGGCCTTATTACACGCTGGTACCACAGCTGCTCAATACATGGTTACATATAAAAGGCAATCATCAGAAGATCATGTTCTCTGCTGCAAGAATATAATGAACATAGTCAAGCTACAAAACTAACCATCTGCAAGGTCGCTTACCATTTCCTTGTGTCATTTGCCTAAATATGGGTATTTCTGCTCTCTCTCCAAATTCGTCAGCATGATTTAAAAGGGCATCCTTGATGGTTTCATATCCAGCCAGTACCACAACTTTCCTGGGTCCGAAATGCACAGTGAAGACATTGCCATATGTCTTGGAGAGCTGACAAGGTGAATAAATACGTTCATTCAGAACCAGACCTGGCCCAAAACGTTAGCACCAGCCACCCTAGCTAGCTTCCAGCCCGCAAAGACCCTCCCAGCCCTGCCTCGAAGTCTCCAGGTGCTGCTGTAGTGCGACTAATGAGCAACAACTATCACTTGTCAGCATCTCTGCTTGCACTCTGTTTGCACAACAAGGTGTTTGCTATCGCTGCTCCTATCAGTTGAGCAGTCAATAAAATGCCACTGCATTCCTGTGGTGTTCTGCAGGAACGAGCCAGCATGGTGATACCACCGTTCCGGGGCTGGTTAGCAAATGCTGCGGCAGGCAGGCCTGTTTATTTTAATACCACTGATCTGAGGCAAGAGGGTATGCACACAGCTTTGGGGCTGAAGCCACAAACACTAGAAAAACAAAACTAGACAATAAGTCTTTCTTTCAGGACAGCACTTGTTTCTAATTATTGCAAGGCGGGTAGTGTTGGAGTCATAGCAAAATTATTTGCTGGCCACCAGAAACTTGCATACAACCAGGAAGCGTACTCTTGGAGATAATGTCACAGGAGCACTAGCCTTTTATAGGAATTTAAATATGAGTCATCTGTCACACAGAAGGGTGGCTTTGACAATCTAATAATTCACTTGGTATTTTAGACTTGGTTTGAACACACTGAGAGCCATCCGCTCCAAATGTCTTCATGTTTCCGACGTGCCTGAGTTACCATTTGCTATGCATTAGATACCTACCGAAAATTGAATTTCAGATTAGAAGCAGCTCCTGTTATTACACCAGACAAATTGAATTTGTTTTCATCAAGCGGTCGTGTGACGGCTTGGTAGATAACATTAGCACTAGTTCTTGCCTCCCTGGCAGCGAACAGAGCTTGTGGCAGGTCCGGGGGTAGGGCATTGCAGCCACTTCCCAGACTTCCTTTGGTCATTTCTTTACATTAGGACTTCCTGGCATCAGCCCTGGTTCTTCTCAGCAGCACAAGGATTGGATATGGCATACCTGGAAGCCTAAAGGAAGCTGCTTGGCAGCTTAGGGGGAGTGAGCCTGGCGCCTTCAAGAGACATTTGTATCATAAATCCCCCAGGGCCACCAAAAATAGCTGCCTTTCCTTAGGGGCCCCCACAAGCACGCCTACGGTTTTTGAATTGCCCCAGAATTGCCCCTGCCTCCCTATGGGAACGCAGCAAATGCTTTCTGAAACAAGCACTGCAGCTGGCTTTAGAATATGTAGGTATTTTTTTCTCCTTTAGAAATAAAATTATCCAAGGAGCTGCATAAGAAAAAGCAATCTGTTTATCTAGACATACAAAAGCATAAAATCTTAAATAACTCTGGCCAGTGTGTGTGCAGGGGAGGGGTTGGGAGGCAGAGCTGAGCTTTGCATTGCAGGGATGTATCTGGCTTGGGAAATAAATGTGCACATGACCCCGCTTCCTTTGCTGTGGGGATGATATCCTTTCTTCCTTCCTGAAGAGAGGAGGGAGAGGTCTGTCTGCAGGGAGCTTTGTTGGTATTAAATGGCCCTGATCTGTCAGCGGGCTGGCCCAGCTCGTGCCTTCTGCCTGCAGCCTCCGAAGGGCTGGAGACACCAACAAGACGGAGCTGATGGCAAGGGGTGAGGCCCACGCTTGTGTGTGCATACAGGAAGAAGTGTGTCAAAGATGTACATATAAAATGCCTGCATGTGTGTATACTTCTGTAGGTTACATGTCACTCCGCCAGCCTGCCTAATACACCAAATACCTCATTTCTGCCCGCCACAATGCAAACGCGATCGCATCTCAATTTCCCCAGCTGCATTTCTCACTTGGGAATTGCACATTTTCCTGCCACCTGCTCGCTTACACCCTACCTCTGTCAGCGACTGGAACGGCTTTTTCAGGTCCACTACATTCAAGTTTCCGATCAGAGGAAGAGGTCGTGGCCCAGGAGGCAAATTGTAAACCGTCTTCTTCAAGCTGGTCAGAAAGTAAAGGAGAGTGACCAGCCCTGCTGCCAAATAGAGCAGCGAGCTAGCACCCGTGTATTGCAGCAAACTCATTATGGCCATGTCTAGGTCAAAATGTAGCTAGGAGCATCTTGGGGCTTCCTTTATAGCCCTTCTGTCATCGCCTGAACACACCTTGTGGGGAAGTGGCTTTACACAGAGAAAAGGGCTCTCGTGTCTTGTTTACATCCATTCAGACCACATGTACTTTTTTCTTGCCAAAAAAGTGCCCAATTTTATTGAGAAGCATGGATTATCTTAATCTGGAGCTCCTATTTCATCCACAACACCAGGGCAAGGTGTTTGTTTTCCAGTGTTACGGGCATGTTGTAGTCAATGTGACTTCTGGGGTAGAATGAAGGGATGGGACCTGTGCTGGATTCCCCTACGGCTGCCATGGTACCAGGTCACAGGACCTGGCTGGGGCACTGGTGAGGCACTGGAAGAAGCAGAACACAGGAAGAAAAGTATTGCCTGGGGTGCCGCTGGCAAGGCAGTCCCTGGAAAAGACAAGACTGACCAAGGAGGAGATGGAATAAAGCTGACATGAAGATGGGCTGATTCCAGGCCTGGTCAGCTTACATATGACAGCTCTGCTTCTCTCTGCTTTTCTGCCACTCTAGCAAAATCACCTCCTTGAGCAACCCAATGTCTTCATTGCAGACATTGTTATTGTCCTGCAAGTCCTCTGCTGACAATTCCAAAATGCCCCTGGAACTACCTCAGTCACTGCTTTGAGTTCGTGTGCTTGGATGTCCATCTTCATCTAGCTTGGTGACGACTCCTTCCCAGCCATCCTGCCTTTTTATGAGCAGATACGTGCAATGCTTTAGGAGAGACCATCCCCTCCAGACAATGCTAGGTTGGGAAAGAGACCTTGAACCTTCCTAAGCCAAGGGGAGCCAGGATGAGGCTCTGCAGCAGGCTGGGCAGAAGGAGGCTGCCTGGGCAGCTGTTGCAGAGCGGGTGCCAGCCAGGAGGAGCACAAAGCAGCAGCTTTGGCACTCCAGGGGCACTGAGTCATTCAGCCTCCATGCCAGGGCAGGGTCTGCAAGAGCAAGCGTGTCTGGCTTGCCAAGACAGCTCGCCGAGAGCCACCCGCACCCTGTGCATCCTTGGGGGGGATGTCAGCAAAGCGGAGGTGGTGGTGAACAGGAGGCCGCAGTTTTAAATGGTGGCTCAGGGGGAAGGAGCCAATTTGATGCTCCATCACAGATTCTCTGGTGGCGATATTCTGCTCCCCAGCTCTGTATTCTGTCGGATTACCGGGCCATGCTGCTGCTCAACCATTTAGAAACCTTTAGTTGTAATAATACTTTTGCTAGAATCCTCCAAGGCTTCTGGGTGCAGGCTCCACTGATGGAAAAATGATAATTATTTATTAATAATAATAAAAGTACATTAGCTGAAGGCAAGAAGAATCAGTAAACTCTAACTAGATTTACATTAAAAAGGTGCCTGCATGTCTGCTTGTTCTCCACAGCTAGTTAGCGGGGTGGAGGGGGGCTTTCTCACAGGGGGACCTACCCTGGGCAGAAGAGATCTAGGCAGGGTGGGTAAAGAAAGGAGAATGGATGATCAGGTCCTTCTCAAATCTGCTGCACAAATACAAAGGTCTTGGTCCATGCTATCTTCTCCCAGACGTTTCCAAGAATACCCAGTTCTGCCAGACTCTTCTCTCAGCAAATGGTGTGACCACTGGGGACCTCTTGACACTTCATAAGATACAAAAAGAGTTAGGAAAAAACCCTACATGGGCACAGTTGGGTACTAATTAAGGGAGTTTACCATTTACTGTTTACAAACAGCTACCATTGCTCTGCTGGAGTAGAAGTGGCTACTGGCATAGAAAGAAGGAACATTCTCAAGGGCTTTTAAACCACTTAAAGCTCAAGTTGTATCTGGTGATAAGAGACAGTGACATCCTTTCTCAAGAAATGTGGCCACAAATTTGCAGCCTGCTGGACTGATGCATGCACTGAGGTAAGTAATGGATGAGTTCTCCATGGAGAGGAATCATGGCAGTTTTAAAATACCACTAATGCCATTTCCTCACCTCCATCTCTCTTCCTCACAGACCTCGGCTTCCAGTATGCAATCCTGAGCACAGCCAACTGAGTTGCTGGTTTGTGGGTGAGGCACCCCATGCAGGGCTGGGGAGTAAACTCTGCTCCCTGCCCACCCATGTCTTTGTCTTTCCACCAGCACAATCTTCAGGTAAGCAAACTTTGTGGGCATAGCTCAGGGAAATAATCAGTTCTTCCTGAAAAAGGAGCCTGTACATTAAACAGCCACACTCATCTGTGTGTTCATCTGGAATCAATCTGGATACAATCATCTAATGGGACACAGGTTAACAATGCTACAGTAACAGTTGGATAAAAAGCAGAGAAAGAGCTATTATAAAGCCATAATTCAGTCAATGAGTGCTGATAACATAATAAACCATGAGAGTGAACACCAAGGGCTTGTATGCCTTGCAAGTCTCTGCAACAGATTTACAACCACGAGAGATGCCTATCAGCCCATGCATTGTTATCAGGGATATATAAAGCATGAGCACACCCTATTAAACATTAACATTTTTAAAGACTTAGATGTGCTAAAACCCAGGCTTCTCCTTGCCAAGGGATTTCACTCACCTTGACAATGCCAGTGCAAAAAAAAATCAAAAGCCATAGACTTTGACCTGCTTCATTTTTTTCATAATTATTGCAGTATTTTATTGGATTCCACCTGCTTCTTCCCATCTTGCAAATCAGTACTTCTGTAGGATCACAACAGGATAGCGATCCATGTTTGCTATGGCCATTTTGATACAAACAACTTGCACTGGATTTCTTTTAATTTCTCCTAAAGCCAGTGCCACAGAATCTTACTTCTGGGGCCCCTGTCTTGAGGCAGAAAGAGATGTGGATTGAGATATACCAGAATTGCAACTAGCAACGTATTAAGAAGTTTGCTTTGGCTTTCAGCACCGTGTTTCTGTTTCTGCCACGTTCCCCTCTATGCTTTGGCTCAATCATTACAGAAAACGATCTATCATTCTGTACATCTTTGCAGAGCACATAGCATATTAAGGCCCTGACCTTACTGGCATGAAACCGATTTCCCTCTAAGTGCAAAACAATAACGTTTCATTAGTCATCCATAACAGAAATCCCCATTCCCCAGACTACTCTGGCAATATTCTGCATTTTTGCTTGTCTAGGAACCTGAATTAAAAGGGAGAAAAATGGTTTACAACAGCCTGTGGCAGTGATGTAGCAAGAGATTTTATGTAAGAGCTGGCGGCGAGCTCACAGCGCGAGGGTGAGGCACAGCAGCGAGTGCTCCTGGAAGGATGTTTCTCTGAGGTGTGTTCTGTGCCGGGGCTGGGAACAGCCATCTCAAGGGCACAAATTCCAGTGCCTGAATGTGCTTGGTCTTGTTCAACTGATTCATTTCTTACAGCTATCCCAAGTCGAGCAACAAAATTGCCTACTGCTTTACTCAGAGGCTTTCACAGCTTGTTGATAAATTATTTTCCAATTAACTATGTGTTAATTTGGCTCTGTAGACTCTTAAAAGATGCAGCAAGGTGAGGAGGAGAAAACAAATGAAGACCCAGACTTAGCACTGCTCACTACAAGGAAAAAGGATTCTGGTTTCTGCTCTGGCATAGTACTTCTAGGTGGTACTTCCAAAAGTAATAAGAAGTGGGTAAAAAACCCATCTGAAGGTGCATTTTTACAGCTGACAGATAAGCACCAATAATGCTAGAAGTTTTCAGTATTTTCTGACAACATTGTAAAAGAGCTAAGATTTTGTAAATGTTACTTTAGTGCGTAATTAATGACTAACAGCTCTGATTCAAGCAAAGGATTTTTTTTATCAAACTTTTAAAACAGTGTGTTTTATTCTATTAAGATGCACAACTGGGAAGCTCAAGATTTTTCTTAGTTCAGGGAGTCACAAATTGTGAACCTTCTATTTTTTTTTTGGAAAAGGATCAGAACTAGAGATACTGTAAAATACTCAAGGCTTTACAAATTATCTGATCTCTCCTGTACAATGGGCAGCTTTTTATTGGACCAGCTATTTCAGATTTCCCCAGTGCCATTAAAGTCTCTCACTTCTTTGAAAGACAACGTGTGAAAAGCATTTAATTCTGTGTTAGTGACACTGCTCTTCTTGGCACCGAATTCTTTTGGAACTGGTTGGCTTAATCTGCAAATGAGATTTTTTTTTTTTTTTTTTCTTAACAAGGATTATCTAATGGAGGATTTATTTGATCTCCTTGGGAAAAAATACATGCTAAACTGCTAAAGCACTTGTATTACATTCTAAGGCACACTGTGCCTTTAAAGGAAACTCTAGAAGATACAACTGACATTTGCAGTAAAAATGTTAAGTAATCATAACCAAATACCTGCTGCTATACCTGACCTGAATTTAAGTAACTACAAAACTTAACACTCCAAAGAACGACACTAAGTTAATTAATAGGTGATCAAGACATTTGGATGTAATATAATACAGCAAGCTGATACATCCTCTGCATAGATTTGTCTCTGTTAGGGAATAATTCCATTGTGGGATCCCATCATATCTTTTGTTTTGATTTCTTCCTCCATCACACAGGCAATCAACTAGTAAAACATTGTGCCAGAAACTAAGGAACATAACTGGGGTAGTTTGCTAAAATCAAGTGCCTTGGCACTTCCATTAAAATTGTTAAGATAAACCAAAGCTGCTTCTCTGCTGCTCAGCACTCTGAGATCTGGGAGAGAGTTTGTTGCATGTCTTTATGAAAGAGGCGTATCTGCTTTTTACTGTTAACTGTTATAATGAAGTCAAGTGGAAAAGTGCTATTTACCATATAATAAAAAACATCTATTGTTCATAGGCCTGAACACCCAATAATAAATAAAACCTCGTATTTCAGACTGTGTAAACCAGTTGCTTATGTAATAGAACAAGGTGTAATTTTCCATTTACAATTTCAAATATTGTAATAAGAAAGCAATCAAAGCATAAACAAAACGCACTTTAAATGGTGCTGCAGGTAATATTTCCATAATGGTTGTGCCCTACAATTGCAGCTGTTTCCTTTTTTTTTTTTTTTTTTTTCCCAGCTTCACATTATTTCTACTTATCTCAGTCATTTAATTAAAAGAAAATCAACTTTAAAATGATGAAAGACCATCTTAAACCAATTGCCGCTATGGGCAAAGAAGAAAAAAGATTGCGACAGCATAATCCACAGTTAATACTCAGGTGGGTTAAATTAACACCATTTCTCATTCTCCTTTCAGGATGAGATCTGAGGATTTTCAGAGAGCATGCTGTAGACCTGTGGGTAAAACAGTGTTGTCCTTGGTTATCTTGTGAATGCATCTGCCGATGACCACCTGGTTTTACTGGCCTCGTCATGGTAAGCTGCCTGCTCGCCCCTTGCCAGTAGGAGGCATAAGTAGTGCTGTCCATGAGCTGTGCGCTGGGCTACCCTTACTCGGGTCATTAACTGTGAGGATTAATCATAATGAGGGATCAGCAGGCCCATTGCTACTGGGGGGCTGATGGTGAAGTTCACATCACTGCAACGGGACAGGGATGGCTCTTCTGAAATTCTGCTGAATTGAAGAAAAGTTTACATGCCCTCAGTAAACGCGTGGATCCCCAGGCTCTGGGCTCACCCCACCAGCAATAGGGGGTCCTGAAACCGCATTTTGTATGGCAGTGGTGCATGAGGCGCGTCCCACCTGGGACCCTGTCTCAGCCAGACCTGGCTCATAGCCAAGAGCAGGGGTACTGGTTCCCCCATAAACACATCTGCTGTTCCTGGTCTCAGAGTTTTACTCTTTTCCCATTCGTTTACAAATGAACAAATGTATTTAAAATAAACCACCCTCCTCCCCTCCTTCTGTAGGCAGCTTCCCTGTGACCAGCGCTCCCACCCTCCCCATCTGTGGGCTAATTACGACAACAACAACAGCTTTAGGAGAACAAAACGCTTTATTTCACTGAGGTGCGGGAGGCCCCGGCCTCAGGGAGCACCACCGGCCTTCCCTTCCCCTCCGGGGGGGGGCAGCCAACATGGCGGCAGCGGCACGCTCTCCATGACGACCCGCGCGGGTGGCGCCGCGGTTGCCATGGCGATGCCGAGGCCGTTTCCATAGCAGCGCCCCCCCCAGCAGTCACGTGGTCCGCTCGATGCGCTCGGCGCTCCCCGGCGGCGCAGGCCAGGCACGGTTCTTGTCACGGTCCCGACCCGGTTCCCGGGCTGGTGCCGCTCGCACCATGTCCACCGCCATGAACTTCGGCGCCAAGAGCTTCAAGCCGCGCCCCCCGGACAAAGGAGCCTTCCCCCTGGACCATTTCGGTGCGGTACGGCGGGCCCGCCCTCCCCGCGGCCTAGCGCCGGGCCTCAGGCCTACCCCCGCGGCCTAGCGCCGGGCTGCGGCCTGGTCCCGCCGCCCCGGGCCCGCAGTGAGCGCGGCCGTGGCCGTGTGTGTTGCAGGGGAGTGCACCGCCTCCAAGGAGCGCTTCATGGAGTGCCTCCGCCGCAGCGACTTCCAGAGCGGCGCCTGCCGAGAGCTCTCCATGGCCTACCTGCAGTGCCGTATGGAGAGGCAAGTAACGGGGGGCTCCTGCTGTGGCAGCGGCTGCCCCCGGCCCCTCCGCGGCGCCCTTTGGTTTTTATAGGGGTGTCGCCGTTCTGGATGTGATTCGCAGTGGGTTCTGCTCTGTGGTGGGGCTGGGTGCCCTGCGGGGAATGTACGGGGGTGTTACTAAGGGTGCTGAGATGCCAGGGTGCTCCTGGGTATTGCATGGGCGGTGGTGAGGCTGCACAACCGAACAGGGGAAAAAGCACAGCAGCAAAGTATGACAGCACCACTGATGTTGTAAACCACGTTCACTTAAAAATGCTGTAAAGGACACAAGTAGAATCTTAGTTAACAGTCTGTGTAAGAGATTACTAAGTTGACCAAAAATCACGTCAGCTTCTAAGAAAACTCTTTCAATATCTAATATCAGAAGACAACAACACACTCACTTTAACAGTAGTTTTCCAGTTGTTTGTGTGTGTGTGAGTATTTTTTTTTATGCGTGAACGTTGCTTTCCCCAAACTGAAGTTTCAGAGGCTTTGCCAAGTGACAGTCACTCTACAGATGTCTTGGATTTCTTTACAGGAAATAACATGAAGTGAAATAGAAAATGCTGTTGTTCTCTTTGGTTATAGACTGTTCTGCAAAACGTTTTTGTTTTGTTGTTTTTAACTTAGGCAACTTATGGCTAACGAACCACTGGAAAAATTGGGATTTAAAGATCTGATAGATGAGAAATCTGAAGCAAAACCTGAGAAGTCGTAATGAAGAATGACAACTTTTGCTCTTCGTGTATGGAAAGCACAACTCTTACGTAGTACATATTGTACTTCTGTGCATATTGCAATAGGAAGTGTTTCGTGATGGAACCTTTCTTCCAAAATATTATTTCCTAAAATAACACTTTGCTCACTTCAGAAAGGACTGCCTTTGTTTACTCTCCTGGAGTATTTCTTAGCTTTTTTCTTTTAAATTCACTAGTCTGCTCTTGAAGATCCATGAGAACTTTACCTGGGAGAAAACAGCTGTTGCCTGAAGTCTTCTCCATGCCTCTGCAAAAACAGTAAACTCTTGCTTTTAAAAAGCAAAAGCAAACAAACAAAACCCCCCACCTTTATTGCGTAGATCTTGAACTGTACTCTTATATGTGGTATTACTAATATGCTTACAGCAATTACTTGTCAGGTGGAAATAAAGCTGTTGTGGTACTAGCAAATTGCTTTTTATTAAATACTGAAATTAATTCCTACCTTTAGGCTGATCTCCTTCTCACCCAGTTACAGAAAACACTTGGGTTTGTTTTTTGTGGGTCTTTTTTTTTCTTCAGTCTCCCTACCTTCATCGCTGCTGGGAGGTTATTTATAATTCCAGCCACCAGTCTGTAGCTGAGTTGCCAGTAGTGATTCTGCTTTTATTTGCTTTGCCAACAATGCTCACCTAAACTTTACTTCATCACTTAACCAGCAGGATTTCATTACTTGCATGTTCATGTCTTCACTTAGAGCTGCCGTATGTTCTTTCACATCCTTACAGTGATCAGAGTGCAGATGGCAATGAGACTTACTAGTCTTTGAAGTAAATGTGGTTTCTACTTATAAATGTGGCTGGACTTTTTTTAAAAAAACATGTTATTGTCAAAAACGAGCAAAAACCCTTAAATAGATTGAAACAATTTATCTAGGACGTGCAGTATTTCATTCCAAAACACATAGGTGCAGCTCTTACTTTGAGAATGTGATGCACCAGGCTATGTGGTAGACTTTAAATCATGTCTGAGTATGGCTTTAAGATCCCTCACAGGTGTCTGTACAACTTACCATCAGTTATCAGAGCTAATGCCATTTTTAATGCAAGTGAGTCTTTCTTAATTGATACTGAGTTCAGGCCAAAATAACTTGGCCTCTTAGTCCCCCTGGAAATGTGTTTCAAGCAGTCAGTAACTTCACAAATCTTCAAGATGCATTTTCACTGTCTCTCCAGACCACACCCTTTTTGTCTGTTTGTTTTAAACCCATGTAAACCCATCATTTCTTTCAGTATCTTGCTCTCCACCAGCAAGGTTTAGGGGCAGGGCCTGCAGATAGGGACGCACACACAATTTGCCAAGGCAGTTCTACGCTCTCCTTTATTTGGTGTCCTCTGTTTGATCCATCCCGCCATTCCTGCACTCTGTTACTACTCTTTTTGGTTCTGCTCCTCTCTCTGCATCTCTCTGTTCCCAGACATCCAGGAAAGGGGGAAGGAATATTTTCTGCTCTTCATATTGAGGGGTGGAGATGAGATTTAAATTGTTGCTTGGGTCTAATCTGATTGAACAGACTACAGATAGTTCAGAGCAGGTCCCTGTTTGAAAAGGATGTTCGGTCCCCGCTGCATATTTTTATTCTGCTTCATTCCACTGTTTAAATTGTATCTTCTGGTGAGATTAGTACATTTCTAGTAAAGAAAGAATAGATTTTATTGCTGAAACAGATATTAAAAGGCTTTATATTAAACCACTGAACAGGAGCTTTCTATTGGTGATACTGAGTAAGAATTATTAAAATAATCTCCTGCATCTTCAGAAGAAAGAAATCAAATTTCACGCTTCCATGCTCCTTAATTATTATAACGTGACGTTTATACCTACAAGGGATTCAAAACCCACCAGTGGTGGTGGAATAACTCACGGTGTTCTCAGTGGTCGTTACATCTCTCTGTGTCACTCTGTACACTGATGTGATCTAACAGTTACTGCACAATTTCAGCCCAGGTTTTTCCAGGGAAAGTTGATGCTGTCATCCAGGTTACTGCGGAGTAAGAGGGGAAATGTTTCTCAAGTCTTGTGTGACTGAATTTTGGCTGCTGAGCTGGAGTGATAGCTGCTGTTTGAATGAACTGAGATGACGTGCTGAGAGAGGAGCCTCTTTTGTTGTTGTTTTTTTTTTTATAGTGTCCAGGGCCTCAGTTTTGGACCCGTTGCAGGAAGGTTGGTGGGAACAAACTGCGTGCCATGCCAAACCAAACAGTGCTGGGTGCTGCTTGTAGGCCTGGAGTCTTCCCGTAGCGTCCTGGTGATGTAGCCAGCAGGACCCCACGTAGCGCAGGCTGACTGCTGCTGAGCCACCAAAATGGGCAGAGTGTGCTCCATCCCTCACAAAACAACTGCAGAAGCAGTAATTGCCATCCTGACAGGGAACACTGGGGTGGGAATTTTGCACCTTTCACTACTCTGAAGAAAACATTGTCCTGTGTAGATCCACAAATAGATTTCATCCCACCTCCCAGCACGGGGAGTCATCTTCATGGCGCTGTCCCTTTTGCGCCAGGATGAGACCAAGGGCTGTGAGTGGATAGCTGAAAACTCAGGGAGCTGACAGAGACACGAAATTCCTAGCTGTAGGGCATGAGCTGGAGAAGATAATGTGTTCAGTGGAACTGTAAGGTGAGTTCGCAGCAGGAGGGGGCTATCGGTTGGTCTTGATTGAGATCTAATGCAACTAAGAAGCGGTGGAAAAACAGGTCATTAATCAGTGCACAGCCTGGGGTCAAACAGTTCCGACTTGCTCTGGGGACATGTGCCTGCAACACCGGAGTCATTTGGAAGAAGTTCCCGGAATGCTTTTTAATTTATTCCTGCCAACACACAGGTCATTAATTACAACCTTTCTCTAAAACCTGTTTATTTTAGCTTTGCTTGTGGGATCCAGGTTTGTTCTCCTTTCAAGTGACAGCAGTGTTTTAAGCCAAAGGAAAGTCTTAAGTTTGTAGGTAAGCTTTCCTGTTCCTGTACCAAGGAGGAAGCTCTCCAGAAGCTGACGCCAGGCCGGGTAAGTTTATCCTGGAAACGCTGAGCTGAGGTTCAGGCTTATGTGGTACAGGGTAGGCAGCTTTGCTGGGGGGGCTGATTTCTTCATGTAGCTGTTTGGAGTTAATGAGCTGCTGTGCTATGTGTGGCACCAGGAGCAAGGTAAGTCCCACACAAGTGCATTCATCTTCATGAGAAGTGGCTGAATGTCCCTGCCTGCATCAGTGCTGCCTGCCAAAGGCTGCCATGAAGCACCCCCTGCTGACAGACCCTGGGACTTGGAGAAATGCAAGCGGCTGCAAAACAAGATTGTTCTCAGCTTAATGTACAAACTGCCGGTCTGGTGGTAGTTGTACAGGTGTGGAAGGGAGAGCCCAAAGCAGGAGGAGGCGTTGGCTATCTTGCCATGAAGATCTGTGTGAGCTGCTAACACAACAATAGAAATCAATAAGTGAGGGGGCTGTAATAGTCTTTCCTGTAGCTCTTTTTCAGCCAAACCAGCTCACAGAATAAGGAGGCGCTCTGCTGCTTGGGATCATGTCCCAGGGAATCCCCAGAGGGCTCCAGGTCAGCAGAGCTTTGCGTGTTGGCACTTAGAGCACATACTCCCTTTCTTTGTTCAGATTAGAATCAATTCAACCACAGAGAGTTTAACCTTGATCGCTGCAGTTATTTACAGAAAGAACATTGCTGCAAGCCAGCCCTCATTACGTCTTCCTGGGAGACCTTGAGCTTTAGGTGTATCTCCAAACAATAGCAATGAATTGCAGAACAAGGAAGAAAGGGTTTAATAAACATTTCCAAGGCTCTGTGAGTTCTTTAAAAAAAAAGCCTATACAAAGAGAGCCTCCTGTGGCTGTGCTGGAAATGAGCCATGGTCCAAAGTCCTGCGTCTAAGCACAATGAGGCGGTGCTGCTGTGGTAGGGAAGGGTTGTTATCGTGCTGTTACTGCACCTGCCCCCTGGCAGTGGGACACCAGGTGCAGCAGAAGGGCTGCACCTGTCAGTACGGAGCTGGGGGCAGGTAGTGGGTGCAGCCAGCTGACCTTCACCCTTGGTCCACCCCAGTCCCCTTCCAAAGCATTCTTCCCAGGTTGTGCTGCCTGCTCCAAGGCCACAAATTCATTGCAGCTGGGCATTACGCTTACAGCGAGTGATTGCCCGCTTGGTTTCCTTTGGTGACCACAGATTGCTGACCTTTGTGGCAGCAATCAAAATAGCCTTTCACTTCACTGCTGCTTTTGGAGGCTCCACGTAACCAGTGCTAACTGCGGGAGGTTGGAGCCCCTACATTTGCACCCTGTTGTTATCTCACTCTGCTCCAAGCAGGCCCAGAGAGCTCTGGGAGGCAGCAGTGTTTCCACTAAGCTGCTGGGGCATTGCACAGAGGCAGTTAAGGATGAGGAAATTCTGTAGGCAGGCCATGAAAGAAGGACTTTTTTTTCCCTGTATGAAAAGCGTCTGTGGCATCACTTCATGCTGTGTGCTCTGCAAAGTGCCTCAGGTGTTCCAGTTCCAGTGGAGAACAGTGTGCTTCTGGAATTCTCAGTGATTCCTGGGCATGGGATGATGCTTCTGCCGGCATGTGGGAATACAGTAATTTCTAGCACAACCAGTGACCCCAAAGGGTGTTGGTTACTGTTCTGTCTGGAGGAGATCCCCTCTGCAGTAAATTTTCCTGTTAAATTTGGGAATGTGGCTATGTCGTATCAGGTTTCCCACAGAAATCGAAGTTCATTGATTAAGAAAACAAAAACACTTTGGGCAAGGTACATGCAAGGGTCATTTTCCCCTTCCTGGGTATTTTGATTAAAATTGGATCAAACTTAACCCAATTCTTTATTTCTTTTTATTAACTTTTTTTTTTTTTTTTTTTTTCTGTGAATAGCTGGCAGTGCTGCACTTCTGTCAGGATGCAGCAGATTTTCTAGCTAGCAGATTTCAAGACAAAATGCTTTCCTTCTGGAATGATGGTGCCATATGGCTTGAAACGCAAAAGTGATCACTGCTAGAAATAAATAGGAGCTTCATAGAAAGTCACCCAGAAGTTCAGCCTGTGTGTGTACAGAGGACTTGATAGACCTTGATGCAGTTCTTATTTCCAGGTACCAATGATAATACAGGTTTTTATGGCTCTTTCTAGAGACTCAAGTTTGTGTTCACTCTCTAGGACTCCACAGGCTGTTTCACCACTAGATTATTGCCCTTGTTCCAGGTGATTTGGGGATTTCATTAGCAGGTGCATCGGTGTCTCCTGCCGGGCTTGGCTGGATAAAAGACACCCCAGACAAGCCCAGCATTCACCTTACAGCCCAGGAAGGCTCGCAGTTACCTTCATGGGCGTGAAACAGCTCAGGTGCCTAAAATCTGGTGGGCTGAATCCAGCCTGTGCCGTTCCGCACTTCCCTGGCCCTGATGGGATGTGTAACTACCTGCATGAGCAGCCTTTCCCAGCTTCCACGCAGAGTAAGGCAGGTTCCCACCAACGTGGGAGGGACGTGGTGGTCCGTCTGGCTGCGTGCCCTGCTGGCTGGTAGTGAGCGGTGCCTTAAACCAGTGGTGGAGATGCTCTTCTGCATCTTCTGCAACCCAAACCTTATGGGTTAGGACAAACTCTGCTAGGAGCAGTGATGGAAAGTAGCCTTGCAAAAAGAGAGCAGGGTGGTGAAGAAAAGGAGAATGCCCAGAATGACTCAAACTTTTATCTCGGTGATTTTTAAAAGCAGGCAGCGGGGGCTGCTTCTGCAGCCCCTTCGGATGAGTTAACTCTTTGTCTATTTTAGTAACTTTCCAGGAACTGACAGCTCTGATTTCTGGAGGATTTCTGCTGTCCTCAGTGCTAGCAAGCCCTGCCCAGCAAGAACCTCTTAATGCACCTGGTTCTAATCTCGCTTGCAAAGCTGCTGATCAGGGAGGGCATGTGGGGGGCAAGTCACATGGAGAGGTGCTCTTAAGGCAGTCAGGCCTGGTTTTGGTTGCTCAATTTGCATTTCTCTGTTATGAAACTGTGTTCTGCGTTTCAGGAAGCTTAGGAGGCACTGAATCTCTCCTCAGGACAAGCAGCAGATTGGTAGCCCTGCAGAATCTGGGACACCAGCGCTGTGCTGAGGATTTGTTGTGATGCTGTGGGCTGCAGCCTGCTTCAGATCTTGTGAGTGCTCAGCAGAATCTGATGCCAAACCCTGACTTTCTTTAGGAGAGGCAAGATTTGTGGACACCACACAAAATTAAGGCTCCTGCATGGATTACCTCCTATAGCCCAGTCTGCACTCTCAAATTCTTTCATTTCTTCTCTGGGAGAGGAGGTGGTAGTGGAGCTGCTGGTTTGTGGGGTGAGGTCCTGCTCCCACAAACCTGCTGGTGAAGAGCCAGGGTTTCATTCCCAGGAAACAGCAAATCTCCCATGAGCTTAGAGGAGCTATTTGCTGGCAATCTACAGGGGGCTTTTCCCTCTGGGTTGCTCTGATGACAAACCCATGTAACATGGTTTGCTAGATGGTCAATAGCATTTCACTGCACGGAGGAAAGCAGGCAGTTTTCAAGCGGGTAGACCTAAATGGAGAAAAAGCCCTGCTACTGCTACTCGGGAATTGCACAGAAGCTGCAGATGAGATCAGTGCCAAGGAACTGGCTGGTAACAGGATGCTGAACCAAGCAGGAGAAAAAAAAATCAAAACATTGATAAATGAGCTTTCACATCCCTGTGACCAGGTACCACGTTGGGAATCTCAGGGTGGGGATAAGGTTGGCTGCTGGCATTGCTGCAGTTACCTCCCCAGGCTTTTGCTCCTTATTTTGGTTGGGGGGAGAGGGGAGTCATTACACTGTGCTGACTTTGAGCCCAGTATCTAGCAGGCTGTCCTTAACCCCTCATGCTCGCCTGGGAGCTGATGCATCCTGGCGTCTTCCCATGGGGAGATGGTCAGCAGGGCCATCTGCATGCAGGACAAAGGCGTAACCAGCAGCAGGTCACTGCACAGCTTTGGTGATACAGGATGTGCAGGTTCTATCAAAGGGTCAAACTCTGAGCTCACTGGCTGCTGAAAAAGAACCAGGTGGGTGAAAAATGAGAGCGAGTCGCGAACATCTCCCTCCTTTTCCTTTCAGCATTCATTCCAGGAGACTTGCAGGTGTGGTGGTGCCAGGTACAAGGGCTCATTGGAACAGAGAGATGTCTGAATTGATGGCTTTATTTTGGCTTACTTTAGCAAATAATAGGCAGGGGGGTGATGTTTATCACTAAACTGGAGCTGGCTAGTATTTTAGATCACAGCTCTAATAGGTTGGACTGGCTTAGACGGTAAATCACGTTAGCAGCACTAATAGCACAAAGTGACTGGTGTAGCAAACCCTCTGTTGCAGCACTAACCCAGCCCTGCTGGTTCTTTGAATCAGGCTGGTGCTGCTGCTCAGGGCTGGTTTGGTTATTAAAGCTCTTTCGCAGAAGTCACCTGGGCAGCTGCTTTGACTCAGCCACCGAAATGGCTGTTCTGTCACTCTCTCCCCTGCCATTCCCCAACCTGGCTTGGGCTCTTTTTATAGCCTGCTATGAAATTGTTTATTTTTGCACCTGTTTATAAAGGCTTTTCAGCCACAGGGGTCTCATGATGTTGTTTTCATGGCTTCTGGAGCAGGGTTGCTCTGTTGTTGCTAGAAATAATTGCTGTTAATTAATTCTTTGCTGATTTTTCCTTGGCAAAGCATACTGAAATAAACAAATAAGTGAACAGCATGCTCTGTATCCTGATGTTGTGGGAGCTGTTACGAGGCATGCAGTGACATCCAAACGATCCCATCAGCAGCCAGAGGAAGGTTAGGACATGGTCTTCAACTTTCTATGGACAAAGTTAATTGGGGGGAGGCTCAATTACCATCTCCAGCTGTTCGGCAACTTCCTCCAGGCAATCATTTCTAATCGCTTTCTAGAGAAAAACCACGGCTTTGTTTCCATCTAATGCTTTATTCAAATCACAGCTGAGCAATATCACAGAAAGTGATGTGGTCTCAGCTGTCTGAGCTGGAGGGGCAGCTGAAGGCAGCAGCCCGTGATACGAGACGGGCTCCTGGGGGCTGTAACTGTGCCCAGTTTCCTCTTTTCCTCTGTGCCCTTCTAAGATGGCTTGGCTTCTTTCTGAGGACTTTGACTCTGCTGCAGGGACTTCCAGAGCAGAAATGATGTGCTGGGCTTCAGCTCCTTTCTCTCTGTCCCACAGTCCTGCTTTTCCATCATCTTTGCACTGGATGGGAGCACCTCCTAGTCCCCCAGAGGACACAGCAGCTGCCTTGGCCACTTCAGTCTCCACCCTGTGATGGGACATCATGCAGTGCAGTCTCACGCTTGAATGTCTCCAAGCTGTTCCTGGAAGGATGAGCCATTCGAGTCAGGGAGAAATTAAGTTATTGGAATTGAGCAAAAGCAATTTCCATGATGAGTGTTTGCCCTGCAGTTTGCACGTCGAACCTGTCCCTGATTCAGGTTGAATTGATGATGGCCAGCTCTGACTAATCGCGTTGGCTTTTTGTGGAGGAGCTGGTACCCTGATGTGTGAATCTCTTCACGTGTGTGATGGCTTTCTCCATCTGGTTCCCCAGACCTAAGCCTTCTAATTCCTATAAATCAGGAATCATGCTAAAAGAAGTGGTGTAATGGGTGTAGGTGAATTATTGACTTCATTGATCTAATTTCATCTTCTCCGAGAGCATCGTTAGGCAGCACAGCTCCCGTCAGGTGCACGGTAGCTGCTGTGGAGCCCATTCCCCCAGCTGCCCCTTGGTGTCCTATTGTATGTTGTATGAAACAGCAAAGGGTTTTTTGCAGTGCGTTTTTTCTTGTGTTCAGATTTCCCTCTGTGCAGCAGACAGATGCAAATACCTGACATCCTGAAGCTAGCAAGTACCCAGCTGCTCTCCAGGATGTCTCCTGGCTCCCGGCCACCCGTCAGCAGGGCGGAGCAGCCCGTGTGACCCTGGTGAGGAACTTGCCCTTCTGTATATCGATTCCCAAACCAGCCCGTTTCTGCAGTGAGCCCAGGCAGAGGGAAGAGCCCTGTCATACTGGGGGAAGAAACAGAAAGGGCCCGAGCACGTGATGGACAGTCTGAGAAAAGTGGTTGGGGTAACTTTCCTTTCTGCGGCAGCAGGTCGCAGCTCTGGGGCGTAGTCACGGATGCAGGGCAGGAACAAACTGGCTGCTTTGTGATCAGTGGCTCTCACAGAAGCCTGAAAAATGGTGTCTAAGTAAATCAGCAGACAGATTTTTCTCTGCAGCTCCTTTCTGTTGTCTTTCCCTGTTTTTTCTCCCTTGATGAGGAGCTCAGTGGTCTGGCGTGCACAGCCAGTAAATGATGGGAGCAGCAGGCTTCTTTTCATGTCAGTACCGCTGGGCTTTGCAACAGAGTTGGCCACTATGCAAATGTGGTGAAACCCTGATCTGCAAATCACTCCACAGCGAGGCACATTTAGAGCTGCAGGATGCCTTTTCCTCTTTGGGGCTGGTGCAGGTGCAGAGCAGCGCTGCAGATGTAGGGCTTAGGTCTTGTATTTGGGCAGCCTCACGTAATTTTCCTTTGCATTCTCCTCTTTTATGTGATCAACACATCTCAGTACACTCAGGGAGTGTACTTTTCCCTGTCCTATACAAGGAGAAAAGACCACAGGAACCATAAAGCAGTTTGGTCAAAATCAGAGAAGGTTGGTGTTGCTATCAGATTTTCAGTTCAAGGATTTTTAATTGCCCTGGTCTGAGCTCAGTGCTGCGTGGCATTCCTCCCTCCCAGGTGTAGCCACTCTTGATTTAACTCAATTAATATTATTTTTAAAAAAATCTAGCTTTTTTTTTTTTTTTTCTCTCCTTTTTTCTTTTGAACAGGAAACCATAGTGCAACTGAAACTGGTTGCTTTACTGTGGGAGTGGTCAGTGCTATGGCTTGTTCACACAACCCCCAGCTGCAAGAGCAGATACTTCTACAACCTCTGCTGTAGTCGAGGAAGCGTGGGGGACCCGGGCTGGTGTATTTGCTGCTCCAGAGTTTTGCTTGAATGCGGTTGCAGTGGCATGAATTATTGATATTTCTGTTAGGGTTTGCTGTTCGCACAAGAATTTTTAATGTTTCCCCACTTTGCACTGTGAATGCACTCCCAGGTCGCATAAGGGACTGAGTTGAACATCCTTGTGTTCGAGTGATTGTGGCATTGATTTCGTCATTTCAGGGCTGGAGCTGCAAAATTATCTGAATGCCGGTGTAAACAGCTCTCTGGTAACAAAACAGGGCAATCCCGGGGTGAAAGGAGTTGATATGGAAGGGCAAGGAGAAGGTGATTTGGGGATAGTTAGTGAATTTTCAGGGTGTCACCACAAAGATGATGAAAAGGTTTCCAGGAATTCTTGAGCATCTTTTCCCCTGCCCTTCCTGGTTCAGCATTTCTAGAGGCTGCCCTGGCTGCCACCATGCTCAGCACCTTGAGAGATGCCATTAATAACGTCTGTTTCTAAGACAACAACCTTGCAACTTAGAAAAGCCAAGCTAAAAGTGTGTTTATAAACAGACATTTTACACATAAATATGTGTGTATTTATATGTAAATATATGTATATGTGTGTATAGATACAAAAATGATCTCAGACTTAAGAAGACACTCAGCAGTGGAGAGTCAGAAACCACCTGAACGAGGACGATGTTCTGACAGTGACAATTGGTCTCTGGAGGGTATGGCCAGGGGCTGTGTAAGAACTGGCAGCAAATTCATTAAGCACTCCCTGACAAGTTGTACCCACAGGGAAAGCATGGGGAAAAGCTCGGATGAGGTGTTGGATCCTACAGGGAGCAGTCTGACGTGGACCTGCCTGAGCTGAGATGCCACCAGCATCCCATGAGCCTGCCAACACCACCGCAGACCTCTGGAAATGCACTGGTATGTGAGACTGAATCAAGCCCTTGATTTCCCACTTAACAGGAGTTTCTCCTCCATCCTGGCTGGTTTGGTCCTGTTCCAACTCTTCTACCTCTCTGTGCCCCTCTACCTGCCTGTGCTGTTTGGTTCCCAGCTGCAAGTCCGAAATAGGATTCACAGCGTTGTGTTTGTGCCAGGAGAATTAGGAATTTTTGGGGGCCTTGGATGCTGTGGATGGCTGTGGCTTGGTCCGTGCTGGCCCCGCCCCGCACCTCCACTGCTCAGCCTGTCCTTTATGAACCGCTCCCTTCTCATCTCTGACAACAGGCTCTGTTATATTTGATTTTATTACAAGATATAAATTTCTGTCTGCAGCCCTGGTTTCCAGCATGCAGAGAGGGATTGCCTAGCAACCAGGAGAACAAAAAATTAAGAGAATCAATAAGACTTAATGGAAAGCTAAACAGAGACTTTAAAACCAATCTCCCTCCCAGCCCCTGCCCCTGGTAAGTTCATAATGACTTGCAGCATCCCGGCTGCTGTGCGAGGGATTCAGCTGGAGGAATGGGGCTGAAGTGCAAATGAAAACCTCACCTCCTGGCTTGGATTTAGGTAGAGCTCTGTTCCTCTAAGCATTTACACCAAGCAGTAGTCCCACAAATTCAAATATAACAGGGTTTTGGAGGATTAGGGCTGTGATTCTGTGCTGGAGCCAGTTGGACTGGTGTAAGTCCCTGGCAGGTGTTAGTGGCAGTGCTGCTGCAGGTTAGCATTACGGGCTGGGAGGGTGAAGGCAAGGTCGCCTCTGGGCACGCCAGCTGGTTGCTGTGGCTGAAAAACCTCAACAAAAGGACTCTGTGTGGGATTACGCCTTTGGTTAGCATGGGAACGAGTTTCCAGATGTCATCAGCCTACACGTGTACAGGCAACAAGCAGCAGCGCAGCGCGTAGCGTCGCACAGCCAGCGAGGAGCAGCCTGACGTCAGCGCGGAACAATCAGAAATTAACTCGGTTACGGCTGCTCGCCTGATGGCACAAATGCAAAGGTCAGTTAGGAAAATGTATTCCAGACAACAGGGGCATTGTAAACATATCAGGCCGTGGTTTTGCCCATGTGTAAGGGTGTATGCTGGTTTCTTTGCACAAAGTGTTCTCCGGAACCTGCGGTCCTGCTCACATCCGTGTACGTTGGCAGGATCGAGGTGGTGGTTCGGGGTGGAAGGGTTCCAGGAGCTGCCTTTGGCCCTGTGGGCAGCACAAATGGCAGGAGCAGGGCTGTGCAGGAGGTGCCCTGCTCTGCTTAAGGGAGCAGAGATGGACAGTTTGAATGGGGGGCTTGCTGCACAAAACCCAAACCATTTCTATAACCAGAGCTGTTTACCACAAATAAGTCAAAGCAGCCTAACAGATGCCTGCAGCCTGTGTTTGAGAGGATGGCTTCTGCAGGGGTCTTTCTCCAGACACAGCCCTGATGCCTTCCTCTGAGCTGATTTCCCATGTCACCACCTTGAGTTACCCTTAGTGGCAAAATGGGGGCCAGGAGTGTTTGCCCATAGGCTGTGTGAGGAGCAGCAGTGGTGGCAGCCCTCGGTCCCAACACAGCTGTGGTGCCCCTGCCCCAGGTGGTGTCGGGGCGCCCTCACCCCAGCGCTCCCTGGGCACCAAGGATTGGGGTGCAAGGTGTGGGGGACGCTCAGCAGATGGTCCTGAGATACACGGAGAGGAAAAAGGCAGTGATGTCCTTTTGGCGAGCAGCACAGCCAGGAGAACCCCAGCTGCGCTCAAGCAGCGAAGGGCAAGGCTCCGGGAGCCCCCTGGGGTGGAGGTGGGCACCCCCAAATTCCTCCGGAGCAGGAGGACGGGCGGGATGGGGACCCGGGGGGGGAGGTCAGCGGGGTTCGGGCGGGGTTGGGGCGCGGAGCCCCGACGGCGAGCGGCCGCTGGAGGTCGCGGGCGAGCGGCTCGGCGAAGGGGGAGAGGCGGGGGGCGGACCCGGCTCCGTGCCCGGGCGAGGAGGCTGCGGGGCGCGGAGGCTGGAGCCTCCCGGGGGCTGGGAGCCGCCGGCCTTCCCCTCGCTCGGGGCCGCATGGAGCAGCAGCCCCGGCAGCCCCTCGCCATGAAGCTCGCTTAAAAGAAGCCTCGGCGGAGCCTTCCCTCCCCCCCAACCCTCCGCAGCCCCCCCATGGCGAAGGAGAGGAGCAGGAAGGCGCTGGGCGAGCTGCTCCAGCGGCCGGGCAACGCGGCGTGCGCCGACTGCACCGCACCCGGTAAGGGCACCGGGGGGCGTGGGGGGCCGGGGGGGCTCTGAGCCCCTGCTTTGGGGTCTTGCAGACCCTCCCACACCCGTACACACGCACCCGTAGCGGGGGGAGCAGAAGCATCGCTGCTCCTGCACAGCAGCAGCCTTTGCCCGCAGTGCCCCCCCCCCGCCGCTGGGCTCGGTAAAGCTGGGGGCTGCGGGACCTGCCCGGGAGAAGGGGCTTGGAAATCGCCGAGCAGGTGAATTCTTCTTCCCCGGCCTCTTTTTTAAATCGTTATTTATTTTAGTCGCTGCATGATAACAGCTAAATGTGTGTTAGGTTGGGCAGGGTGGCTCCCAAAGGTGTAGGGATGGGATGTCCTTTTCAACCTCCATCACTCCATAGGCAAAAAAAATAATAATAATAATAACCACAATCTTGCTTCAGGAAAATTACTGGTACTGAATTCTATGGGATTCCAGGCTCTCTTGGACACCACCATCCAGCTCCCACTGTCACCAGTGGTTTCAGGTCTCCAGCCTGCATCTCGGAGCTGCAGCACACTTTGAGATGTGTTGTGGCTGGAGAGGACAAAGAACTTTCTGCATGGTGTGAACTGCTTTGCAGGGCTGCGCCGTGCCGCGCTGCCTGCTCTGCTCCCACCCCTCTGCTGTGGCAGCCCCCCTCTCGGGTGTCTTGGTGAGCACAGCGTGGGCTCGCCAAATAAGTGGTTCCCTAAATTGTCCCTTCCCGGAGGACACTTTGGCTCAATGGGATAATTCTTCCTTGCCCTGTGGGTGTGATATGAAGCCCCTCCGCAAAATGGGAAGTTTCTCAGCATCAGCAGAATAGGGATGAAGCTGTAGGTCAGTGAAATAGCTCATGCTGGGGAAGTGTGGTTGTTAAAGACTAAATGGGCTGGTAAAACAACAGAGCTGTTTTGCTTTTGGTGACACTTGCGTGCAGAGATACCTTGGTGAAACTTGGAGAGGAGAATGTGGGCCAGCGTCTTTTGTAACACGAGGTGTGCTACATTAATATCATTCAGCCTCTTTGAGCTGTCGCAGCATTAGTGCCCTGGGACTGGACCTCTGTTCCGAAACCCAATTTCTTTAATTATCACTGTGCTTCGGTACCTTTGGCAAATAAGAGCTAGTAGTGGTGCTGTAACGTGCTCATCTGCCCAGGAGGGACAATAAATATGAGATGCCCTGGGTTATTTAATATAAGATGTGTAACTTGTGTCTGTAGATAAGATATAAATTATTCAGGCTGGGTCCGGTTGTTTGTCCTGGGCAGGTGAGGCAGGCCAGGGCTCTCTGAGCCTGGGTAGGAGATAATGTGGGACAGGTGTCTGGAGGGCCTCCAGAATGGGGTGTAAGCGTGGTCTTCACTGAGAAGTGGGACACAGAGAGAGAGAAAGGTGAGAGCTGGTACTGGGTGGACAGCTAGAGACAGAAAAGTACCAAAGTAGAGGAAATAAAGTGAGAATGAAAGAAGAGGAGGGTGGAGAATGAGCAGAAGATGCAAAAGCATGTAGTACTTCTGTGCTCCTAGATGTCGTCATGCTGCTGATCTGGTGCACCTGCGGGGAAGCGAAAGGTCAGGATCCCTGGTTAATCATGATTGCTTCCAGGTGGGTGTGTGCCTCCCTGAAGCATGAAGTGGTTCAGGAGCCATGATGAGAGGTAGCCATTTAGCTCAGGGATACAGATAACAAAGGACAGGATGGGTTAGAAATAAACCAGGTGAAAATTGTTTGTTAGTCAGTGTAATTCATGTATTTGGAAACTAGCTGGGTTTTCCTTTGCTTTTGGAAATGTTTGTTTCAGAAATCTACCTGCTGTTTAAAAAAAAAAAAAAAAAAAAAAAAGGGTTTGTCTTTTGTTCCTGAGCCTCACCCAGGTGTCAAAACAGCCACAGCCCTGGTGTGAGGGCTTGTCCCAGGCACTGTAGGCTCACGTAACAAAACCTGAGTTCCTGATGCAGAAGAGATTGCAGCTGGGCACCGTTGTGACTAAGCTGTAACCATGCAAAAAATCAGCCCCCAGAAGGGACAGGGAACATCAGGGAGGCAGCACCTTTTCTCCTAGGCTGTGGAAGGAGCTTTGTCCTCTGCAGGGTCGTCACCTAGCTGGATCGCTGGTGAGCTCTAGGCAAAGCTGCAGGATTGCTTGGCTCTGGGCCAGCATTTGCCACTTAAATCATCCCAGCTGAGGACGACTGAAGCGGCCAGGTCCTAGAACCAAGGCTACTTGCGTGGCAAGTCTCGAATGGCATTGAATCTGATGCTTGGGAAGGTCAGATCTATGCTCTCTGTCTTCCCTGGGACCAGCATGTGGGCTGGCAGGAAAATCTCTTACACAAAAGCAGAGCTTCCGTAGCGTTCTCCCAGATGAGATTTTGAGGGCATGTCTCAGGTAGGGGGAACAGGCTTACAGTGCTCTGGCCGTGACAGCTGGGAATGCAGGAAGGATGCTGAAGCAGAGACTGGTGATCAGCGTGGCAAAAAAAAAAAAATCGCTGTGGCTACGTTTCATACTTGCAGTTCTTGTTTTAGTTTTTTATTAATTGCTGCTTTGCAGAACCGTACTTTGCAGTGAAAGGTGTTTCTGAATTAAAAAAAAAAAAGTCATCCATCCATAAAGAATAATGAGATTGCATTAGCCGCATCTTTGGAACAGAACTACGGGGTAGGAGCTACAGCAGCAAGGTTGTTATGGGGCGTGGGGTGCCCTGCCCTTACACTCTTCTGCATCGAAGTCAGAGTCCCAAATGTCGTTTTGCAGCGTGTTTGTTTTGGTGGGTTTAAAGACATGCTTCCACAACGAAGACAGCATGGTAAATGCAGCCTTAAGTGCAAACTGAGTGATCGCTCTGAATTGCTGGTGTGTAATGGCTCTCAGTGTATTAGAATAATCTTTTTTTCTTCAAGACTAATGTGGCAGTTCAGTCCTTTTTTTTCCCCCTAAATGATTCTTTGTCTCGGGCAATCTTTCCACACGTCACGAGAGTGATGGTTATCTCAGGGCATAACAAGACCTTGAGTATTACTCCCTTCACTCCATTTTTCTGTAACTTACGGTTGTGAGAATCATTTTACGTTGTGGGGGACAATGAGGCTCTGATGACAGAAGTGGAAATCCCATCAAAGTATCCCGCAGTTTAAACCCTACAATAGTTTACATGGCTTTTTTTTTTTTTCTCTTCTTTTAATTATTATTTTCATCTTTCTTATTTGGGATAGATTACTGGGGACCTGCACCCTGGAAGGAGTAAGGGAAACATTGACCTTGCAGTGCATGGGGCTCAGATGGGTGAAATGGAGAAGGAACAGAGGGAGAGCGATAGAGGGGAGCCTTATATCAGAGGGCTTTTGTGCTAGAAAACTGAGAGGATTTGGTATTTTGGTTAGTGGTGTATATATAAAAGCCTGAGGGTGGGTGGTGTGCAGCTGAGGGGGTTATAAATGCCTTCCTGCAGCCCCAGCATCATCTTGTTTCTAAAGCAGGTGAAGCTTTTCCAATCCCTTGCTTTCATGAAATCAGGGTGGTGATTCGAGGAAAACTCACGAGTGCCAGGCATGACTTGATCCCTCCTGGATTAAGGAGGGCTCTGGGAAGAACTGATCTCAAGCCTCTCCATCCTGTGTCCGCTCCCCAGTCCTAAAAACACAGATTTGGAAGGCAGGTGACTGAGTCATCGGGTCCTGTCTCATACTGTCATTTGCGGTGACATCTTCTCATCCCCTCTGTGGAGTGATGGGGCTCTGCCATGGAGCTCGTTCTCTCTTTTTGCCCCCACCACCTCCCACTGGAAAGCTGTTCCAGAGCTTTGCTGCTCTAATGGCGTGAAACGGTCTTTTCATTTTCAAGCTAAAAGTGGAAACTTGTTCCCGCACCTCCATTGTCCTCCAGCTTAAAGAGTTCTTTTTCTTCCCGGGAATTTGCCAGCTCTTCTCCCTTGGCATAAACAGAGTGGAGGGAAAAAAGGGGGGAAAAATCCTGTGGCCATTGTATTCAGCCACGTTCTGCAGGGAAAGGGAACATTTTCAAACAAAGGATGTGTAACGTGACGGTGCTATCTGTCCTTTCCCGATGGCCAGGCTTGCAGCAGTGCTGTGGGTTGCAGGCAGCAAGCAGAGGGGGCTGCTGAGACCTGACAGCTGAATCAAAAGACCTTGGCAACTTTGGTGCCTTGACTGAAAAATGTTCCTACTTAACGAGGAGTGTTGGTGGGAGGCTGTTTGGCTTCACTTTTAATGTCTTTTATTGTTATTTTTAAACATGCATGACCAGGGCCTGTTTATTAACCTCCTAATCCTTTCCCAGAGTAAATAGCAACAGAACTTCAGTGCCGAACGTGGGCTTCTCCTGACTGTGGTGTTTAGCAAATCAACAGCAGTCGAGTGGCAAGCAGAAAGGGCTTCGCTTGCGTTGATTGCACTAAAACCCCAGCGATTACATCTCCTATTGCAGGACACAGGTTACCTTCCTTGTGCAGAGTAAAACGAGGTTTTGCCTACCTGCACAGGTTCTCTTCTCTCCTCTGATAAGTCTTTATCACCTCGAACAGGGGAAGGAGCTCAGAAATACGTGTGGAAGCTCCATCCCAGTAAAAGACTGGCTCCATCTCAGCCGGTGTAGCTGGGATGCAGCCCCACAGCTTATGGCCCAGGCCATCGTTGACATGCCGGAGCCAGTGGTGTGAGCTGGAGGATGTGTTTCTGGGGCGTTGCAATACGTTGGCCACGTTCTTGCAGATGTTTATCTTGGTCAGCGCTGGTGCAATAGCTGGCTTAAGGCAAAAGGTGGAGAGGGGACGTGGGTGAATTTTGTGAGTCAGTTCTTGTTCTTGTTACGTGGCTATTTTGAGCCTATCACTTCTCTACTTCATGTGAGTTTTACTCAGGTTGATGGCATTTAGGGCTTTTCAAACTGGAACCTTGTTTTTATAGCCAGGGTACTGGGAAGATTGATTGAAAAAAATATATTCCACTGCCATCCCACCTCCAATCTTCTCTACTCTCCTTTTGGTTTGTATGAATTATCTTATCTTGGTTCTCATTGATTATTTTTGGGGGTTCAGGCCTAGTTTTTTCCTCTGTGGGCCATTCTTACACTTAGTAACAGAGTTGAAGCTGCAGAGTTCATTTGCTGTGTGCTGGGTTTTCCTGGGACTTGTGGTGGCCCCAGGAGGCTGGCAGGGGAAGTTAATTTCTGAATTTAGCTGTGTTGCCCAAGTGTTTCAGTTTTGCTTTGGATGCTTCTCTAATCTCTGACTGTGCCTTCCCTTTCAGATGAACAAAGATATGAAAATGTCACCCCAATGTCCTTATTTTGACTTTATCTTTTTATTTATTTTAAATGAAATTGTATCATGTTTTTATTTTTAAAGTCATTGTAACCTATTTACAAGTGAGAAAAAACTCTACCGCTTTGTGCAGTGAAAGCCTTCTAGAGCAAGCATTGGTCATTCTGGAGCCACAATGCTGCAGGATAACAGACTTTCTGCACTTAAAAACTTCATTTGGTTTAATGTTCCCTTTGCTCCTTGTTAGTCTTTATTCCTTTTGGCTTGGCATAACGGAATAGTCATTTGTGTGGAACTTAGGAATGCCAGAGAGTTTTCATTAGGCTTCACTGCTGTTTGCTTGACACTTAGGAGGCGTAGAAAAAAATCATCTTTTTTGGGCAGAGCCCAAGTGGTGACTAGTGCACCAAAATGGCAATATATCATAATCTGGAAGAGTGAGGAGTGTGTGGCAATGACTGCATTTTCTGGATCAAAACAATAAAGTGGCTTAAATGAAGTTACTGAAATCCCCAGGTGTCCAGTGTGGAGACCGTGCTCCAACAATTGAGGTATCTAGCAGCAAGGTGATCTTCAGGTGGCTGCAAAGACTCCAGCTGGCTGCTGCTCATGCTACATCTGCTGATGGTCACTGCTCTGCAGAAGCATCTCTCCACTGGCTGTGCAGCAGGGAGTCAGTTCCCTTGACCTAAAAGGTGCCACCAGTTCTTCCCCAAACTTCCTTTCCCGGTTGTGTAAAGACCTGGATTTAGTCAGATGCTTGATAAAATGTTGTCTTGTCTCAGAGTCTGCATTAGTGCAGTCGTTTTTAAGGGTTGAAGCCTGCAAATATTCCGAAGTTGGAGATCTCTGTCATTATCTGCCATGAGCTGAGGATTTTTTCATGTCTTTTGTGCTGGAGAGCAGAAACAAAGAAAGAGGGGCAGTGATGTGCTTTGGGGAAGGCTGTAGCTGCTGTGTGCTTTACAAAGGATTTTAAAGAAGCATCCCTGCAGAACTGGGTGCACACCCTGGCCAGCTGCATGTGGATCTGCCACCAGCTTCTGCAGATCTGTGGGTGCAGTGGCTCGGTAGCTGGATTTCTCTGAAAACTGTGTCACAAGCACGCGGGGCAGGCTGTGGGGCATGAGTGCGAGGGGGAAGTGGCCTTGGCAGAAACCTCCGGAAGATGGAGAAAGGTAATCCTCCGCCCTCCGTCGTGCCTGGGGGCAGCACAGTAATACAGAGTCACAGGGATGCACCAACCAGAGGGCTTGTGTGAGCCATAATGGCCTGGATTTTTCAACTAGCAATTTGCTAATAAATTATTTTACTGGTGACACTTTGGAGAGATATCCCTTGGTAGATCAGTTGATTTGGGGATTCCACTACTTAGTGATTTTTTTGGAGGGGTCTAACTTAACTCCCGAGGCTTTTCAAAGCAGGCCACAAACAGCCAAGCATGTACAACTCTTACATCTCCCCTGCTCCACAACCCCCTTGCTGCGTGATTTTTGGATTGAAGAGTTATATATTAAAGCACGTAGAAGAACGAACAGGAAGTTGCTGTTAATGTACAGCAGCAGTGCAAACTGCCCGGTGTCAGGTTCGGTAAGTGCAGTTAAATGTGCAGCTCTCCTGTTGTGCTCCCCTATGTGCACTGCGTGTGATGCTGCTGTTTGGTGGAAACAGAGCTTGGAGCTCAGTAAGAGAAGAAATGCTGTAAGAAAGGTGACTAGGAAGAAGGGGCAGGTGTGGTTTTATCAAATGAGCTGAGACTATCCCTTCCAAGAGTTGGGTCTTGACACCAATGGCCCTGTGGTCTCCATCTTCTGAACACACGTATGGGCTCCTGTGTATAGCCCAACTTTTGCTTTCTTAATTAAACACGGCTTGATATTGTGTGGAGTGGGAGGGATGTAAGTTTAAGATTCTGGCCTAAAGAAAATACTGTTGGTGTTAGGAGGATGCTGTAAAGTCCCATTTGCGGATGAAACTCACTGCTTAAGGTGCTGTTCGCCCATGTTGAGAAGATGTGGCTTGGGTACGAGTTGGCTCAGTGTCCTACAGACCTGACATCACCTCTGTCTGAGCCCAGAGATATTTTTACAGGGTGTTCCTTCACTCAAACAGATCCTCACCCCTGTTTTGAGGAATATGTGATGTCTCCTAGTCCTGTAGCACATAAGTGCGGGCAGTGGAAGGCTTACTTGAGAGGACTTGGAAACATGAAGCTGCAGACAGTATAAAGAAATCTACCTACGTGCCTAAGATAAAACTGTTAATGTAAAACAGGTGTTGAAGCTCCTGATTAAATCCCACAGAAGTCAATGCATGCTTTGATACATGTTTCCCTGAGACAGGTGCTGCTGCAATCAGGTATCAGTGCTCTGGGAAGGCTTGAAGTTTGATTACCGTGTAGCAGCGTGGCTGAGCACATGGTGCTGCTGACTGTGTTAGCTCCTGACTCACAGACTTTGCTACTGCCACCTCCTTTTCCTCACTGCTGCTGTCATGTGCTGCTCTGTGGTCACCCCATCCCACAGACCCTCTCACTATCCCTCGTGCCTGATGCCTCTCTGCTATCAGACCTTTCCCATGGCCATTTTGACACTCTCCATTTGCTGCAGTGTGACTTCAGCAGGCTTTGTGTTGAGCTATGCTTGAAGGTAGCCCTATAACTCACAGCTAGAGATGGGGACATTATGATGAGCTCCATGTGCTCCTTTTTGCCTATTTCTTTGTTTCTTTTTACAACTGAACCAGCTTTTGAGTTTGTAAAGCAGCTTCTGGACTGCCATGGGACAGTGATGCTGCAGTGTATAAGATTCTTGTTGCAAGCCTGTAATTCTGTAACTGGCAGCAACCTTTGTAATTGGGGTGCCTGTCTGCTGAGTTCTTCATTTGTGATGTGAAGGAGAGTCAGCCCCAGGTGAGCAACCAGGGATCTGGGCCGATGGCACAGAGCACCCTCTGCCCTCACTGGTATTGCTCCGTGCTGGTGGCGCTTGGTTCCTGCCGCAGTATGCTGAGGTTGACTTGCACATTTTTTTATTTGCCATGCTTGAACTGTAGCGGTTGGAGTCTTGCACGAGGATGGGAGGCCACATGAAGTACTAAAAACCACCTTTATGTCTGGCCGCTAGTCCCCTGTGATGTGGCTGCTGGCCCTGGGGGACTTGCAGCAACTTGGGAATTCGGTCTTCTCTCCAGGGCAGACACCCAGCTGCATCCCGTGAGGCTGCTCACTTAGCTCATGATTTTATAGCTAAACACAACCAGCAAACTGGATTTGTCCCCTCCATGGTGTGCGGGGGTCTCGCGGCTGTCCCCGCGGGCAGGGACTGGCAGCAAGCCTCGGCTGCCCACCCAGAAGAGCTGTGGTGCCCCGTGCCACCCTGCTCCCTGTCCCCGCTGTGCTGATGCGGCCAGGCCGTACCAGTGTGTGAGGAGAATGCTCATTCCCCTTCCTGTTATAAATAATTGCTGCTTCATGAGGAGCAAGTGTTCAGCAAATTACTGTGGGGAAATAAACAAATTATGGTGCTTTGTGAGAAATTAAGGCCTGCCCTCGTTGCTCGGTAACGGCCTAGGCCTGGGCGGCCCCCAGGCCTGTGCTGGTGTGGGGAGGATGAGGCCAGCGGCCCATGCTGGGAGCAGTTCTCCACAGGGAGGAGGCGGAGGAGCCGCCATCGGTTGTGTGATGGTTTTGTGGCTGGCTTGGCGACTTGTCAGGGAGCTCTTTCTTCTGGGGTGCAGCTGGAATGGCAGGCGCTGACATTTGCTGGTCGGGGTTCAGACAAAGAGGCTTGTATTGGCATTATTGGTGATGAGAGACACCGCTGGATGCATCCTGCCCTCCACCGCTTCACGTCTGTGTTTTGGGCACTGCCTCTGGTGGCTGGCAGCGGCTCTCCTGAGGAGGAATTTGGAGACGAGGGACGTGTGTTTAAAGTGCTTTGTGTGAGACGTCAGCTCAGGGCTGTAAACAGCGCGTGGTTTTGCTCAGAGAAAGCACAGAGCTGCCACCAGCAGCCTTTTTCCATTAAGGCGAGGGCTGGAAACCCTCCTGGCTCAGAGGCCTTTTCTGCTGTGCAGCCACAACTGTGGGAGGAAAGTCTGTGTGCTGCATTTCCACTGTAAAAAAACAATAAATAAAGTAAGAACTGTCAAAGCAGAGAAGCAGCATAAGGGTTTCCCTGAGCTGCTTGTTTTATAGGGCAGTTTTGCTCCACATGGGGCTTGTTGGGTGGGAGTTGCTGGTGAAGGGTAGACATTTTGTTCTTCATGTGAGTGTGGATTGACTCCTGGGGTTCTTGGGCACATACGGTTGTCTGTGTATTGGGTTTCTGTGAATAACTGCTGCTGCTGAGATTGCAGTTCTGTTAATTATTAGTGTAACTGGTGTAACTGTTAATTTAAACTAACACAGACCTTTTCTGGTATGTTTATTTGATGCCTTCTCAATCAGGGAACTCAGCTCCTGACCTCCCCTGCCATCCCCTGTCCTGGCCACCTCTCCTGCCTCCTGTGCTGAATTTAATAGACCAACCAAGTGCAATTTTCTTTCTGTTTTTCTTTCAGATCCGGACTGGGCGTCGCATAGCTTAGGGATCTTCATCTGTTTGAATTGTTCAGGAATCCATCGCAACATTCCACAAGTCAGCAAAGTGAAGTCTGTCCGTCTGGATGACTGGGATGATGCTCAAGTGGAGGTACATGCGTCTCAGGCTTGAAATGCCAGTGAGCTTGGGTAAAACCAAGTCCTCTCTAAAGATATTACAGCAAATGTGATCCCAGGAAACTAAATTCCTCTGTGCAGGAATGAGATCTGTGGTGCTGTACTTATGAGATCTGGTTGAAAAATTGAATAACCATTTCATGAAGAAGTTGGGAGGATTTCCCCTACCCCTATAAAATACCATTAAAAAAGAGTGTATAGAAAATATTAATTCTAAATGGACTGTCTCCGTTTTCTCATGTTACCTCCAGCTGTAGTCTACCATCCCTGCCCAGTTCAGCTGTTTCTGACTCTCTTCCACTTAGCATTGAAAGCTTTTAAACTCAGTGTTCTGAAGAATTGAACCCTTGCAACATAAATTATCCGTATTTATACAACACACCTGAGAAGATTTGGATGATGCTGCTAAAACCAACCAGGAAACCTATATGCTTTGAGTGTCGTTATCTTTAAAGGCATAGAGAATGCTAACAGTCATTGATTTTTATCTTATTTTGTAGATTTGAGGTTTTTCTGAAAGCCACAGCCCTTAGTCATGTGTTTTATGAGGAAAATAGGCTTTTGTTTTGCATGGGCTTTCCCTTCCCTGATTTTTTTTTTTTTGAGTAGACTGCATATGTAAACTCAAGAACCGCCAAAACATGAAAGTAATAATAATAAAAAAATTGCTTAGAAATAAATAATAAAATAAAAGCTTAGCTGCTTGTTCTGCTTGGATGCTTGACATTTGATACAAGGCAAAACATATTTAGCATGGGCTGCATAGGAGCGGATGTTTTTCTTAGGCTTGTAAAGTGACTTTCATTAAATAAAATCTATGAATAGGAAAAGAAGTGGTTTTGTTTGCAGTGTGTTCAGCTAGCCATTTTTATAAGAGGTCAGGAGGAAAGAAGGGCTGTCAGGGCAGATGATTTTTTTTTTTTTTTATATAGTTCAAGCTCCTTTTTGAGGTTGTTGGCATGGCTTTGCAAAAATAAAATTATCCTTTGACAAGCGATGTGTTCCTCACCAAAGCAAACAGCATAGGTCATATTGTCAGGTTATTGCCTTGCTGGAGCCATCTCTGGGAGCCATCACGTTCCTATTCCTGCTGGCGGGACATGCCACCCTGTGCTGCCTTCTGCTGTCGTGGGGACCAGTGGGAATTGTGCACGTGTGACTGGGATGTGCACCCATCCCCAGCACTGTATTAAGCAGATGCTCTCAGGGAGTGGGATGCGATCATTTTCAGGGCAGTCCCTGCCCAGTAGAGTGGCGTGGCTCCTAGGAGGGACAGCAGCCCAAATGATTGAAATGACCTGATGGGATTTCCTATCCTACAGCAAATCTGTAACAAAAAAAAAAAAAAAAAAACAACAACAAAAAAAACACACCCTGGTAGTATTAAGCAGACTGCTGTGGGATACTGAGCACCGACAGTTTTAGCTCCTTTTTCACCTCTGTGCCCTGTCTCTGAAATGTCAGGCTGGATCAGAGTTGTAATATCTGCATAGCCAGAATGTTGACGGGTCTCCAGGGCTAATTTCTGAGGCTTGGTTTGCAGACACAGCCTTTACAGCATCCCTTCTGCACACAGAGAAGCCTTTTAATAAATGAACACAGGCCCCATCCCACTTAGTTTATTACTCTGTAGAAACAAAGGAGGACAAGAAGAAATAGCATTAAAATTTCTTTTTTTTCTTTTTTTTTTTTCTCTTCTCTTTTACAGTTTATGGCCGCAAATGGAAACAATGTAGCAAAAGCAAAATATGAATCAAAAATGCCACCGTTTTATTACAAGCCAACATTTCTTGACTGTCAGTAAGTAAATACCTCTGCTGGTAAACAACATTTATTTGTTTGTGCAGCTGCAGCCTCTGTAATGTTTTAGTTTTCACATGATACATTTTTTCCACTTCAGAGTTTCATTTATAGAAGGCCCTGAAAATCTTTGTTCTTCTGAACGCATATGGTAGAGTTTATACCACGCATGGGATCTTATTTAATAAGTCCGGTTGAGATGATGCGGTGAAGTCAATAGTTTGTCTGTTCCCCAGACTCTTCCAGGTTCCTAAGGCTACAAAAATGCCAATTTCTACCCATTGATTTCTGCCTTTTCAAATAGCCCTTCTGCATCAAAACATAACTCGCTTATCTGATATATGAGAGGCTAGGTTACTTGTAATACAAAAATACTGGGTTTTAGTGCCAAAATGGTGGATTTTCTTTTTTTTCCCCCTTCTTTTATTCTTCATGACATGACAAATAATCTCCTCCATGGGAACAAGCAAAAAGATATTGTATCCCTTACCATGTAGTGTAAACCTCCCTCATCAGCTGGGGCACACTTTACAGACCACGGCAGCTGAGCAGACAGAACGTGCTGTACTGGCCAGGGAGCAAGGAGAGGATGAACGGGTGGTGTTTGTTCTGCAGGATTGTTTCCTAGGGCCTGATCCTGCCATGTACCAAGAGAGTTTTAAATGCTTGTGATAACGGTCTTCTCAGATCCTTCTCTGGAGGGCATATTTTCCAGAGCCTGTATTTTAGTATGAGCAAGCTGGTGAGTAGTAGCCCTGAGCTTGCTGCTTGAACTGCTGTCACCAGTGAACAGCAGGTTTTGTTCAGCACCACATTATGGAAATGCCCAGTCCGTATGTGAGGCTCTGAAATGCGTTCACACATTAAGAGGTGCCTAAAATTGAAATATTGGAAGCATCTGTAGGATTCCCTCTGTGAGATTCTAGCCTTTGAGCAGGAAAGCTTTGCTGTGTTCCCCAAATCACACCACAGGTGAGCCAAAGGGTTCATGAGAGTCTTCATTCATTTTCAGGGTGACTTTTTATTCTTCATCCTATCTCTGTCTTCCTGCATCATGCGAAAAGCCTTTGTAGAAAAGAAAGAAGGGGGCACCTGTTGTCTCTATGAAGTGTATTGGTGGTGCATTCATTACCCACTACTCAACAGTGCCAAAATGCAAAATCTGGGAAGGCCCAGGTGTGAACAGCACTGCCTGGCCTTACAATAAAAAAAACATTCATTTGTGCACAGTTGGCAGATCTTTTCATTTTGATCTTAAAATGTCTTCTGGCAACAACTTCCGCAGTGCCTGCAACTGCAGGAGTGATTTGAGGGTTGGCCAAGCCACTGTGTGTTGTGGAGAAGCGTACTCTGAGCGTGGCGTGGTTTTCTTGCCAGGATTATTTTTCTCAAGAAAAACGTCTCAGTGCCTTACCTCTCCTCTTGCTCCAACACCTGTGCTTTGTGGGAGAGAGCCCAAGGAGAAGCTGCCAGGAAGGAGCTCCCAGCCAGAGCAGTCCCGCAGTCTCTGTGGTGTGTGTAGTGTTCATCCTGGGGAGCAGACAATGCAAATTCAGCTCAACATGGCAGCACCATTGTTTATTTTTTCCTCTATTTGGAGGAAAAAATAGCTTCAGCAAAAGTGACTTTTTTTTTTCCTTTTTGACCCTGCCTCTTCCAGGAAAGAGAAAGGAAAGTTTGAGCGTGTGGGGAGGTTGGGACCTTTCCGTTCCCACCTTGAACGGATGCTCCTGGGTCCTGACTGGAGGAAAGTGGGGGAAGATGGGTCACCACTAGAATAAACTGGGTTTCTTGGGGGCTCAGAAGTGCTTGTGTGGGTGAGGATCTGAAAGGTCAGGGCTGTAGCTTCATAAGGACTCGTGATTGGAAAAAAAGATGCTTCAAACTGGGTAGCTGGAGGAGGTGGAGGGGACTTGCCTTGTGACAGTCAAGAACACAACCTGCCTTCTGCCTGTCTATGCTCAGGTGACAGGATTACTGCTCTTCTGCCTAGCACTGGTCTCCCCACCCAGCTGGGGGATGAGAAGACCTGTCCTGACCAGGCTGCCTGCTTTCCTACAGGCTCTGGCATGCCATTGACCCACCCACCTCCATGCACAAAAGCCTCTGTCTCCCCAGGGCAGATGTATCCCTTTGCTGCAGGGTCTGGTGGCCGCAGGTTTCTTACGATGCATGTCTCAACAACCCTGTGGGGGCTGCGGTGCCCCTTGCAGATGCTTCTAGCATCCTTGCCATCCCTGTGCATCCACTGCTTCATGATCTTGCTCCGTAAATCAATTGCACTTCCTAAGCTGGTGCATCTACAAAAGGAAAATTGCTGCTTGTTTCTCTCTTCTGCTTCTCCTTGGAGTTGGGTTTAAACCAAAAATCTACAGTCTTTTGGCAGAGCATTATTCAGGCTTGTTTCTCTCGTCTTCTCCTTAGTGTCTCCTTGATGTAAAGAAGAAAAAGTGTGCTGCAAGCTCGCCGTGCTACCCAAATGGCAGGAGGAGTTGCTAGCTATGCCAGCAGCAGCTGTGATGTGGATGCTGTCCTTGATAACCAGACAGCTCTCATGGAGTGCTGCGGTCCTGAGAGGATCCAGTACCACGTTTGTGTCGCTGAGATCCAAAATCCCAGCAGCTGGTCTTGCTGTTTTGAGAGTTGATTGTACTTGGGATATTAAGGATGGTCTTCATGTAGTTGTTGTGCTTCTCCTAGTAGTGACAGCATTGGGGGAGTTTGTCTCCCTGTGTCTCAAAACAACCTGCAAGCTGTAGACTTAAATGGAGTAAATTTAAATGGAGTAAAGCCACCCCACTGGCTTTACTGGATGCTGTGGGTGTTTGGCAGAGCTGGAGGTCAGCACATCTCTGAGGCAGCTGTGCCCTCCTGCGCTGGAGGGCAGCTACTGAACAGTAAAGAGCCAGAGATGGCAGAGGCTCCTGCCCAACTGATCCTAGCTCACTGGAGCTCCTGATGCTAAACCCAGGGGTATGATCAGATTTTAACCTCCTTCAACTGACAAGCTGCAAAATAACTGCTTTGAGCATAATGGGAGTGAAATATGTATACAACCCATACCGAAGGGTTTTTGTTCCATCTCACATCTCGGTTAAATTCAATTAGGTGATGCGTGCCAGTCCCAGCTGCTGTTGTGTCCTTTTGGGGCCATCTGACCTGTGCTGCATGTTGTGAGGTGGCTGTGAACTGCGCCCAGCTCCCCTCGCAGCGGTCAGGCTGCAAGCACGCGGAAGGTGGCCCTGCTGCTCAGCCAGCTTTCAGACCACAAGCGTTTTCATCCCTTCTGCTGCTGGGCTGGCAGAAATGTCTGTGGCTCGTTCTGAGCTCACTTAGTTTGGCTTCCTTTGATAATGCAGCATGGGCTTTGCTTCTGCTGTATGTTTCTTTCATCCTGTGGTGCTGTTGCGCTCTGGGGAGCTTTGCCGAGCGGTGGCTGAGCTCCAACCACAGCCCCGTAAAAGCAGTCTCCGAGGTCACGTTGACCCTGCTGGGGCAGCTGCTCAATCTGCAGCCCTTCCCGGATGCCTGGTGGAGATGTATGTGGCCAGGCTTATAACCTGCGAGTTATAAGGGGGGGGGGTGTAAGGTTTTTTTCTTTGTTTCTTTATTTAAGGCTTTTTATTTTGTTCTTAATTAGGAGGCAAGGCTAGTCCTCCTGCAAGCTGCTGCTTATGGGACGGTTTGTCTGCTCTGTGCTTGCAACTTGCGGATATTTTGCATAGGGACAATTTTCAGCCTGCATGCCAGAGTTTCAGAGCTGAGCCTGAAGCTCTGCTTGTGTGGGTGCTCACTGCAATGGCAACGTGGATGTGATGCAACAGGATGGATGTGATCCCTCGCAGCAGCAGGTCCTGTTCACACACTGTGCTGCTATACAAACAGCTCTGGGTACGTCGTGCGTTGGGGATGTTTTGTACAAGGCTGTATTTCTCTGTCTCTGGTCAGAGGCTCCCTCTGCCTTTCAGCAGATAAATGCTAGCACAGATCAGGGGAGCTCTGCCTCTTAAAGGGGTGTATATTTAGCTACCTCCTCGCCTTGCTGCATCCCCATCACTGCAGCAGCAGGAGCTGTTCCCAGCTCGCAGCCCTGGGTGGCATGGCCATGGCTAACACCTCCAGCCACCACTAGCAGCACGCTGTTGTGTGCCGACCTGCGTTCTGCAGCATCTGGAGGTTTTGATGCTTCTAATTACAACACCCTCTGTTGGATGGCTGCGGTGGCTGGGCATGTTTTGTGGAAGCTGCTCTCAAAGTCGGCGCATCAGGATGCTGACATATGAGCCATAATAAGGACAGGCTGTTCACTCATTTCAGTCTTTTCTTTGGGAATCCCTCTGCCTTGGTTGCTTGAAGAATTGCAAAGTTCAAAACAAGAGGGAGGAAGTGCTCTGGAGCCAGCTTGTCTTTTTTTTTCTTCTTGCCTGTAAAGTTGCTTCATTCCTTGGAAAATATGTGGTGTTGCCTGCTGCATCTGGCTTCTGCATTCTCCAGAAACCCCATCGTGGCTTCCTGGCTCTGTCAGAAATTTGGCAGTGGTTACAGAAGTTGGAGGGGTGCTCTGGAATTGCCCGGGGAAATTTTACCAGCTGTGTATAGGAAAAAAAAAAAAAAAAAGGCAAAAACAGACCAAACAACAAAAAATCCATTCTGCCCTCTCCTTTCAACTTCCATCTGCCAGCAGCTTGGCCCACGCATCAGGAGCAGTGAGCAGAGCAGCCAAGTTTTGTACATCTGGGGAGTCCCTGAGGCTGAAAAGAATACCAGACCCTGCTCCTGCACCAGCACAGCGCTGACCCAAAGAGTGTTGGGTGAGGAACTTAAACCACAAAATCTCTCTTTGGATGGTCAGGAGTGATCTTGTTCCAGCTCTGTATGCTGGCAGCAGATTGAGAGCTGTACCAGTAGTGTTTCCTGGGGTGGATACAGGCAAGCACAGGGTAGAAGTGAAGGAAAAAGGCCTTCTTCAGCCATATGCTTGACAGAAAGCTCTTAGAAGATGGAGACGAGCTCTTACTGGGCTTTTGTGATGCTGGAAGTACGTCCATGTCCCTGCCCAGCACTTAACAGTGGTTCATGTTGCTTTGTTGCTTGATTCAGTAACACAGAGCGTCATACGTTTGGTCTTTGCAAAACACTGAAATACACTGACTGTACAGTGCATTAAGTGCCTTGGTAGGAAAAATGGGGCGGTATGGGTTGTGCTGGGAAGTTGCCTCCTCTGGAATGAGGTGAGGCATCAGTCAGAGATGATGTATCCCAGTGAGGCTTAAGCATTAAGGTTGAGCATTTTGCTCCAGCTCCTACTTACTAGTAAGATTCTTCAGATCTTATATCCATGGCTTTCAAAAGTGCCTTGATGCCTTGGGTATAAAAGCTTTTGGGGTACTGCAGCACAGCCTCTCAAAGACTGGCTGCTCATCGGTTCCTGAGTGCTGGAGCCTCCTGTGATGGCTTGAATCACGCTCAACTCCCCTTGCGCTGGTAAGGCAAGAAGTAGTGAAAGCTGTCTTACCCCATAGGAAAAGGTGCTGGAGCAGGATGTGAAGCTGGAAGGGTTTTTAGTCTACACTGCAATGGCTGTCCTTGCACTGCATGAGCAAAAATTTGGGCTCAGAGTTAAAATTTCATTAAAACAGAGTTTTGACAGAAACTTGGCATAGCTGTGCCCACAGAATTGCCTTTGAAAAAGCATTTTTATTTTTTTCCTGGACAAACCTCTGACAAGCTCCAGATGCTGCAGATTTGGGTTTCGGAGAAGACATTCCTGGATGACATTCCTTAGGCTCTGTCTGGTTTGGTGGCTCACAAGGACGTCATCAGAAGACTGATGGTTGCTCTTTAATGGCTTTTGGGCCACTTACAGCTCTGGCTGGGGTTTCTTGACTGGCCTACGTGTCCAAAAAGGCACAGCAGCCATGGAGTCCCTGTGGTGGGTGCACCATAGAGCATCCCAGGAAAGCCAGCCCTGCTGAAGGTTTTGTGTAACAATAAATTGAACACTATAAACTTGGCTGACCAGAACTCCTGTGTGGAGCAGTGAGGCCATGCAGCCACAGTTTGATATCAAACTGTTTGAACACAAGAACAGCTTTTCCTGTGCTGTTTTCTGCTCTGCAACAAAGGCTTTGAGTGTGTGGGACCAAGATAAGGCTGCTGCACTGACTTTTAAATCATTTCTTGCTGATCCTTTGGCAGGGGCCACGTGCTTTTGTGTGGGTGGCCAGGCAAGCAAAGAAGTACCTACGATGAGATTTGGAGGTGTTGGTGTTGGCAGTGCGTTGTTGGCCGCCAGATCGACTGCCTCCTTGGTGCCACGCAGTCCTGCTCCGTCCGGTGGGCAGCTGCTATTCTGTTGGAAATGCAGTCTTTCCTTATTTTTTTTTCCTTTGCTCCCAGGTTTTTATCCTGATAATTACAAAGAGCTTTGTTTTAATTGCCAAAACCATGACACATTCCCTGTAAGCAGCAGCTTGCCAGACTTTAGGTGGGCTGTTGAAGCTTTTGGACTTGATCCTGAAAGCTGTGCGTCTCCGCAGTTCAGGAATGATGGTTGTATTTTTCTAACAAATACAAACTGCCTATTTGCAGCATGTCCCATCACCAGAAATGCAATAAAATACCATAAGGCTACTGCTACAATCATTTCTGTTCACAGAGTCTTGAAATCAAAGGGGGCTTTGGATGTAGTGTCCTGTATTAGGCATGTGATATCTGCCCTGGGTTATTTACATACAAATTAACCTCAAGAAAAATACACTCAACTGAAACAGAGAATTCTGTCAGCAGCAAATGTCTAAAAGCCCCCCAAAGGTATACTTAAAATGAAATGGAGATCAGATCTGAAGTCTAATGGAAACAGTAGAGGGACTATATGGCTTAGGGACCTTTGGCTTGGCCCTGAGGTCTGATTGCTTTCAGATCCCATAGATACTGAGACAAATTCCTGTTTAGATTCATGCAAGGATTGCCAGTGACACTAGGGTTTAGCTCCAGACTCAAAAGCTTTTTTATTTTTTTTTGTGGCAGGATTGCCTCCGGTCTATGGTACTGAGTACGGCCAAGTCCCTGCTCAGCCTCTCAGTCACCCATAAGGAGATGCTGGACTCCTCGCTGTCCTCCTTGGGTCTTTGTTTCAGTTTCTTTTGCTGGAGCTGTTCTGCTTTCTATAAATAACAACTGGAGCAGAAGCTGCAGCTGCTGGCCTCACACCGAGTCGTCCTAACTGCGGGCTGCTCTTGGCCTATCTTGACTTTTGTGAAATTGTTGCTGAAAGAACCCAGGTTTGTGATGATGAGGAAGGAAGAAAGAATGTGTGAGGTGGGAAGTTGTGTGCGCTGGGAACGCAGCGTGGCCAGAGTCTTACCTGCCGTAGGACTTGCCACTGGAGCCACTTGTGGTCTGACCCAAGTGCTGGGAGAGGTTACCGAGAGATTTTTGCAGCTCCTCAGGATGTACATTTGGGCTAGGTGCCTCACGGCTGATGAATCTGTGCTCTCTTGCACAACAGCTGTGGAGACACTGAGCCACTGTCATTGACAGCATCACGGGAAATAAGTCATTGCAGAGCACTGTTCCCTAAGGCATAAGACCAGCAGAGTGTATCTGTTGTAGTATTTGCATTATAGAGCAGGAGTGTTTTCCCATTGCTGCGCGTGAACCTTATTTAAACATTTGCATTGGAAGGCTGACTTTCAGAGGCTCCCGAACAGCTGCAGCTCCTGCTGAACCCACTGAAGTCAGCTGGAGCTGAGGGTGGTGTGAATTCTCTTCCTTATCGTTAAATTCCTAATTGTCTTGTTGAAAAGGTCCAAGTTTGGCTATGGTGACAGCAAGCTGTCTGCAGCAGCCAGGCTGGAAAACTGCAAGAACAGAAACAAATTTAAGTACCAATGTTGATTTTTTTTTATTAAGTTTCTGTAGCTTTCTCGATGAGCAGCAGAAGTATAGAAACAGGCAATTAAATTCTTCCTTCTGGGTCAGCAGTCTTCTACATTTACAGGCTACGGTGTTGTAGGTATTGGATCAAGAAAGAAAGCATCCTGCTCAGCCCCGAAGAGCCCCTTGTACACTTCCACAAAGCCCCTCTGAATCCCCCTGTGAGCATCTGCGGACGGGTTATCCTCAGACTAGAGCATGGCACAGGGTGACAGCAGAAGGGGGATGGGTGTTTGCCTCCCCAGTTCACAGTCAAACTTTTAGATATATGTGTAACAACTAAAGATCAGTCCTGAAAACAGGAACAGAAGGGGGAAAGGCAGATTCAGTGCATTATTTCTGTGACAGCAGAGGCTCACAGTTGAGTTTTGGATGCAGAGAATCTGTGGCGCTCCCTGAGGCTTGTGGGAGAGGGGTGGGAAGATGAAACAATGGGTGGGATAAAATATATGTGATTATTTCCTCCTTTACTTCCAGCAAACCTATTACAGCCACGGCTCTGAATAATATCTTGCAAAGTTGATCTATTTGTTTGCTGTAGCCCCCAGATGAATTTTCACAAGCACTAGTAACATGCTTATCTTCTTTGAACATTTCTGGAATGTGTCTTGCTGGGAAGCTAGTGTTAAATTTGTGCGGTCAGCAAAAAAAAAAAAAAGGCAGAGATGGTTGAGCATATGAACAGTTTTTGTTAGCGGGGTGTTGATGTGTTGAAGTGTGATGGGTTTTACAGAACACGCCTGATGCTGGGGATCTTTCACTGTCATCAGTATAGGCCACTTCTAAATGTCTGCTGTGAAGCTGGGATGACACATGCCATTATTTCCTTGTGTTGCTGCCTGCCTGGGCTATTTAAGGTTCCCATGCAATTAACAAAGTGCAGTTAGAGCTGTTTGAAGCAAATGCTATCGTATTCTAGATTTAAACTACTTATGCCCTTCATTAATTCCAGTACTCACCCTAAAATAAAATAACAAAAATGTATTTACAGTGTCTGGGTTGTTTATTCCTTTCTGGAAGTCTCGGTATCATTTTCAACATGAAGAATAGAGGACTTCATAGTAGACACATTTTCCACCGTGTGTCACAGATTTTGTTCTTAGGGTTAGCAGTCCAGGCTGTAAATTTGGATGTACCAAATTTCTGTTTTCGTATCAACAGTTTTAGGGCAAAGATTTTTTCTCTTGTATGTTTGTCATTATTGTTGGTTTTGGTTTTGTTTTTCATTCAATGATCCCATTTACTAAAGAATTCAGTCTGAGGAGCTTGTGTTTAACATTGTTCATGTACTGTGGGAATTATGTGCAGGGGCTGATCGGGTGGGTGGAAATGGGCTATTTTGCTAAATCTGTAGGTCTTAGTAAATTTCCAATAAAATAAAACAATTGATTTGCTGTCTAACACAATGGAAGAAGCGCTTGACTCCAAAGTGTGCATTTTAATTTTAGGAAGACTTTTAAATCACAGTTGTATTTTGATTGTAGAATTAACGATTATGGATTCTTCCTTAGTTTATCTTGGACAGTGTCTACTTTTTTCTTTTTTTTTCTTTTTTCCAGACTGCTGCGGGAACAGTGGATCAGAGCCAAATACGAAAGGAAAGAATTCATTCACAGTGAGAAGCAGGAGCCTTATTCTGCAGGTAGTGAAAGAAACTTTTGGCAGATAAGTTTTTTCACATCCAGCACCTTCCATTTTTCTTCTCTCCGTTTATATTTTCTTTATATTGATTATTGCTTGTATGTCACTAAAGAGGAAGAGAAAGCATGATCTTTTGGACAAGGTTTGTCCTGGTGTTCCACGTATTTAATTGGGAATATTGGAAATGTCAATGCCTGATGGAAAGAAATGAGTTATCAGGAGTCTTTCTGTTGACTTCAGTGGGCTGTTCACCCACAGTCAGATAAAGTACCAGTGATTTTGTTTCTGATAGCTGGAGACATAAATGCACATTAAAATGCAGGTAAAGGTGTTTGTCTCATCAAGGTGGCTGTGGAAAGATGAAGTCGGATTAACGACAGTCTGGGTAATGGTCAGTAAGGGCCAGGTTCAGAGAACGAGTCAGTTTCCTTAAAGAAGGGCAGAGTGTAAAGAGGAGGTGCAGGGCTTGGCCAGGTTTGTTGTGCAGCTGCACCAGCATAAGGACTGGCACGAATGCGCATGAAATTAACTGGGTACTTTTTTGCTATATGTAAGTGGCCTTTAATTTATTCTGCATATTAAGGAGTTGACACCAGCTATGTGCATGCATGACTCCGGGATAATTTTATTACTGAGAACCATGTTACTGATGAAAGGTTAAAATTCTATTTTCATTCTGCTGTTCAAGACTAATAACAAGCAGGTAGCTCCAGCAGTTTGCTGCTATTAAAACTTCAATTAAAATCTGATCTCATATAGTCTCAATTTATGTTTAGAGTCTTTCTGCTCTTTTTTCTATATATGAAACCTGCACATAATGTGCGTGCATGTGTGTGTGTGCAATCCATATTCATGCATAGTACGCTGCACATTTTATTTTAGGTTTTCCAAACAGCCTGCTGGAGTTGGATATGTTGTATTAATGATAAATAGTTGATTTCCTAGACAGATTTGGAATTTATCTGCCAATACGTGTATAATGTTCACCCAGGAATAATGTTGCCATTTCTTACCATGCAACTTTTAGATGGAAAAATCCATATTGAACTGGGTACTTCAGGCAAATGCATCATTTTAAGCATGATTACTCCTTTTGTCTCCAAGAAGAGGGTGTACCTGGTTGGAGAGAAGTATTTGTTTCAGTGTTGTTCGGGCAGAAGGGCAGTGTGCTCTGAACTTTCTGACAAATACCATAGGAAGAGCTCGAACATGAGTTTATTTTAGCAACACGTTTTGTAGCTGCTTTTTGGTAACGCTGTTACATAATTTTTGACTGCATGGTGATGGGGTAGGGTTTTCTATCCTCTTTGAAGTTCAAACATCATTAACGGCAGAACATAAAAGAGAACATGGCAAGCCATTTTAAATGAACAACACTTGCAGGAGAAGGAGAGGCAAGGAAGGCAGATTGATGGGCACCTTGTAGGTTGTGTGCCATTTTTTAAGTTTGGTGTATTTTCTCTGAGAATTGTATCATCATCAAAATCCAGCACAGGAGCTGTGTGAATTACCTGGGCGACGCTAACCAGGATGTCATCCGTTCATTCTTCTGGACAAAGCAGGGAGGTGGGGGCCAAACTTCCAGTGCCAACTTATCCTTTCTGCTTCACTGTAACAGCTCCTGAAGTGTGGTTGCATACCCGTGCTTCAGCCTGTGCCAAACCATGCTGCTGCTGCTGGACAACGTGACGTAGCTCAGCTGGGGACACCGTTCAGTTCTCTGGCTGTTACACGGGGATCAGTTGTTCCCCTGGCTGTGGCTTGTGTTGTGTATGGTGCTGGACCACCAGGTTGCCAAGCTGGTGTGAACCCAGCTCCATCAAGGAGCTGCTCTGAGCTATGCCATCCAAGGCAGGCTGGAGTTTGGCACTTGCAGAAGATGCTCAGCCAGATCACAGATCCCGGCTCTGCCCTTATCGCTGCTTGCAGGGGTCGATCCAGCTTAGCAGCGTGGAGGATGCACCTGCTGCGGGGTGGTCCTCATGTGCCTGCTTGTGCTGGGTTCAGTGCTGCTGGGAGCTGCAGAGCATCTGGGCAATTGCTTTCCATTTGTGACCTCCTGAATGGGGATGCATTGGGGTGGGACTGATGCAAGGATGCCCTCTTGCCCACCCCACGCTCAGTTTGTGTCTCATTTAAATGTATGTATATCTCTCTTTCTCTCCAGTGTTGCCTTAGACCATTTTTTCTCACCATTCTGAATTCCCTGGAGGGGTGTTAGATTACCAATTTCTAAGCATGAAACATTTTGTTGTTAATAGAGATGTCGGTATCCATTTTGTTGATTGTTGGAAGATGTAATTCCATTTTACAATCCCAAGGGCAGTTTTGCATTCTGATATTTGCTCAACAATTGCATGAAAATAAGAAAATGCTATCTTTGAGCAGTTTTGAGTAACATCCTTTTCCAGGCAGCCTGAAGAAACCCTAGTCAGAAATTCAGTGTTCTCGCTTTCAGAAAATCCTTTGGGGAGAGACTGCCTGGAGCCTGTAGATGCCAAGCAGAAGCTATCACAGCCGAACTGACAGACCTTGGAGAAATGAGTCTCAGGACAGGAGTGTCAGATGTGCAGGTCAGCGCTGAGATAGTCACGTAGGGGAGCCTGGCAGGAGGATGCAGCAGACTCATTGGCTGCTGGTGAGAAGTATAAACAAGAGACAGAGGAGTGTGGGATGCAGAGGCCATGGATGGCTCTTAGCCAGCTGCTCCAAAAGGCTTTGCATAGCCCCTGGACCAACAGGAAACTGCCCTCTGTGATGGGAAGCAATGTAAGGTAGCAGAAAATGGAGCTGGGAAACAGACATACCTTGTGTGAACAGCAATGCTGTGGGCAACTCTTGAGTGTTCAAGCAGCTTCTCAAACATCACCCCAGAGAGGAGCCCTGGCTGCAGATCCACGGCTCCTGCTTCAGACGTCCCCTCTCTGGGACGCACTGTTACATCTGCAGTTGTGGCCATTTTCCTTGGAACAAGATTCCTTATAGGAACTTCCACTGAAATTTTAGGAAGTTTCTTGCTCCCACAGGAAGCCTTTGGGTGTTAGCCCATGCACCACTGACAGCTGCAGCTTCCAGCTCTTGTGCCGTGGGTTAGTATTTCAAACTTTGATGGTTTCATTCCTCTGAATGAACCGTCATTAATGAGTATGTTAGCACCATTGATTTTAGTGCAAGGAGTCAGTTTGAGTTCAGGTAGTGCAGGAAGATTAGTAAAACAGTGATTAAATGCTTCGGTGATCCACTATCGATTCTTAGATACACCCTTTTATACGTTTGAGCTCTTAATTCGACTGTAGTATTAGAGCTAAATAATCTGATCGTCCTAGACAGACTTCATGAGGCAAAACATTATTTACACCCCGGTAATCCTGATTAATGCTGTGGTTGTCTTCCTCGTGCTACTGATACGTTTGTTGCACAGTGGCATAGAAAAATACTGATTTTAAGACCCACACATTAATGTGTTTGAGGGTGGTTTTATCCCTTCTGATAAATGAACTGACTCAATTACTGTCAGTCTCCAGCTAATTGTCCCCTCTCGGGAGTTTAATGGGGCACAGGCAGCGACTTGTAGAAGTGAAGGGTGGTATTAATTTCCATCAAGTTCCGATCTGAAACTCGAGGCAGTTGAAAGGTTTGTGTGATTGTTCTTTAAAAGCTTGGATGTCTTCCCCTGCTGTTGACTGGCAGCAGTTACAGCAATGCCTTCCAAATGTCGTGCTGAAAGTTAGTTCTTTGGGTGGTTTTGATTACTCTTTCTCAAATGGATTTATTGTAACCAAGGAAGGTGTGGAGGGAGCAGAACAGAATGATGTTTTCAGAGCTGGAGCATTATGATAATATAAATTGGTAAAGGTGCAGCTGCTCTAATGCATCTCAGGCCACAGACAAGAGAAGGGGATGTGCATGTGCCAAGAGAAAGCAGAAGGGAGGTGTCAGCTCCTGTAAGCCTGCCTTTGGCTTCTGATGGACCTGTCTCACTACCACCAAGGTGCAAGGAGATCTTTGGATCTTCACTTTAACATTAGCAAATGAAACTGCTTTACCTGGTGTTAAATCTCTTAATGCTCATCAGGAAAAAAAATGGCATAACTTTGCAGTTAGGGTCGTGACAGCACTTACCCATGGGCCGAGCATGGGAAGAACAGTTAGAGAGAGGTAATGGGCAATGAACGGAGATGTCAGTCTGTGTAAGAGTAGTTGGCACCTTTTTCTTGGCAACACTGATGGTGTTGGTCTGTTATCTGGTGCTCGTGCTCATTGTGGGTGAGCCCTGAGTGCTTGTGCAGTCCACGCAGACAAAGACCACCACAACAGAGGTCCCACCTTTTTTTGACTCATATCTGCACAATTGATGGTAGGCAGATAAGATGCATCTGAAAAGTATTCTACAAATAAATCAATGTGAAACCAACTGAGTTCCCTTCTGCCATTGCCTTACTGTTCCTTGTCACTGGGGAGAATTTTTTCCCCTCTCTCTTTGCCTCCTACGCCATCTTTCCAACAGCAATTTCCATGCAGGACCCAGCACTGAGATGTTCTGCTGGAGGGGATGTGAGAACTGGCAGTCAGTAGCTGTTGGAAGATGTAAAGGTTTGAAGTGACCCTCGACTGGGTGGTGAGGCGAATCCTGTCTCGTGCTGCAATGAGCTGGTCCGATGCCAAAGCTTTTCTTTGAGCTCCAGCTGGTTGCTGCTTGGTGGGTGCATTTTGTCTCACCACTGCTGGGAGGGGGAGATGCTACAGATTCCCCAGGGTGCTGCCGTGAGGAAGACACTGAGCTGCAGAGAGCAAGCAGCTCATGTAAAGTGTCTCTCAGGCAGGGTACGTTACAGCAAACGGGAAGGTGATAGGAATTCTGCTTCCTAAAACCAAATTGATTGTACAAAGTTCAAACAAGGCAATCTTGAATGTTCGCATGGTGTTCCCCTGGCCTTGCTAAAGCCACACACATCTGAGCAGACTGTTTCCTGCTGGTCTGCTCCCTGAGCTGATCCCCTTGTTTCCAGCAAGGATGCTGTTAGCACTTTCCTCCTTCCAAAGCCAGCTGTGAAACTCAGTGTTCTGCAGAGATGGGGGTGCTCTCAGGGAGCCAGAGGAGCACCATGGATACAAGGAACAACAAGGGGTTGGGTTTTGGCTTCAAAGCTACCAACTGTAGTAGTGGCAAAGGCCATGTAAATAATCTTTTGACCAAACACTTGATGTTATTTAAACTAAAGCAAAGGCAGGGTCATCTCTATGGGGGGGGGAGAGAGATTCTGACTCGCTGCTCTTCTTAAAGAGTCCAAGCCCAGGAGAGCAAAGCCTCACAAGATGTATGTACAGCTAAGGGATTATTTATGCCATGTATTGTTATTTAATAAGGTCATTGAGATGGTTCAGCAGTGATTTACGGGCGCTCAGACCAGAGTGGAGGTGCTTTCCAGCACAGTGTGAACAGATGGCGAGCACGGGGTGAACTTTGTGCAAGCAACAGCTTCACCAAATGCAGCTTGCTGCAACTTTGCTGCAAATGCTTTCTTGTATTTTCTATAAATAGGCCGGCACGTCCTAGTGCTGCTAATTTATCAGATCCTGGAAGAGCAGTCAGTAACAGGAGATTCACAGATCAAACGTGCTGCTACCAAATCTGCACGCCAAAACCATTCCATTTTAGTAGGACAGGGGAGCAGCAGTCCTCCCTTCCTCACAGCTCATACTGCTGGGTATCTTTCATGTTGAGACATATCCCAAAGGCGTTCGGGATGTGAATGTATCCTTTGCAAGGAGGGAGGTTGTAAATGCCAGCAAGCATCATTGCTTTCATTCTTCCATCATGGGAGGCTGCAGCTCCTCAGCTGATGCAAATTGTCCCTAGGTCCTGTAAAAATGGCGAAGGAATTGAGATTTACACAGGCTGAAGATTTAAACCCTGCCCTTTGAGATGGAAGTCGGAAGAGGCTTTGATTGTTTGATTGGTGGTTGTATGTCTGAGGGTGGTGGCCTATTGCTCCGCAGCGTCAGATAACAGGGTATCACTGCAGCCTTAGATGGCTTTAGCCTCTGTTGGCTTATATTCCTTCTATCTGTAGCGTGGACTAGATCTCGTTGTCATTACTGAGGTCTGAGAAGGGTGAGCTCTAACTCTGCCCAGGTAGCTCCGAAGGGTGGGCGTTTGGCTGAGGGTGTCTGTTCACTTGCCCTGTGTTGTCTCAACACCCCAGAGCTGACTTTGCTTATGTGTTAGTTTGTATTTGTCTGCAAATATGATAGCACAGTAAATTATGAGACATGAAAGAACACCCCAAAATAGTAAAATCTGTGCACTTTCTCTTCCATGTGGCTCTTGCATAACTCAGAAAACAATCTGAATTAATTTTTCCCTGCGCTTGCACAGTTGGAAGGCTGCAAAGGACTAGAGCAAACACACGGGATGTGAATATGTTCCTTCTCGCTGCGAGGAAGGTACCCGTATTAGTTCAGCCTGACCTACAGTGATGTAATGCAGTTTATTTTGGGCGTGATCAGACAAAGCGGTGAGCAGTGTTGCAGTTCAAACCCAATTATTTTAAGTGACAGGCCTCTTCCTCTGCTGTCACTTCCCCATTTCAGCGAGTGAGCCTACAGTGACACAGCGGTGCCGTGCTTCAGCCCTGTGTTTTTCTCAGCCTCAGAAGCAATCAGAGCGCAGAAATAAAGCACCAGCTAGAGGGCTGCTGATGCCGTTTAGATGTTAATGCACGCAGTCCTTAAGGAAATGCTTGTGCGGGAGGGAGCTGGATGTGCTGCGTGAACCAGCACCGTCCCCTTGGCTTGGCCAGCACACGCAGTAGGACCCGAAGGTGGAGGTGATGGGGACGGGACAGAGGCTGGCCAGGGACAGGGCTGTGCCCTCTGAGCTGTGGCTGACAATGAGAAGAGAGGGTGAAAGTGCAGAGTGGAGGGAGGAGATGGGAGACGGCGGGGTTGCAGCTTTTCACAACGACAGCAAAGGAAAGGTGGTCGGACTTTCCCTGTGAAACGCTTTTTGCCTTTCATTGTCAGATGCTTGCAGGAAGTGGCCAGCTTTGGTGAATTCACAGCTTCAAAATGCAGTTAAAAATTATCAAACTTTGCATTTGCCCACCTTTCCTTTGTGGGGTGGGGGAGAAAAAGTGTCACAGGCCATTTCAGAAGGTCAAATCACTGCTACCAGAAGCGTCCAGCCTGGTAGGATGAATTCTGAATTGTAAGCCGAGAGCTTCTGGGAAGCTGATGTATTTCCCCCTCCTCCTGGTTAATTGGCAGAGCACAGCCTGAGGGTCTTGGGGGGGCTGGAGAGAGGAGAGGGCTTCTGTGGGGGGGAGGTTTGTGTCCTGAGGAGCCAGGGAGGACAGGGATGGTTTGTCTGTGCTGCAGCCCACTCTGGTGCTGTTCAAAGGAGAGGCGTTTTCACCAGCATCCTTCTATGTACACATATGTGGCTGTGCCAGTAACTCGCTGCCCTGCAGCAGAGCCCTCGCAGGGAAGGGCAGTTGGAGCAACAAAGAAATTGATGCTACTGCAAAGGCTTTCTGAAAGAGACATCTGCAAAGTATCAGCTGAGGGCCTGTACAGTATCAGGGTCACAGCAGCGGGTTGTGCACCGAGGTAGGCAAGGGTGGCTTTATGGGTTTTGTTGTTTGGGGATTTTTTTCCTCTCTCCTCCCCTTTTCTGATTTCTGGTAATTCTCCCTTCAGACAGGGCAGTGCGTGGCCCGGGGGCTATGGGAATGGCATGAAATTGCAGAAAGTGAATTCTCCAGGTATTGCTGGGAAGGCACACTCTGGTTTCTGTACCCTCCTGCTGCTGCTTTGTCTGAACAATGTGCATTGAAATGTTGACTTCTTGGGCAAAGATGCATTTTCTGATGCAAATGCTTTCAGTGAGGGAATGAAGCGTAATGCTGGGTGGTGTTTGCCTTTGAGCCCCATTTCGCAGGTGGGTGCATGGAGGGCCCTGGGGGTCTGCATGCTGCTGGGTGGCAGGGGACGGACCCCAGCTCTTGGTCCCTTGGGGGGTCAATGCCGGTGGGAAGGGGGGTCACGGCCTCAAGGTGAAGCTCCCTGGGTTGCAGCCAAGGTTTTAGGCTGGTGGCTGGTTGTGTTTATCATCAGGGCTGGTGAGCATGGCCGCTTGGCCCTGTCCTATGTCTCTGAGGGCTGTCTGCTCACAGGTGAGGGCCATGCCCTTGGCTGGTGTGAATGTGCGTTGGGTTCTGCTCTCTGAATGCCTTGACGTCAGGCCCGGTCTGTGTTCAGAGCATCACGATGCCGTGGGTAATGAGATCCCCTCCTGACACCTGATGTAATGGTACTGTGGGAATAACCTGCTATAGATGATGGAAATCTATTGTGTGAAACCATCTCCACCCAGGCAGGCAGCAGTGTCGCAGGTGATTCCTGTAGCATCCTGTACGTGCTGGTGAGCGCGTTAAGCTAGGGTCTAATCGAAACTCTATTCTTGCAAAGGTGTTACCAGCTGAACGAGGAGCTGCTTTTAGTGGTGGGAAGGCTTGAGCCAGCTGATGTGCTCAGAACGGTAGCCTGATGCCAGCTTCTCTCATGCAGACTGACAAGAAGGTTATTTCACTGCTGTATTTTTGCAGCCACATACAACCCCATGTGGACAAATCCTTGGCTGATGTTCCTGTTTACATTTCCACCAAGTCCAGTGAAGCTCTTCTCACTTTCCCCAGGTGACGATGGCAATGTGGTGACAAGCACTGCACGACCGCAGAGCGGGACTGCAGTGCAGTTGGGTGTGAGGTAAGAGCAGGCAGGCAGCATTCCCTCGGAAAAAAAGGAGGCATTGCCCCACTGAAAGAGTGGCTCTAAAAAAGTCAGCTTCATTGTTTCTTTGGCAAGCATGTGAATTATCCTGTTGTTCTATAAGCAAGGAGAAGTGGAGCATTTAGCAATCACACAGCTGCATCTGGCTGGGATTGTCCAAGACACTGAAAAGCCAGAGGGGAAGATGAGTGGGCAATGCTTGCATAAGCTTTGGCTCCTTAGGACACCAAGCTTACGAGAAAGATAAGAGAAGCCATGTGACAAGTTTTTTATTTTTTTGTAACAACAATAATTATATAATTATATAAATATATTAAAATTAAGTATGCTGATAATGAAAATGATGAGCATTTCCAAGCTTACCATCAGTAGCTCACCCAATCCAATGAACAGGCACCAGTGCCTGCTGTAGGAGAGTGTTGTGGTGCAAATCCTTTCAGGGCAGGATTTGGTTTCGCTCTGTCTGCAGCGAGCTGCCTGATCAGCAGCGTGGCTCTGGTGTGAGGCGGGTATACCTGGCCACACTGCAGCTGTACACGGGCAGCCCCTCTCCTGTGTGACCAGGCCAGGGATATAAATGCTTCAGCACTTTTTTCCCAGTGCTCCTTCTCCCCCCCCTTAGTTTACAACGTCTCCTTGTGACACAGCAGCCCTCATTGCCAGCAGGCGACTATGCCAGGCTGAGCGGGGCCGCGGCGGCTCTGCCTGCCCGCTTCTTGCAGGGCTGCAGCCTGAGCACGGGAAGTTCGCGAATGCTAAGTCCTGCAGCTGATCTGGTGATCGATGGGACTGGCTTTGCAATAGCAACTTGGAACTGTTCTTAATCAGGCTGTAAGTACCAGTAAAAACAAGTTCATAACCTCTGCTACCTGTTTGGTCTTCCAAGCAGCAGAGAAGTAGCTGTGAAGCAGTTGCAATGGTTTGTGGTCATGAAACCCCCAAATCCTAGCGATATTTCTGTTGACAGCAGTGAGATTTGAAGTGTCACTTTATAAACATTGAGTTACATTAGACTCTGAATACCACAAAGGTCTTAAGATCCACACAGATGATGCAGAGCTATAAGTAGTCTTTAAAGCGCAGCCTGCGTCGTGTGTCTGTAAAGTGAATAGAACCATGCAAATAGAGAGTTTATTTTCCTCCCCTTCTGTTTTTATGCTGGCAAGTTTCCCATAATGCCAATGACTTGACTCTTGATTTACACCATATATAGAAATTTAGGAAAAGGCTGTTTATAATGGGCTCTTCTGCCATTTTGTGAGTTGAACTTCTGAAGATCCTGGTTTCATCTGTAATCTCCACCCAAAGATCTGATTTTTTTCAGCAATTTCCGTGAATGTAAATCTTTATTTAACCTCAGTGAACCCATGACTGATTGGCCAACAGAGCTGTCAAAAGCTTTAGCAAGCCTTGACCTTAGCCCACAGAGAGGAATTTTCAGTACAAAGAAATCAGTTAATTTATTTCCACTGCCTAGCCTCAAAGAGGAGTGTCACTTTGCTCTGGATGATTTTTAATGCCACTGTTATCTGATGATAGCTGCAAAATGGATGAAAGTCTCTTCTTATGCTTGAAAGGCTTGAGAATTAGAGCTGGGCTTTGAGCGCAGCTACGGCGTTTTCCTCTGGTGCCTCTCTTTGATGGGCAGCGCTTGTTTTCCTCGTGCAGACTGAGGCAGGGCTGCAGCGTACATCGGAAGGTGAGGCGTGCTCAGTGACCTGCAGAGCATCCATCACAGTCTGGTGCTTTCAGTATGGCCCTTCTCTCCCTCATCCCTGTAAGCAGAGCCTTCGTGGACCTGGAGACTGAAATAAAAGAGGAGTGCTGCTAAAAAGCAGGGAAGCTAAGGGCAGCCTGATATTGTGCTGAAACTTCATGCAGAGTCCCGCACGGCTCAGATTTAGCCAACAGCAAAGATGCTTTGTGGGAGGAAGTCATGACAGTGTGATGCCTGCTGGTGCTCGGTGTGCGTACCGTGATTGCATCACTGGTGCCTTCTGTTAAGTCATGGTTTCCAGTAAATTCCCAGCAGCTGCTTCCGGTGTTTGGCTGAACTGAAGTGCCGGGTTTGGCTCTTACTGAGTTCTGCAGAATGTTGTTGCAAAGCCGCGCTCAGCCTTTCCCTTGTCTGTGAGATCTTGGCTAGTCCGTCCCTAGCTCTGGCTCCATTTTCACCATCCCCAGCTGAAACCAGGAGCGATTCCCGTTTGGCATTGCTGTACCCTTGCAAGCTGGTTTTGTGCCCTGAGGGAGGTGAGGGCTGCCCTTGGAAGATGGCTGGCTCTAGGGCTGACTGAGGAGCCTGGGCAGCAGGGATGCTGTTCCTCCTTGGTACAACTGAGCATATGAGCTGTGGCTGGTGCTTGGAAGGAAGAGAGCAGCAAGCGTGCCTGGAGCAGTGGGGATGGTGGCATGCACAAACCTGGGGGGCAAGTGAAGGGACAAAGCCCTCACTAAAATGATGCAAACAACGTCACTGCTTGCATTCCAAGGGCACACAAGAGCATTACGAAGGGGTTGGGTCTGTGCTCCAGATGCTGTACAGACGTACCCTGGTGTGCAGATGTAAAAGCAGCCCTGGTCCAGCGAGATTATAATCAAAGAGCATTTAGCAGGGGTGGGCGTGTGGGTGTCCGTGCTGACAGTAAAACCTGAATGCCTGCCGACACGCCGCTGCTTCAGAGATGTAATCAGTTTCTAAAGCTGCACGTCGAGATTACGGCAGTCTGGTGGCCAGGAGGGGGTTAAAACACAGGCATCCCTCTAGCAAGTAGCCTGCAGTGAAACCTCCTTCTCATGCAGGCACAGACAGGGCTTCTGTTCTCTGCACTGACATCACCCCCGGGTGGCCGGGAGGTGACGCATGCCAGGAGCCAGGCTCCGCGGGCACTGCAGCACCCAGGAGAGAGGTGCTGGACCTGGCACCGAGTGCTGAGCACAGCACTGCTAAAAGCCCTCGTGCTTCTCTGTGGCTGGCTGGACCATGTCCAGGCTGTCAGGCAGGCACAAAAAGTTGGTGGAAGAAGCATTGGTGAGTGGCTTTGGTCAGCATCCTTCCCCTCAGGCTCCTCCTGCTGGCCTGGCAGCCCTCAGAGTGGGTGGGTGGCAAGCTGAGATTTCCACAGGTTTGGTTTTCTTGCAGCCCAGACATGGCGTTTCGTGGTTTGGGAGAAAAGCACCTGCATCACCACTTGCCATGCTCAGTCACCCTTTTATGTATTCCTGGTTTAACCCTGTATTTAACATTACACAACTCTCCATCAGGACTCAGTTTGGGAAACCTTTCCCTGTCGTCTCCTTGGTGGTTTGAAGGAAATGCAGCCATCGCTTTCAAACAAAGGGCTGCTGCTTCCTCTTCCTCAGCAGGTGTGGGGCGTGCTGCAGGACAGCTCACCTTGCCTGCCTCTGCAGCCTCATCCCGAGCCGAGAGCAAAAACCCCACAGCAGCGCTCAGAGGGGGAGGGAAGGAAAGGTGTGCATCAGGGGAGAAAAAAAAAGAAAAAAAAAAACACACTAAAATAACCTCCCATGTAATTCCCTGCCAGACAAACGACACCCACTGCAGGCATCAGCAGTGGCAAACCCAGTGCTTTCGGAGAGCCTCGCACAGCCCTGGCTCCGAGAGCAGCCTGCTTTGCAGTGCAGGTGGTGTAAGCATCAAGCACGGGCCATGCTGCAGCACAGACAAGGCAATCAAAGAGCTTTTTAGCTAACAAAACCAGGAGGAAAGATGCGAGCAGAGATCACAGCATGGTTGTCGTCTTGTTTTTTTCCCAGGTGACAGGGACGTGCCCATGCTGCGTGTCCCTGTGACAGGAGGGATGTGCTGGGTCTCGGCAGGGTGGCGGCGTGCACCCAGGGACTGAAGCAGCCTTTCAGTACTGAAAGCAGCTTTCCAGTAACATTTTTAAGTGCAGATTCTCACACAGGGCAGCCCCTCTGAGAAAAGGATGCCACCTAATAAGGCTCCATTAAAATCCAAGGGAGGTGCTGTGCCGCTTCCCCACGCTGCTAAAAGGAAAGCATGCAGTACCAGCACCAGAAAACAATGGAAAAGGCAGCAAATGCAAAAGGTTTTCCTTTAGAAATAACTTCGGTGCATTTTTACTTTTTCCACCTTGCTGTACAGCCACACAACCCAATCTGGGTCACGGTTGGAGGGCAGGGACTGCTGCTGCTCTCCAGGAAATCCGCGAGCACTGCAGTGATCCAGTGCTGGTGCATGGGGATGGAGGGAAATCGATACTCCTCTTACAGATGGGTGGTGTGCAAGGAAATACAAGGAGCAACAAGCAACGTGCTGATGGCTTCAGCCCCCCTAAAGCACGCGGGCAGGCAGGATCGCAGGCAAGGCCGAGTGGGTCCGGGTGGGAGGCGTGGAGTCGGCCGAGCAAGGTGTTGGCACCGCCGGCTGCGGGGGGGCTGCGGCACCACTGCCAGCTGAAGCTGGATGTTCACAGCTAGGTTAGGATCCAGCTGTAATTTTAACAGCTGGTTCTGTCAAGCTGCCTTCAACACAGTTCTGATCCAAGCTTCTATAATTAGCCCGGCAGCGGCAGCAGCTTTCTCACAAAAATTAAAGCAGCAGCGTTGCTTGTGGCAGAGGAAGCAGAACAGCAAAGGAGCAGGCCTTACTGCAAGTGGAAGAGGCTGGCTGATAAAATTTTAAATAGTTGTGGTTTGGTCTTTTTTCTTCTCTCCATCTAAGTGCTTTGCGCAAAATGTTTGGTCAGTTTTTTTTGTTTTTCCCCTCAAAAAAGAACGAGTAAGAAGCGCTGTTTCATTTTGCATCATGCGTAACAGAAACGTTTACATTTGTAAACTCAAGTCAAAAAAAGTTTCATTTGTGGTCAACTCAACATCAGGTACGTGAGCTGAGCTAGTCGGGGTTCTCATGGGAGAGATGCTCAGCACCTTCCTGCCCTTACACTCAGCGGCTGAAGGCATCCCCTGTGTTTTGGGGTGAGCTCTGGGTGGTTCCTGGCAGCCCCCCGAGCTGCTGTGCCCCAGGGGCGTTCAGTGCATGTGGTGAGTGTAGGCTGTAAGATCAATAGGTGTTTGAAACACCCCAATTATCATTGACAGGAGTCAGTCCTCAATAGCTTTCCCCGTCTGGGGTCAATCAGCTCGACATGCTGCATTTGGCATTGCTCGGGCTGTTTGTTCCTGTAACCTTGGGGTTCTGCAGTCAATAAATGAATCCATTCGAACGGAAGGGAGCTAAAGAAAGAAATCAGACTGGTTCTCTGTGTTTATTGATAACTTTTAGAGCAAGAATAAAGGAACTAGCCCTTTCCATTTCTGATGGTTTGTGAAGGTAGTTCTTGGTGTCCTGATCTCTGTGATGTTTTCACGGTGTAGTGACATGAGGCCAAAAGGCTGGTGCAGCATCCTCTGGTGATGGGGAAGGAGTGACTGGGATGTAATGCTGTAATCAAGTACATGGAAAAGGCTGATCCCATGGCAACTTGTCCTAGCTTAATTAAATTGCTATTAAAGAACGATCCATTTTATGTTGCAGACCTGTGCAGGGCCAGGCAGTTTCTGTCTCTCACCAGATAAAGAACGTGTTTCCAGAGTGAGGTCATGTCTTTTGTTCTGGAGTTTGCTGAAGCCATTGCTGAGCCTTAGATCAAACTTGACCAAGGAGCGTGAGCATTTGTTGATGCCTCTTCCTGCTCGGCACCAGCCCATCACCATTGCTGATTTCATAATTCTGTGCTCCCAAAATAAAACGCTGCAAATCTGTAAAGCTGTGGAGGGATGGGGAAGATTTGGCAGCTGATGCAGGGAAGCTCTGCACGAGTGATCCAGCAGCGAGTGCTCTCTGGACGCGTCAACTGAGCTCTCAGGTGGGGTAAGGGCAGAATATGGGACCGTATTCTGTAGTGAGCTTGCCTGAGATTTTGCTCTGGCACCTTGGATGCAGCAGATAAGCCTGCAGCAGAGGAGTTTTCCACACCCCACCCCTTACCTCTTAAATACGTGCAGAGAAATCGGACTGGAGGTGCCTCCCCAGCTGTCTCAATATGACTGTTTTTTAAAAAAAATTGCTGCAGTTGAGGTGCACACACAGCAGCTACGGAGATGAGCCAGGTTCATTTTCATAACCAGCTCTGTGAGAACAGCCCTTGAGGGACGTGATTATGTGGCACATGGCTAACAACCAGCACATCCCCAAAATATCTGAAAGGCAAGAAAGCTGCTCAGCAGGGGAGTGAATTTCAAACTTGCACGCATTGCGGAGGCTGGAAGAAGAAATTTTAGCATAGTAAAGTTAGTGGGAGTTTTGGCCAGTGATTTATGTAATTACAGGAGTTCATAAAGTGGGATTGCCCTGCTCCAGGGACGGGGGGTGATAGGTTTAGAAAAGCAAACATCCACACGTGTGCAAATATCCTCGTGCATCTCGGAGGTTGTGGCTGCACCACTGAGTGCGCTGCCCTTGATCCCTCAGCTCCAGGAGCATCCAAACGAGCTGACTTCTGGACAGCTGTAAAACTGGCAGCCGGGAGAGGAACGAGTCCTAAATGAAAAACTTCTCCATTCCCCACATAAAGCAATAGCTTCACCTGTAAATGTGTCGAACACTCAATAATAGATGATCAGGAGCCGTTAGCACCACAGCAGATGTGCTCAGAGCCATTTGGATTTCTCTTCAAAGCAAACAAAGAGGAATGTTGCGTGCGTGTGAGGATGGATTTCTCTGATTTACGATCGTACAGCAGCACTGCCTACGTGGGGGGAATGCTTTATTCCAGGACTCCCTGGAGAGAGGGTCCTAAACCCGTTTGAAGTCAGTGGTGAACTTCTCTGCTGACTTCACTAAGGCTCTGGTCGATGGTTAAGTTCATTTAATCCTCGCTTGGATTGATCTATGGGAGCAGCTGCCCGGGCTGAGATTTTATTTACTGTTAGGGGTGTTAGACAGTCCATCTAAAACTGTTCAGGGCTTGGAGGATATTTTGGCCTGCTCCCATAGCTGTGGTTTGAGGCGCTGCACAATGCCTGCATGAAATGCAGACCTTCAGGTGTTCCCCAGAGCTTTGCAGTCATTTAGAGCCAAAGCTTCAGCAGCATGTGGCTTGGTATACCCACCCATCAACATGTGCATGTTGAGGGTGGAAAGGCTCCTCATCTTCAAGCCTTTATGTTTTAGGGTCTCACCCCTTTGCAGGGGGACAGCCTGCTGCATACAACTCACTATTTTGGCCACACGTCTTCATCACAAGGTCTCTGCTGGTGGCCGTGTTGGGTGAGAGCGGCGAGGCAGAGCATGTGGGAGACTTGTACGGAGCTCTGCCAAGCACAAACCTTGAGCACGGGGTTTATCCTTTCATAGCAGGGTTAGGGTCTGTCTGTGCTGCCAGCTCCTTGGGGCTTCAAGCATTTAAAATTTCACACAAAGCCTTCTGCAGGGTGGTGGTGGGCAATCCCCGTGCCCGTTTCCTTCTCAGCAGTGCATCTTCCTGGGCAGCTTTTGTGCACGTAGCTGCACAATGGCTTCTGCGAGGACTTCTGGGGTGTCTGTGTCTTGCCCCCGTCTCTGGTTTGGGAGCAGATTCCACAGGGCAATGCTGCTGCTGTAGAGACACTGCCGTGACTCAGAACTGCGTGCCTGTCCTTAGGCGTCTTCTCTCCTGGCTTCCCAGCTAGGTCAGACCTCAGATGCATTCGGTGCTGGTAAAGGGGATGAACACCGCATTGCGAACCTCTCAGCTTTCATCTGCCTTTTCATAATGAAAGACCGGATTCACAAGATCAAAACCTGAAGGTTATTTACCTGTAACTGGAATTTTTCTCCAAGCAGCCAGCAGCTCCCAGGTGGCCCTGCAGGGATGCCACTCGAGAAGGAAGCATTTGATTTCCAAGTAAAATTAGATTCCACATTCAATTCTCAGTTACACAAGCACAAGACTTCCAGTAAAGATGTTTTCTGTGGTAGAGCGTTTTAACCTCTCCCAGCAGATACAATCTAATTGCACTGCAGCAGCTAACTATTGCCTTATCTTCAATATGTAAACGCTTGCTCAGTAATTAAGTTACCATGGAAGTTGTACCGTATCGATGGCCGATTATAAGATAAACTGATAAAAGGAGGCTGTGGCTGTGTTTTCTACAGAGCACACCAAACCCGATGTGCCTATAATGGTCAGGTAAAGACTTGGGAATTTTGTGTTTCAGTATATTCTCCCGGTATTCATTCTTGCATAGCATTTTCAGGGGAGCTCTCGCTGGGAGCTCAGCTTTTCCGGGAATGAATCTATTAAAAATTGAAGTTTTTCTCCAGTGAATATCCTTTGCACCACCTTACCTTGTACTCACCCAGAGGTTGCCACATCCTGCTGCCTTGTGTCGCCACCTTTCATCCCACGGATGGCTCCATGGAGGCACCTCCTGTGTCTTGGTTCTGCAGCGTTCAGCCAGCACAAGGGGCGATGTGATCCCATCCAAGATACCTTCTGGGAGTATTAATGACTGTATTAATGTCTTTGTCACCGGAGAGCTACTCCATAGGGAATGATAATATGTGATTAAAGAAGCCAGTTAAAACAGTTTAGGAAGCTGGATTAGGTACATGATCTCTTACTGTGGTTCCTTTTACCTGACAGCCCAGTGAAAGGAAAGTGTCTGGATTACACTGGGAGACATCGGAATCAACAAGAGTGTTCTCTGAGTTCTGGGCTTAGTGGTGTCATGAACAATTTTAATTGTTTTTAAATGGTGGCAAACACCACAAGCTTAATGGATTTCAGCTTTATTACTGGGGCTTTGCTTAGAAGCAATTTGGATTTTTAGCTGCGAGCCAGCAATGTAAGTGTACTCAGAGTGACATTAAGAGGGACTGGAAACCCAGGGACTGACCTTACATTTAAATACCACGTGCCCATGTATGGGGACAGATCTCATCTTCTTTCCATCATACTCAAGACCTCGATCCTCTGTTAAGCTCAGCCCCATGTTGTTTCCATAGGGGCGATGTGTTTGGCTCCGTTTCACACACTGATCTCCAGCAGATGGGTATCTGAACAAGAAACTTTTTCCATTTCAAAGGCTTTGCTGCTCACAGTGAAGCAAGATGATGATTTCTTTGTGTGGTGATCTCTAGAGTTTGTTTTCCATCCTTGGCTTCAACCTCAAGCTTCTTGTAGGCATGATCTAAAATGGTCTCTATCCTTTGTTTTAGGGGGAGCGGGTTAGCTGTGCTGGTTTTGGGTGATTTGGCTGGAGGGAAAGCAGTCATTCCCTCCAAATCCAGTTTCTCTGGGTGACTTTTTTACATTGTGGGAGAAGACACCCTGCAAGACCTCAACGTTGAAGAGGGTTTTGTAAAATGCTTTTGACTTTGCTGGGAGAAATGGTAATGGGAGACAACCTTGTACATCAGGCACTTGTGGAGCAAATCTGTGTAAAGCTGTCAGGGACGGAAGTCCCCAGTTCACGACTGGTGGTCATTGAGGTCTCTTCAGCTGGTTGGTGCTCTTAGTCCGGCATGAACAAGAAGAGGGGGAAAAGGGGAACATAGACATTTGTCAAGTTCTCCTCAGGAGTAGCATGTGGCATTGTTTCCCTTGTCAGTAAAGGGAAATACACGTGTTCCTGCTCCTTGTGGGTTTTTTTTTGTGCCACCTAGAACCACCAACCTAAGGTTTTGGGTGCTTCCAGCACAGCTGAACATTAATAATGATGTTTTCCCCTAGAAGGCCAAGGAGATGTCTGTAGCACTTTATCTCAATCATCTACTGAATCCTTGCTTTGTGTGTGATGTAGCCATTCAAGCACTAATTGCCTTTGATTAAGTCAATCATTTGCAGAGTGAGTGGGTTAATTGGGTATTGTGGAAGCAATCGATCTAATCAGCTGCTTGCATCCATAGCTGAGGCGCTACAATGCAGCAGGACAATAATTGTTTTATGAGCTCCTGGAAGGCAGCAGAGGCAGACTGGATGGCAACAGGAAACCTTTCTCTGCAAAATGGCCTTTAGGAAAGGTAATTTGCATGCTAAGTGTTCATTAGGAGAGGCCTGATTGATTAAGAGCTGGGAAATTCTCCCATCTAAGATGTGTGTGCATGAGAAAATGGTTGGTGTCGTGGATGGTAGATCCTGGGCTCCTTTGCTTGTCTGAGCGTGGCGTGGTGAGGCCGTGTCGTCCTGGGGGTGGGTTGAGGAGATGTTGTCTTGGTGGTGGGATGAAAGAGATCACAGCTAGCACCACGAAATGGAGGGTCCCACTTGGCATGACACGAGATGCGCCAGGCACCCATCCCCACACAAGGCGCACCCAGAGCTTACCTCCCAGGTGTCCTTACAGCAGTGAGGAAACTGTTAGGTGTGCAGGACCGCTCAACACGTGTTCACCCCTTGCTGAGACTCATTTCCAAAGCACTGAACTGTGCTTGAGTGGGGGCAGCTCTTGGTGGATCCTCATGTGGCCCATGCCAGCAGTGCCATGGGGAAAGGAGAGGATGCCATCGCATCCCCCAGCCTCCGAGGCCCCGTCTGCCTCCTGCACGTGTGGATGCTGACATCTCCAGTACGCCTCTATCTGCACTGCTGAACATGTAACCAGCAGGAAGTGTATTTATCTGGAGATGACTGCAGAATTATTTTCAGGGAAGTTATAAGCTACTCAGCACAGCTGCAGACAGGGAAAAAAAGCTGCTGGTGCGGTGCGGTGGACCAGAGGAGCGGTTGGAGCCTTGGCTGCAAGCTCTCAGTTGGCTGACTGCCCTTGACAACACTTACAGGGGACTGCTTTCTGTGTGGGGAGGACAAATTTGTCTCCAAACAAAGAGCGGTGTTTTCACTCCACAAAAAAATTTAGCTTTTTAAAAAATTATTTTTATTGGAATGCTTAAAAAATTCACATTGAAGTCATTGAGACAACAAAGAAATACTACAACTTCCAGCAATCAAACCAAGCGATTTACACTGATGCAGCCAAACAAGAGGTGTGCGGTTCTTTTTGCAACACTATTTGAAGTCCAGTCCCTTGGGAAACCTTAGAATATGCCACCTTCTCAGTCCAGCTCTCTGATTATGGTTTATTTTTGAAGAAATATCCTTCAGACTCTTCGTGCTAAAAGGAGGTTGTGACATCAGTGTCAGTGGTGGTGAAGGATGGTAGGGATTCTCCACTCAGCTGCTCCAAGTAATTATGCCACTCCTTAACCTTGCAGAAAACGCAGGCACATCATCTCCAGTGAGTACCCATCCACCGTTCTGGTTTAATTAACATCTTACAGCGTGAGTGTAGCAGGCTACTCGGCTTCTGACATACAGAAGTGGTGATATGTACCCGGTAGTTTTAGCAGCAAAGTGATGTAGTTGTGTTTATATCTTCCTCTTCATCTGCAGAGCTCTGAATCGGGGTCAGAGCACCTTGTCTGGCTGCCTAGAGAAAAGAAAACCTCTCTAGGTGGAGGGCCCCTGCCCAAACTCTAGGAAAATGCAGTTGTTCTTGGATTGCACACACGAGTCATTTTTTTCCTCTTTTCAGCCTTCCATGCTTTGTCTTGCAGTGAGACCAGGAAAAAACCAATGCAGTAATGCACTTGTTCTTGGGGATAGTATTGGCTTTATCGCTGTGCTTGGTTTGGATATAGAAGCATGTTTCTGGTTTTACCACTGACCTAGAAATGTCCTGGAAACAAGCAGTTCCGTTCCCAGCTGAGATTGCAAAGTAGAGCACCAAAGAAAGTGAAGAGCAGATGTGGTTCAAGTACAAGTTTATCATGCTTTACAAAATAGGATGAGGGAAAGCAAAGTCCATGCGTGGCGGTTTTCTTTTATTTTCCCAAGGCAGCGTAAGTGATTGTCCTTCTCTTGGGATGAGTTTTTTTTGTTCTCTGAGAAGAAAGGCTGAAACTGAAAGAGTCATTTTGGGTACTTCCTATAATCCACATGCTCAGACATACCAAAAGCCCCATCAATAAGCACACACCGTGACGGCGCTCTGAGCTGGGGAAGTAGCAATATCCCTCTTCTTAAAAATAGGGAACTTGGGCAAATTGCTGGAGGAAGTCAGATGGAAAGATGGTATCTGTGCTAGACTGTCTTGAGAGCAAATCCTCTCCCTTGCTTCCTCTGTGGCTCCTTGGATGGTGAGAAAGCTGGGCTGGGCTGGAGCACCCCAGGGGCTGTGCCATGTCAGGTGATACATGTGCTGTTTGTTGGCCAGCTTCGTCACAACTGCTTGGTGGCATTTTTACAAGTGTCCCAGTTCTGTGGCAGAGCTGCCTACAAACCTGTTTGGTTTTTCTTTTTGGCAGGTGGTTGAAGTGGGAGAGCGTTATTTCTGAAGGGTGCTGGCCAGCAGGTCTCCGTCAGGTAGTTCTTCCTGCAGCCACGGCTGGGTGCTGGTGATCAAGCGTGGCGTCGACAGGCAGCCACGTCCTTTGGGAGAGGATACAAACTTGCCCTAGTGCTACGAATTGGCAAGTGTGGCAGGGCGGGTGCTTGTTTTGTGTCAGCGTAAGCAGAACAACCCTCACGACGGTCTGAATGTGACCAGATAGCTTTACAGTGGAAGCTGGTGGTAAGGTAGTGCAGAGGCGAGGAGGGACTCTGGTACCTCTGCTCTGAGATCTGCTCCCCTCTCCAGCCTCCTGCAGTTCTGCTTCTCAACACTTTCTCCAGCTGTTTTCGCAATCTTTTAGATCGGGCTGCTGAGGACACGTCTTGCTGACATACTGCTTGCCTGGGGAAGCTGGATGAGTTCATGTTCAGTTCACGTCCAGTTCGTTGTGTTTTGCATTTAATCAGCGCTGACAGGGGTGCAGGCAGCACGTTTGGACAGAGCAGAGGAGCAGCTCCCGAGGACACAGCCCTGGAGGAAGGAAGAAAGAAAAGAAGCAAGCAAAGGATTTAAGAAAATCTGTGCCAAAGTACAGCAAAATTAGCAGCTGGCTTTGTCAGAGCAGCCAGGAGCTCTTTTGCAGAGGCGATGGTTCTGGAAAGACATGGCATGGCATGTGAACTAGGGAAAGGGATTACGTTTACTATTGTGTTGTGGTTTTTTGTTTGTTTGATTGCTTGTTTTTTATTTTTATTTTTATTTTTTTTTCCTCCCTTGGAGTGGAATTCAGATAACTGTGTTTTGCCACAAAGGGCTGGAAAAAGGAGATCAAAACAATGAAAATATCCATACATATGAGGGCATGAAAACCTAGGCTTCCAGCCTGGCCTTGGCACTGGCTCACAGCATTGTCCCGGGCAGCTCACCAAACCTCTGTGTGCTTCCACCTCTTTGTATAAAACCATTAGGATGCCTGTGTGCTGGGGCAAGCGTTAGGTGGGCTTTACAAATTTGCAATTATTTGAGATCCTCTTTGGGGAAATGCAGAGAGTTTTTATTCCCTGTTCCTTAAGTCCACACACAAAAAAAAATTGTGGAGGGGAACAAGTTTAACAGGGAATGCCCACAGCATCCTTACACCCTGTGCCATTCGGATATTTGTAACAAAACACTCCAGATGAGTGAAGGAGTGTGACCCACAGCCAAAACTTGTGGAGCGGAACTGCTCCAAGGCTGTGCTGCTGAGGGCTGAGCTCTGTGCCCAGCGTGCTCTGCTGAGCGGGGCAAACCCAGGCGGCCGGTTGTGAACTACAAGATTGTGTTTCCTCCTGCATCACCTTGTGTTTGCATTTGTCACCTTCCTCCACGTGTTGTCTTCCCTCTCTCTTTGACACCGGTGTCCTTTCCTCCAGATCCAGCCCTATGCAGCCCCCGACGAGCTGGCGGCGTTTCCTCCGAGTCAGCCACAGCGAGGCTCTGAAACCATCCCTGCCGCTTAGTCATTTGCCATTCTGGAGGGCAGCCGCCAGCCGTCAGAGCCCCGGCAGCATCTCTGCCTCGTGTTAAGCAAATCTCACATTTTACGAACTTATCAGCCAGGCAGAACCTCCTGCCTGTCTGTCTCCTGTCAGCCCCGTGTCGCGGGGGCTGGTATCCCTGTCGAGCTCCGTCTCATTCAGGCACTGTTGAGCACGTAACAGTTTTGCTGATACAAACCTGGCGGGTAGTGGCGTTCCCTGCAAAGCCAGGAATTAATTTGTGCCGTGGTGGTTATAAGAGCAGCTCAGCCTGTGCCTTGTGTGCATGCTGCTGCCCTGGGCTGTTCTGGTGCCTTTCTTGGCTGGCTTCCCCTTGCTTAGACACTGGGTAATTCTGCTGTCGGTGGGCGCTTCTTTCTAATGCTGCGAGTGCCCCCCAAGGGGTTGGGCATGGCTTTTTGGTCGAAAAATCCCAGCTGGAGTTGGGACAGGATTGAATCATTAGACTGAATCCGCCAGCCTTACTCCTGGCTTTGGGGAAGATGCACCCCAAGCCCGAAAGACAGGCAGCTGGAGCACAGCAAGAGCTTTGCCCCTGTAGTTCTCCTGATGTCTCTGCTGTCGGGGCTTGGGTTCCTGGGCTGGTGTATGTGTGCTGCTGCGAGTGGGTCTCGGTGCTCTGCCCATGCGGAGCATTTGTCCTGTGCCAGAGGGACAGGAGGGCTCAGGGGTGGGAGGACCGGGCGGGCAGCAGCGTGACATCACGTTTTAAAAGAAAGCCTTGCTGCAACACTTGACCCGTATAAAATAAAGAAACAAAGGAGAGGCCACAGACAGCTTTAAATATTTCCAGCCCTTACATCTGCATCACGCTATCGGCCCGCTTGCAGTCCTGCACGCCAGCAGTGGATGTGAGCTCAGATTTATGACTCTGTAGTTAGCATTCAGCATTACTGACAGCACGGGCTTTGCCATTGCACTTATTTACACCAGATGTTGACGGCTTTGCCTTGCATTCAGCAAAGGTCTCTCTGAGGAGCTGGAGAAAGTATTTGGCTTGGGGTTTCATCAGTCCAGGCAGAAGAAACGGGTACCTTGGCTTATCAGCAAAGGCACGTTTAGCTAGATGGGCACTTTCTCTTCAGCTAGCATCTTTAGCCCTTGTCTGTGTCACTCTTTTCTTTCCGTCATTTCTGACTGATAAATGTGCTTGTGTGTGTGTGGACATATTTTTTTTCTCTAGGTTTCCTATGGCAGGGAACCATTTTATATCATTTGTACCTGCAGAGTGAGTGTTGAGGAGCTGGCTGAGTGGTTTTTGTGCATCTTTTCATCTGTGTTTTAAATAAATCCTACATGACACTGGATGACATGAACAACTGCCTGAAAAGCGGGTTGAATAAGGATTTTCTGTAGCACTCAGATGAAGGAGAGGCTGCTTGACGATTCCATAGTCACTTCCACTTATTAAAACAAAAAATAGTTGCAAGTTTTATAACGTGCAATTTTTAATTTAAAATCCTACCTTCGGAGAGCCAAAACCAGAATTCTGAAAGGACTGAAATTAAAAGAAAGGGGAACACTTTTTTTCAGTGGGACTTTTTAATAATTAAGTCTTGAACAGCTGGAAGAAGACTATTCAACCACTCTGCTGATATTCATAAAGCTTTTATTGGACAGTTCTTGGGGGTTCCTGTTTTTTATCAATGCAGGAGGCCCTGTCTTGCCAGCCTTCCTCTTACTCCAGAAGTGCTATTTCCATGAGTTGTGAGAGGTGGTGCCAGGAGCTGGGGTTGTCCCTGGGGAGCAAGGGCTCAAGTCTCTGCCCATACCACAGCGTGTGATGCACAGTGCAAATCCCCCTGTACCTGGCATGTCACTGTATCAGAGCCTGGAGATCTCTGAAGCATGAGAGGCTGGGAAAGAGCATCAGTGAGAAAGGCAAATCCGAAGGCAAAAGCCTGTTTCTTCTGTCTTGTGCAATCCAGCCACACATTTGATCTACTTGGTTTTGAAGTCAAAAGTTCCTCTCCTTTTCTTTATCCTATCTCCTTTTTCAGCGAAGTGTTTTATCCCTGGTTCTCAGCAATTGCTTTCTGCTGCAGGGTACCGAGAAGGATTCCTGTGGAAGAGAGGACGTGACAACGGGCAATTCCTAAGCCGAAAATTTGTGTTATCGGAGAGGGAAGGTGCACTGAAGTACTTCAACAAAAACGACGTGAGTTTCTGGGGCTGCTCTTTGTTGATGGGGGATGACAGCTGTAAGAGCATCTGTGAACAAGTAATTTCTGGGCCACCGCTGTTTGATGTGTAGGGTCACAGAGTTCTCATTAGCACTGAGTCACAAGTCAGTCCAGGACAGGGGTGCCACCTTGCCAGCCTCATTGTAGGGTTATGCTCTTGGTCCACCACCACAGTGAGACCCTAACTGACCGTTTTACACCCTCCTGCTGTGTTTTAAAGTCCATAAAGGCTTTCCTTAAACCACTAATGAAGGAGATTTTCTCATCTCTGGCTGCGTGTGTATGATCCAGCTGAGATGGATTTTGTGTCTGTGGCTAGCTGGTGGCAAAGGTAACACCACCTCATGGTGGTCACTGGGGTCTGAAACCTCCTTTAAGTGACATGGCAGGCCAGGCAATCCAGAGGGAAAGTCCTCGGGTTTTTCTCTTGCAGTGTCAAGCGGTAGAAGCATTTGTCTTTTTCCCCAGAGCAGATTTCATTTATTGTAAGTGAGATACAGAGCTATTACCATGAAAATAGGATGGGTGATGAATAGACAGACACTCTACTACTCTCTACCACATAATGGAGGGAGCTGAGGTGTTTTCCTCTGATCTTTTGGTCTCCCCTGAAACCTTCAATGTGTCTTGATCACCTTCAGAGAGGGTAATGCTTCCATCGCAGCTGTGCATCAAGCTCCAGTAAAGCACCGACAGCTATCCAGAGCCATCAGCAAGCCTCTAAAAATATCTGGTGCACTTGCTGTGTTGTGATGGGGGCATCGCTGGCCGTTCATGCAGAGGGAGGGACCATCCAGCCACGCTTCTCCATGCCCAGTGGCCAGCTTAGGTAGCGCTTCTTTTTCAGCTTTGCGTGGGGTGGTGCAGTTATGTATCCTGACAGGAGACGGCCAGTCATAAGTGAGGGAGAAGTGAAAGTCCCAAATCCAGCCCTGATTCAGTTGCTATTAACTGCTGTGGTGGCTTAAGGCTTTTTTTTTTTTTTTTTTTTCTTCACTGGTGACCGTATAGCCATGGTGGGAACTGCACTGCCACGGCACGTCCTCTCTGCCGGGATTTCCCCGCTACGGTCACCCACGGTGGGTTGGCTTCCACGGCAAGTCCCCAAGGTCCCGAAGCAGCTCTGGCATCTCCTCCCATGCAGGGACTTCCCTGTGGCACTGGGGGGGGACCATGGCTCCCCTGCGTGGCCTTCTGTCCCCAAGCACTGTCCCCTGGCTGTGTCCCAGGCTGTGTCAGCCACCTCTCTGCCTCCATCCTTGTCCTGGAGTGCAGAAATGAGCAGCAAAAGGCCACCGAGGAGTTTTCTTCTATTTCTTGAGGTTTCAAGTCCTGTCACACTGTGATGCTTCAGGCTGTGGGAGCATTGGGTTGAAATTATCACCCACAAAGCTATTCAGCTCCCTCTGAAAAATCCTTCTGGTTTTGTTCCCATTGCAGCAGAACAAAGCGATACCAACTTGGCCAAGTGCCATCTAGCGTCCAGGGAGATGGAGCCTCTCTCATCCGTGTGTCCCAGCGCTGCTGTCTGGAGACGCTCACGTCTTCATGCCTGGGTTGAGTCGCATCCCATGGAGTGGGAATTGGCTCTGGGGGGTTTCTCCTCTGCCTAATTGCAGCTGTAAGTCAGGAGACTTGGCACGGCCTAAAGCTGGTGTTACAAAGAGCACAATCTTTATTTCTCAGAATTTTTCAGCTCTCTGTTGTATTCATTCGGTTCTAAAAGGGTGGTACACTTCGAGCCCTGGTTTGTAGGAAGACACTGTGCTACAAAATACAGGTGACCTGCCACAGAGGGTGAGGGTGGCGTTGGTGCTTGGGAAGGGCCTGATCCAGACTCATTGCTAGGCTAAGCCACCCCAGAGGGGGTTGTGAGGTGTACGTTTTTTCCTCCAGAAAGCAAATACCCAGTTTAGAGGGCAAACGGAGGAGCAGAGTCAGAAGCCAATGGCTCACGTGGAAGGAGGGGACTGGTGGGGATGTGGGCGTGGTGTCCCTGGCAGTCAGGTCTGATGTTTCCAAAGGGGACAATCCTCCATCCCTCTTGGGCAAGGGTGAACTGGCTGTGGGTGCTTGAGATGCAGAAAGCATTCTGGCCTGGTAGTTAGCAGTCTGTGCTTTTTTTTTTTTTTTTTTTTTTTTTTTTTTGTCTGGCTGAGTGGCTTTCTTTCTTCTTTAATAGTGCTCATCCAGGTGTAAATGCTGGTCATTTATCATTATGTAAAGAGGCTGGAGGAAATCTATGAGTCAGGAGGCAATGGAATTAGAAGCAGGGAGAAGAGGCATGAAGTTGCTTGTCTTTCATAGCACAATATCCTATCTTGAGACCTGACCTGTATATCTCGCTTCTGGGCTGAAAGCTTTCTCCCCTTGAACTTCACTGAATTTCACAGAACAGCAGAGCATTTTCCTGTGCTGGCAGAAAGCACTCGTCGCTGCCTGAGCAAAGCCTCAGATATATTATCACCAGGCAGTTTTGTGTGCTGGGTGTCGTGTTGTAGCTAATGGCCTCAATCACGAGTTTGTTTCTGACACAGTGAACTGCTTTCTGGTTTGAAAGCCAATTCTCAGGTGTTTGCTCACTCAGCTGTGTTTTTCAGGCAAAAGAACCCAAAGCAATTATGAAGATTGAACATTTAAATGCAACTTTCCAGCCTGCAAAAATTGGGAACCCACACGGACTACAGATCACTTACTTGAAGGACAATAGCACAAGGAACATCTTTGTTTATCATGAAGATGGCAAGGTGAGAGCATGGAGGTAACAAGGGCTGTTTGAGGTCCTGCAGGATTGGTGCTACACAGAGCCAGCCTGGGGCACGCCAGCCTCTAACCCAGCTGGGATGTGCTGGGCGATGTGGGAGGGATTTGGGACTTTGTAAAATGGAAATCTGTGGAGAAGAGGGCTCGGGGGCCTGGGGTGTTTCTTTGCACAAGGAGGAGAGTGGGACACAGAGGTCAGGGCAGTGAGAGGAGGGTCACAGTCCTCCTGGAGGGCGTCGGAGGGGACATGTCCATGGGGCCACCAAGAAGAACCCTGAGAGTCACCACACTGCCCCATTGGACTCAGCAGTGCAGGTTGGCGTTTTGTCTCCGTGCACTGGTGTGCACTCAAAGAGCAGAAGCAGGTGAGTTTGCAGTGATGCCATCTTGCAGACATATTTTCATCTCTTTCCTCCACCAAGTATTTGGGGTTCCCCAAAAATAGCAGCCGTGGAGTGGCCAATAGCCCCAAACCTAAAGCTATCATGTTCATGCGGTGTTTACGTCCCCATTCTGGGGGCAATCCCACGTGGACCAGAACAGCAGGTCCCCCAGGATTTGTGGAACTGTCTGGATGCACAGCCCGTTCTCCGTTCACCCAGGTGTGGGGAGCCAGCCAGCCTTGCTAGCAATAAGCAGTCCATGCTCACAGCAGAGCCTCTTGTCTCCAGACCATAGTCCAGTTGTGCCACCAAAAACCAAGGTGCTCTTGATTTGAGGATGAGCACAGGAAATAAAAGGAAGGAGCTCTTTCCTGTGAAAGCTGAATCCCACCATCGTGCCCCTGTCTATGGTTTGCTGGCAGTCTGCTCAGCAGAGTCGGGATTTTACTGTTAATTATCTTAGGTTGAAAAAGATGATTTTTCAGCCAAGGCCCCTCTTGGAAGGAGTGCTTTGTGACATTGAGGCCATTGCTTTAGGCAGGACTGCCTCTGAATTTCTGCTCCCACGGGTTGAACGCGGTTGCTCCTGCCTCAGTTAGGGTGTGTAGGCAGGAAGCTCACTGATGCCATCTGATAACACCTAAGCTGAATTTCTCTCGACTTCCTTGAAATTTCTATGCCCTTTTGGCTGATGGAGGAGTGCAAGAAGGTCAAACACCCTGTGATAATAACCCCAACAACTCACTGGAGTAAGGCACCTAGGAGGATCAAGGCCGAAGGGCCAGCCTGTGTCACCCTGCTGCTGCCCCCGAGCTCCAGGGGCTGGGGCAGCTCCCTGCAGCTGGGGGTTTCGTTAGCACGTACCCACCACCAGATGGACCGAGCCAGCTGAGGTGAGCCTGAGGCACCTGCTAGAGATAGAGACCAGCTCTGCTGGAAATGAAATGAAGAGCAGCACACCTTGCGTGTGAGCAGGAGGAGCTGAGCAGCTCGCTCTTTCACTTTAGGACACAACAGCTGAAGCTCTAGGCTGGAGCACCACAGCTGAAGGCTGTGTGTATCACACCCCATGTCCATTAAACTAAAAATGACCCAGGGGTTCTACCTGGCACCGTTGTCTAGTGCAAACAAGGCCTTAGTAGAGCTCTGCCTGTTTGGCCAGGAGAAGGGTTAGTTTGTTAAAGGCCACTGGACTTCTTGATGGCCTGAGCTGGAGGCAGGGAGGTGCAGGAGAGGAGAGCAGTGGGGTTTGAGTTACAGCTCTCGCACACCGTACCACCAGGACCTGCTCTGATGGTTGAAGGCAGGCAGGCTGGCAGGGCTCCAGGCATGCCTTGGCTCGTAGGAAAGCTGCAGAAGCCGCACTGAGCTCCTGTCTGGGGCTGAAGCTCCCTCTGCAGGACTTCTGGAAGCCATCACAGGAACAGCTCAAAGCTGCCGTGTGCTGCTGCCATCCCTGAAGTTATCGTCATCCTTAGCATCCTCAGAGGGCTGGATCTCCAGGAAAGGCCACCCTTTGGGGTAAAAAACAGTATCTTCAAATCTTCTGGACAAATCAGCTGGATGCTCTTCCCCAATGCTCCTGAGATGCACCAGGAGCTTTCAGGACAGACAGAGGTAGCATGGGGGATCAGTCAGCAACAGCAGGAGTTTGTTGCTCGAGCTTCAGGGATTGATGAGCAGGAGGAATGATGAGAAGAAGTTGTATTTTTGTCCAGTCTGAGGTCACATTGGCAGTGCAGGTAGCTCGGGTTCGGGACAGAGGCCGGAGGAACACCCAGGTGGCACCATCAGGTGTGTGAGGTGGGGTCTGCGGTGGTACTCCCAGCAAGTCAGGAAGAAGCTGAGAGCCTGCAAGAGCCATCTGCAAAGGTACCGGCAGTGGTTCATTTTCTCTGCTTGCTCTGAGACGTAAATCAGTTAAAGGAATCTCTACTAACGAGCTCATGAGACAACACTTTCCTGTCCCAAACCACCGAGCAGTTGAAAATTGTTCTTGTGCATCAGATATATCCTCACCAAATCTGTGGTGGTGTTCATTATACATGCAGAAAACCTTTAGCAAGTGAGCCTCCTGGCTTTGCAGACAGGTATAGGTCTGTGTAAAGAAAGGTGGTGTAACCATGGGTGATTCATGCTCTAAGAAACGATCGATATTCTGAAGTCCATGAGAGTTTTGTCCTTTGCTTTTCTGCAGGGTGAAACCCTACCTCACATCCCAGTCAAGGAGGTGACCCTCAGGCAGGACGTCCAGTAGCCACCCAGCTGTTGATTGTATGGAATATCACTGTTTTAACATGACAGCTTATTTTTCATTACCTCTAGCCTGTTGTGGCCATCATTAACTTGAGGAGCCAGTTCCTTCTGCTGATCCTCTTTGTGCTGCTATCTGGGGTCTGCTTAGCTGCTTAAGGTAGAAAAGCAAGTGATAAGTAAGTAAACCTCAGACAAGTAGGTCAGAGTTTTCCAAAACGTTGTTTGTGTATGTCCTGTTATGTTTTTTCCCCTTTCAACTTGAAATAGGTAACAAGCCAAAGCAGAACATCGGAACTTTTAGAGGATGGCTATTTGCTACATTAGATCATTTTTAAGATACCTGAAGTTCCTTAAAACTGAGATCTCCAAAATTACAAATCAGAGCCTTTTTTCCCCCTCAATCATTTTTAAGTATGTAAAAATTTAAATCTTACCAAAGGCTGACTACTACTTGGTTACAGCATTTCCTACACTACAGCCACCTCACCTAGAAGGTCGCTGATCTTAGGATCACGTCTGGCTCAGAACACTTCACGCGTGTTAATAACAACCCGTGCATCCATCTCCTTCATAACCACAACTACTTTGGAGGGAAAAAGAATGGAAGGAGATGTTTTCCATGGGAAGGAAGAAGTGCCACAGCATCTGGGAATTGAGCTGGGATTTCAGTATCATTGTGCTTTTCCATAGAGGATTCAAGGATGTGGCTGGTGGTCTGCAGTACAAGGATAAAGAGATATTTGGTCACTCTTTTAGCAAAATACAGACCTGTATTGCTATGGCCTCCGAACTTTCGGGGGATTCAGGCACTGAGATGTTCCTCACACGCCCTGCATTTAGAAGGATAGAACTGGTGATGGGGAACAGGCTGTGGTGGTGTCAGGCTGGCTTTGGACCTGCAAGCAAAAGGGGATGCAATGGGGGGTAAAAAAAATACGTTCCCAGGATCGGGCTCGCTGCTGGGCTCAGCATCTCCATGGTGGGCTTCACCAGCTCTTTGTGTGCCAGGAGGAGGGTTTGGGGCCACCGAGCACCCCCTGCATGTCCTGCTGCTCCTCGTCCTGGAGCTCCCTGGTGCTTTGAGCTCCACTAATCTTAAGCGGTGGCTCCTGACTCACCTGAAATCTCATTTCAAGCCGCCAGCTGGGTTTTCCTCTGCTGACCTTCCCCTTCCCACAAGCGCTACTTAAGAAGATGGGGATCTGGGCTGGGAAGCCACCTGGGTGAACCCAGGCTGCTGTGGCTGGAACCAGGGTTATTGCTACCATGAGCCTCTCACTGCAGCTTTATCCTCTCTTCTATGTGTTTTTTTTTTTCTTTTTCCTTTTCTTTTTTTTTCCTTTGAGGGCTGCCACTAAACTGCACTCTTGTCACTTGGGACAAAGTGCTGGGAGAGCTGAAGTGCAGCAGGATCACATTGTGTTGTTATGTGCAGACTACATGACTCGCTGGTCTTTTTCTTTCTTGTTATTAGGAAATTGTGGACTGGTTCAATGCCATCCGGGCAGCACGTTTTCATTACTTACAAGTGGCGTTCCCTGGAGCCAGCGACGCTGATGTGAGTTTTCCTGCATGTTTTTTTTTTTCCTTACTCATTTTTATCATCTTGTTTAAAAAAAAAAGAAAAAGAAAAAGAAAAAAAAAAGGAAAACTTGGGAGTGCTCCATCCTTCAGTGCGTGCTGTACAATTACCATTATTTTGGTGCAAGGGACTTCAGACCATTTTCAGACAAAAATTCTACAGGGCAAATACTAGAAACTGAAAGGAAAGAGCCAGACCAGCCTGCTGTGGTACAGGTGGCTGGCTCATCTGCACAGAATTGCCAACAAAAACCAACGAATAAACCCACCTCCTTCTCCAGAAGCTTTAAAAGAGTTGTTTTGTCCAGTAGTCAGTGAGAAGATTTGGGTTCTGTGGAATCTGGTTGCAGAGAGCTTGGGTGGGCTCAGGTGGGTCTTTCCCCTGTCCAGGGACCCCCATAGCTGCCCAGTGCCCCCCCCCCCCCCCCCCCAGCTGATGCCACACTCTTTTTTCTCTCCTGTTTGGGTTGTTCCAGCTGGTGCCAAAGCTTTCTAGAAACTACCTGAAGGAAGGATACATGGAGAAAACGGGGCCAAAGGTAGGGTATAAATGTTTCTGCAATACCCCCAACACCAAGGCTTTCTCTGTACTGGGTGGAAAAAGGTCTGCTGGTGGGACAAACTCACCGCCCCCCGGAGAGGTGAAGCCTTAACGCTGTAATCACGTTAATAAGCATTTCACCCCCACACTTTGGCTTTGGAAGCAGAGGTTAAAGTATCACAGACCAGCCCACCCCATCTCCCAGGTGGTAATTTCTGTAAGCCCTCCTGGCGCAGCCTGCCCCAGAAACCACCTTCCCCAAATAGCCCCAGCACACCTGGGTTCTCCAAGCTGCCCAAAACAACCCCAAAGCCCTGGGTGGTGCCCAGTGAGAAAGGTGCTGCTTATTTTGGTGTGTAATCCGGCACTTCTCGACTCTTCAGCAAACAGAAGGATTCAAGAAGCGGTGGTTCACCATGGATGACCGAAGGCTCATGTATTTCAAAGATCCCCTGGTAAGACAAGGGAGCCTGGGCTGTCTGCAGGGCATCATCTGCAGCAAAGCCCAGGCTGACCCTCACCACAACGCTTGAGCAACCCTCACCAAGTGCAGATTTTTCTGCATCTGGATTATGCGTTCCTGGTGGTGGGGCTGGGGGGGCAGGTCCCAAGTCCTGGGTGCTGCTGGCGGGGGCTCCATGGGGCTATCGGTGTTTTTGGTGCTTGGCTGCTGCACTTTGCACTTCTGGCCACATGCAGAGAAAGCCCATGAGATGGATCTTCATCTGCATCCTGCCTCACTGCTCCACTGTCTTCTAGGATGCCTTTGCAAGAGGGGAGGTGTTTATTGGGAGCAAGGAAAACAGCTACAAAGTTCTGGAAGGGCTCCCACCATCCACGCAGGGAAATCACTGGCAGCACGGCATCACCATCGTCACCCCGGACAGGAAATTCCTCTTCGCCTGTGAGACAGAGGACGACCAGCTGGAGTGGATCACCACCTTCCAGAAGGTTATAAGCAGGCCGATGCTGCCTCAGGAATATGCAGGTGTGTGCTCACGAGGTCTGGAGAACAGCCTCGTCCCATTTATTTCACATTTAGAGGATGGGGTGGATAGAGGGGGGTCAGGGATGTGATGGCTGGGGGGGCTCCCTTGCATGTAGTGTGAGCAGCCTCTGCGAGGCTCACCTTTGGAGGAGGAGGGTGGTGTCCTGCTGCTTCCCTCCTCACCCTGTGGTGATGTCCGCAGTACTGTAAGGACAATCGGTCACCCAGTTATGAGGATAATCAGACCCGAAGAGCGTCAGCAGCACGAGGTCTGTCTGCAGAGCTGGGCTTGTCATGCTCCTGGCTTTAACTTTGTTTTCTCTGTTTGTTTTTTTGTTGTTGTTGTTTCAGTGGAAGCCCATTTCAAGCATAAACCTTAGATGGGACTGGCTGGTCAGACCTGAGGAATGAGCTTCTGTTTACAACACAACATGGTTTTATTTGAAATGTTAAAAATAATAATTATTAATAATAACAGTAATAATAATAATAATAATACTTCCCTTTCCCTTCATCATTCACTTGATCATGTTGGAAGCCAAGAAGGGCAGCAGCAAAATGTGACAGATGCTGATCCAACCCGAAATTTGTTTCCATGGCTCCCCCCTGCACCTCATGTCCACGTGCAGCCGATTTGGGTGTCCCCTGCAGTAGGTACCTGCCTTGAGGACTGTACTGGCTGGAAGGGGTGCCGCACCATGGGATGATGAAGAGTCTTGGTGGCACAATCTCATGGGTATGGGGCTTTCTCTGGACAATGTGGTCCGTAGCTGGTGCAAAAACCCTGAAGGGTTTCTTGTGGCAAGTGGTGACTGTTCTGGGGGACAAGAGGATGTGCTCCATCCCTCCTGCCCACTCAAATGCCCTCTCTGAGGTGCTGCTGGGTGGTGAGGTTGGTGCTAAGCTGCTTTTCTTCCCCCGTAGCTCAGTGCTGCTTCAGTTCAGCAGGAGATGCGGCCTAGGGCCGAGCCGCCTGCTCTGGTGGCAGAGCTCAGCCAAGGCCCAGCCTCACCAGAGGGCTTTGGCTGGGTCAGCCTTGGTCCCGCTGCTGCTGGGGACGTCTGCCGGCTCCTCCTGCTGCCCTAGCTCCCTGCCAGCCATTTCCCAGGGGAGACTGTGAGTCCCTGAGATGCTGACATCCTAACGGGATGCGAAGCATGAACCTAAAGACATGAAGGAGAGAAAACATTGTCTTTAAATGTAGGAAGCTGCAGCCGTTTACTGGCAGGGGAGTTTGGAGGTGACCAAACCGTGTGAGAAGGCAGCGTCATGTGTCCTGCTCGCCCCCATCCTCCAGACCCTTAAAACATGAAGAAGTGCCAGAGCTCAGAGCAGCTTAAATCAACTCCTGGTAGTAAGTTTGTCCCCGCGTTCCTCCCCACGGACAGCACTTTCCATGCAGCGCCCCACCCGCTTCCACCCTTCCATCCTGGTTTGTGCCAAGGTGAAACTCCTCCTGCTTCCCCGAAAGGGACAGGGGAGTGCCGCCCTTCCCAGCTGAGCCCACCCATCCCAGCTGAGGCCACCTGTCCTCTGGAAGCCACCACTGGTATCACCGTGCCCGCTTCCTCAGTGCCCGTGCGGGTGTAGGCCCTGGTGGAGAGGCAGTGGGGGCCGTGCCTGCGCGTGGTGCAGGCTGGAGGCACTGCGGGGACCTTGGGCCTCCCAGGCAGCTCGGGTGGAAATGGAGCCCAAGTTTGGCTTGCGTGGTCTCATGGCGTGTAAATGTTGCTAGATGACTGATCCTCCCGCTCTTGTAGAGGTAAACTATAAATAAATTGGGTGGGGGTGAGCATCACGCCTCCTAAGTGGTGGCGATGCTGTCTCTGGGCTAGTTTTCAGCAGAGGCTTCTTGCCCCATGGCTGGGCTGTCGCTGTCTTTTTGGGGCCAGGTTGCTTGGGGTTGAGCCTCAGGCTGGGTTGTGCCCAGCCTGAGGGCAGGTGCCTCCCTTCAGCCCTGCTGGCTGCTGACACGGTGCTTCTGCAAACTGGTTGTTGCACTTTTTTCCCTTAATTCATCCCTTAATTTTTTTTTGGTTAATTTTTTTTTTTCTGAGAGATAAAAAAGCTGCTTGAAGTGACATTTCAGTGATGTTTTGAGCACTGTAACTGCTGCGAGTGGGGGGCGACGCGTTCGTGGCGGTTGGGCTGGGACCTGCACACAACGTGCTGAATTTTTACCTGAAAAAATGTTTTTTCTGCATCCATTGAGTAACAGACCAAGACACTGATCTGTCCGACGCGTTCCTTACGTTGGTGTTTGTAACCGAACCCATCTCATGGGCTGTGTACGTTTGTTATGTCACTGGTAAGACAACTGTGGTACTAAATGTCATTCGCACCAATAAATTATGATGTCAGATGGGTGGCAGTGTCGTGCTGGCTCTGCGGGAGAGGTAAGACGGGGGCTTCAAACCAAACCAAACCAAACCCCGGGCCTCCAACCACAATGAGGCGAGGTGTGAAGGGTGCTGGTAGAGTGCTGGGCACCCACAGCACCACGCGGCCCCCTGGGGCTGCCCGAGGGGGTGGGCTGGGGTGGGTGGGTGTGTAAAATATGTGTATTATGTAACGGCGTCCGTGTGTGTACAGAGCTGTACTGTATAGCGAGCCATGATACATCTTTATTTTATGTATGCATACACACATAAAATATATTTTACTGAGCCCACACAGGCACACAAATATAAACCCCATTTCACGTTACAGGATGCTGTGTGCAACATAGATTTTGTGTGTGTATGTATATATATTAAAATATAGTTTGTGAGAACACACGCATGCATGGCTTTATGCATCTTTTAAAATATACGTTTACAGAAACCTAATTTAATTTACAAATGTATAAATATCTCATGTGTACATACATACGTTGCCTGTTCATCTATAGCTGGTGCTATAGCCTTTTATAACTAAATTTATTAATTTTTAATTAAAAGCATGCACCTGGGTGTTTTATAATTATATATAAATTTTTTAAAGTTAGAAACATATTGTTCTATGTAATTCAAACTAAGTATAGTGCATAGAAGCGTATGTACACACACATACGTAGCGCTCTGTGTGTGTGTACGTGGATATAATTTACAGAAAAGTATGGTATTTATCTTGTTTTTTTCTCTTAAAAAGTAAGGCACGTTAGAAGTAGGGAAAAGCCAGGACAGGCTGTTTGTTTGTGGTTTTAGGGAGCTAGAAAGATCATGTGTGTGTGACAAGTAAGTAAGGGTGTGTGTGTGTGTGTGTGTGTGTGTGTAAAATTGACTCATATAATGGGCATTACAATTCCTATGACAATTATTTAATTATAAATTATATACACAGAAGGCTGTCTATATTGTGTATTATGTACATGTATATATATAAAATATATGCATATATATATGTATATATAAAAGTCACTTAGAGCCACATACATGGCCACTGCTGCTGGACACCCAGGGATACCTTGAGCCACGCCCAGACACCGGCCGGCAGCAATGAAATAACCTGGCTTTGCTGGGCTCTTCCCTGCTCTGAGAGCATTTATTACATTCCCATAGCAGCATCCCTAGCGTGGGGTAAATAATCCCCAGTCAGGGCAGGGCCATCACCGCCCTTGGTCGGGACTTAGGGCAAAAGAATGACTGTGTGCAGACATTGAGCAGGAGCAAAGGGTGTAAACAAAAGCAATCTGCACCTGTCACAGACGCTTCCTGCCAAAATTACACCTTTACTGCAAAGCACCGAGATCCACATGACCCACAGTCAAATGCAGGGCAGGAGGGAAACAGCAAGGAAAGTAAGATATTTGCTTGTAAAACCCTCAGAAAGCAGCAGTACTGCAGATCCTGGTATAAAGTGTTTATTTGAGACTTCACAATTAACACAAAGTCTGCCTTTCAATGCCTTTTTTTTTTTCTTACAGTCAATAAATTTGTATTAATCCCTCCCTCCCCCATGCATGATTGCTGTTTATTAATCTAAAGCCTTCTTATTTTCATCATGAAAAAATAAAGCGTTTCCCCATTTCATCCATTCGCTGTACCACTGACATCTGCTGTGCTGCATCAAAGAGGAGGAGATGTAGAATTGCTATGCCTACCATTGGGGTTGAAGTTATTCCATTATTTATTGATTTATTCTTTTTACATGAAGTGTTAAATGAATCAGTCAATCACCCAAGAAAAATAAATATATCATAAAGAACCAAAAGTTCTGCAGTATCCCTTTTCTTTACATGTAGCTGCAGGTCAAATGCATACGTTGTTTGTGGAAATTCGCTTTTACGTATGGTGGTGAACTTACACTGAAAAACAATCTGTTCCAAAGGAAGAGAGCCAGGAGTCAGAGGAGGTATTTTGGATGTCAAATTTTTATACCTAGGCAAGAGAGATCCAGGTAGAAGCCAACTACCTGGGTTCCACTGATGGGCTTTTACTCAAGAGCAATTCAATCTTGTGCTTTTCAGAAAGTATCAAGCTAAACGCACGCGTGGGCTCAGCCAGCGCCAGCTCCTAGGCAGCCTGGAAGGCAGCATGACTGGCGTGTCTGCTACTCGCTGCAGTGGAAGCGAGTTCCTGGGATCAGTGTCTCTTGGATGTGCAGCTCGTTTTATACTGCTTGGCTCATCGCGCAGTACTTTTGGCACCAGCCTCGCACATAAATTAGTCAGTAACTCACCCTGCCTCTCAAGATGTTCCTCAGAGGTGGCAGAGGTCAAGGAGGCTTTCCTGTAACAGAGATGGTACTGGGCAGGCCGTGAAGTAGAAGACCCATATTTATGCTTTATTGAGTTATTGTGCAAAAGGGAATACTGCATCAGAAACCATAGAAGACTATAGTTTAATCAAAGTCACCAGCCGCTGTATCGGAAACCTGCTAACAATTGCTCCGATTGGTTCTCTTGGCTACTTTTTGTTGGTGTCTTTTTTTTTTTACATAAATAATATAGACCAAACATTATAAACATTTCAGCAACCATTTCTAAAAGACCAAAGGAGCCCTTTTAGGCACCAAGAAACAACTGCAGGATTCAATTCCAAAACTGTCTTTGGAGTCATCGAATCATCAGATTTACACGGCACCCAATGACAAAAATATTCAGTCGAGTTCGATAGGACTGCTATCTTCCTGACCATCTTCTGTGTCATCATCTTCACCCGTTCCCATCAGACTGTTTAAAAGATTTCCTAGAATAAAATACAGGAGATTCAAACTTGCCAGTTTTACATTCCCATCTCAAAAACTTCAATTGTAACCCAATTTACATCAGTAATTAGTTGATTTGGGAAGCTGTACTTTGATAGTATTTCTTCTTGGAGAGTACACTGGAAAAAAAAACACCCACCAAATTGTTTGCTTTCTCTGTTCCTTATAATGTCTTGTACAAAGCCAGTATTAGTTTCAGCATTTCATGAATGAATGCTCTGGGAGCATCTGTTTTACATCAGCACTGATTAGAGCTCTACCAAAACCACAGGCTGTACTTTAGGAAAATCAGCTACTGAAGTCTGAGGAAATAAAGCCTGAACATAAATAAGATTTTCCTTTACATTCAGAAGTTATACCAGAGCATCAGACACTAACTGTAAGACCATTTATATGCTTCTCCCCTTCTCAAAAAGGAAAAGGCTAATGGCATCATCAAATTAATTTCACATGTGACAATTAATCATGTATTCTATACTAGTGATTGATCGCATCTACAGGCTATGAAAAAAAAATATATCAGAATAGATTATCTGTTTCCAGCACACCTGCTTTATGTAAGGCACAGCTCTGAAAAGCCTGGCTGGCTGTATGAACAGCTGCTGACATACACCTTACCTAGTAATCCTCCGTAGGACGATGTCTGCTTGGGCGGCACACCGAAGAAAAGCTGTCCTATTCTATCTAGGTACTGAAATGACACAAGGTGGAGAACAAAGTCAGCTACCTCATTTACAGGTGGAAACGCCACGGGCAGCACTCATACCACATGAGGTAGCGCACTGACTTCTACCTATAGGCTGTATTCAAAACCCATACTTTTGAAATAAGGCATCAAGGACAGTTACTATGTCGTGCATTACACGTTCATGGCTTTCCATTTGCATTACTAAAACACACTCATCAGATATAAAACAAGCGCTATATGAAGTTCTGTCAGCATCTCACTGCTTAGAGGAGATGCTTAAAGCCAGTGCCCTTTGGTGGCTGTCTCAGCCAGGTTATGTAAGCTGTGACCTGCGTGGTTTGCAAAGTCACGGCGCAGGAAACAGTCAGAAGCTCTTTAATGCTGCAGGTTAAATCCTGCTTGCAGTCACTAGTAACTCACCTCATTATACATGGGATCTCTTTTCAATGACGGTTGATACTGTTCACACAATACTGTAAATACTGTTAGTTTTCCCCTAGAAAGGTAACAACCAAAAATGTAATTTCCATAACCACCGACAAGGAAACTAAGAAGAAAGTGAGAAAAATCAGACTGTACCCATCGACGGCCAGTAACAGGAACCAGATGAAGTTTAGCAGTGGTTGAACAAAGGGAGGACCCTTTTCTATCGAAGGGTGTTTCTGTGTGTATGTTGTAAAAACAACTGATGCGCTGGTCTTATTTTTTAAGCAGAGAAATCTGCAAAAGGAAAACAGAACAGGGAAAGTTAAAAGGCAAAGAAATTTCACCTGCAGAAAGAAAAGGAAAGCCAAGCATTCAACAATTTCTACTTTATTTGTGCATGGAAGCCCTCTCAGGCTCACTGGTACAAATGCACAACTTTGGCATCTGTTTGGAAATCAACTGAGGAAAGGGAAAATTGCTACTAAATTACACTGTGGAGTAAGTGGGTTACAAGGGGAACTGACATTAAATATTAATAGAATTAGTTTAACCAAGATCTAAGCAGATTTTATACAGCAGAGGTGTCTGAAAGACAGCATCAATTAAATAAAAGCTTGGAAAGACTGGCTACTTCATGATTCAAATTAAACATGACATCACATTTACTGTTCCAGAGTTTATGTTGCTGAGGTAAAAACCTAGTTAAAGCCCTCCCTCTAGCTCCATCCCCTCCCAAACACATCTTCTTTCCTTACCTATCTGTCAGTGTCCAATAACCCAGTCATTCCTTTGTGCTAACTCAAACTAACGTGGCATCAGGAACACTGATGGGTTTATACGTGCCTTTAAGTCTCATACTAAAGCTATGCTTTGGCTTCCTCAGCCATTTGTCACGAGTTAACAGATTGATTTCCCAGACTGATCAGATCTTTCCTCAGGTCCAGTTAATTTAACTGGCAATCTCTGCAAGTCCCAGAGGCCTTAGAGACTTTATCTGGGACAAACGTTGTTAGCAAGCACTTGGAAGGCTGCCACAAGCAGTCTCAATCTTGGTCAGAGGCTCCAAGTCTGTACCCTGAGATGTGCAGGGCACAGGGCTCTTGCACATTACTGTTGAGCAAGGAACTGCAATTATTTCCATTAGACTATAAACTGCTACGTAAGAGGATTTAGTATGGTATTTGAGATATAGGCCAGTAAAGGATGTAGAAGTGCTTCTGTCTAAACACTTACCCGTAACCTGTCCCCAGAATTTCTTCCCCCCCCCCCCCCCAAAAAAAAGACCCATAAAATTGTTTGAGTTCTGCATATGGTGGACCTATATAAAGGATTTTCTACCACTCAACAGCGCTGCAATCTATAGCAACCAGCTATGGAAAGCAGGGCAGATCTGCATGACAGCTGAAGGCTGCCAAATGAGACAGACTTGCTCGCACCTCCTCCCTCTCCCCCGACACCTACTCTCTCCTGACTCCCTGTTGCACAGTCCTGTCTCCACCTCCTCCTCAGCCTCCTCCGTGAGCTGCTTTCCCTGACTGAAGAAAGCCATCAACTGATTAAACTCGGTAAAATTGGCTTTGTCAGCCTTCATTGTACATGAGCTCTGCAAAGGCACATAATAGCTTGCATTCCCACCTCCTACAAAATAAATGCTTAAAGTAAACGAAAGCCACCAGCAACTCTGTTAAACCATTGGTTTATGCCGCGCATAAATCAAGGTGACCCAACGTTAACTATCTCAGGACAACCAGGCTGAGAGCAAGTACTGTGCTAAATGTAAATACGGAGCCCGCTTAGTGCCAGCCTTGGTATGACCACCTAGGATAAGTCCTAACCAGGCATAAAGTAGTGTAAACACAAAGTAAGGATTGTGCTTTCAGGGTCAAACAGATTACACTGAAAGCTTGGGCCTTCGTACATTTTCCCTCACTCTCACCCCTTCAACACGCCAGCATTGAGACAGCTTTCTATTGTTATGACACAAAGCGAGTTTTGGAACCTCTGGCCAGTTTCACAGTTGCTTTGGAAAAGATGCACGGTTATCCTACAGTTCTCGTGATTAATCAGAGTGGCCTCAAACACAGTGTCATCTCAGCAAAACAGATAAAAAATTGTAACACCTACTGTAGGACTGCCTGTGCTACAAACATGTCCACCTCACTGCGATAGCCTCTGGACGAGGAGTATTCTACTAGCATATTTGCACAGCCTTCGCCATCTGTGGAGTGCAAGAAGTGATACCGAGATTCACTATAGTTTTGCTCTACAAAAGGAAAAAGAAAATGGCTTTTAAGAAATCAGTTCATCACAGCTGAACACAAAAACACATTTGTTAGGCTTGTACACGACAGCTAGAAAGAGAGCTACACACAAGGTATGTAAACAAGACAACTAGCACAAAGACTGCGGAGTTTTTCTATGTAAATTACAGACAATTTATAACAGGGGTAATAAATATGCTATCCTAAATGCATCAGGGTAAGTGCTATTAAAATACAATTCATGCAATGCCACCACAAAGCACGGCTACCACTGGGACAAACAGCTTGAGCTGTGGTCACAGCCTTTTGCCCAATGGCACGCAGACACTTCACGTGCTCTCAGCAGCACTTAGGAAAGAAATGCAACTCCATATCAGAGCATGTGCACCAACGAGCCCGACTGCACCTTCAGCATCCTAAGTGCACAGAGAGAAGGCATCTCCTATTTTTAGCTTAGCCCACTCTTGCTACCAAAATTAAAACTGCTTCCATGTGCTGAAGAGAACAGAAAAAAAGGTGCAAGAAATGGAAATGGTTTGTTAGAACTTAACTTGAAGCAAAGTATCATGCAAAACCAATGTGATGACAAATCAAAACTGGAAAGCTTCTCATTTCTGGAATGTAAAGCTTTGCTTTAAAGATCTCAGCATTTCTAATGGCTCCCAAAAACTACAGACTAAGAAAATATATGCACTTTGATCTTCAAAAGAACGGCAAGCAGACACCTACAAAATGGGGATTTTTTACTTTCAGGATGCAACCGTTTCTTATCCTAATCACATCTCAGCTTCTAACTTTTAATAGTCTGAGGAGAATCTTCTCTTTCTGTCTGGCAGCAGCCATCAGAAACCAACATCAGTCCCACGAGAACAGCTATGGGGTTTCATATGGCACACAAAAAAGGCAAAGAGCTGCAATGGTGACCATTGGAGCAGGACTATTACACGAAACCATGATCACCAATTACAGCTACGGGAAAATTTAAAGTAAGTGAACAATCACCTTGCATTGTCTTTAATTCACAGGAAACCAGAGGAGAGCTGGCATTTATACAACTGTTCTCATTCACCTTTGCATGTTTTGAACAGAAGATTTTAAAAACTATCAACCACAATTAAAATAATTATTTAGTGTATGTTAGCTTAATTGACATCCCATTATGAATGATAAAATCCCAAATAAATCAAATCCAACAGCATTCATTCAGAAATGCCTGAAACAAGCCTGCTGTTCAACATCGCTAAAGTACCTAACTGCAGATCCAAAGACTGCGTTGCGTGCTGTGCTGTATTTTTATCTTTCTCAGTTTTTTCCAGGATTTAAAAACAAAACAACAAAACAGCATTGCTCCCCAACAATTTTCCTTCTAACGGCTCTTAATCAAACTACCTCAACGTCCAAAGGATCAACCTTCCTCTGGAAGAGAGCTCTACCAGCAGCTGTGTTCGGGGCTTTGCACTAATACAGAGCCACAGGCCTAATTTTTACTGTTAGTAACATTAAACTGAAGTATTGCAAAAATCAGGTAGTAGCAGAAATCATTGTCATCTCAGCTTCTGTAGATTATTTCCAAAGCAGGTCTCCTACAGCATTGTATTTTCAACGCTTTCAAAACAAAACAGAAAAAAACAGTTTAATTTTGCTTACCTTTCCAGAGGGTAATTGCTAGTAACTGGTGTAATTTGGGATGTCCGAGTTTTCCTGATCCTCCGCTAGACCACTTTAGTGCTCTGGATACAAAAGCCACTCTTTCAGGAGAGTTTGGATCCATTAAACTAAACAACTTAGCCAAGTTTTCTAGAAGCAATAACATTCACAAATATTTAGCATTAATAGAAACAGGACAATCCACTGCTTCTAGAGCATCCCTAATGTACAACACTAAAGATATGGTGCCGTTGTGTCTGTAAGCTCCCTTCTCAGTCTTTGTAAGACATGTTAAAACTAAAACCATGACATTGAACTTGAGCAAATACATTGTACATGTCACGTCAATCCCACGTTTACCAGCCAGCAACACTCAAATGATCCCTGCACTGCCAAAAGCTGGGCCTTGCAGAGAGCTGGTGACAGCTCCCCTGCCTCATGGCTTGGGACTGGGTATCCCAGGGTGTTGCGTAGTCCCAAAGAGGACGGACTTCAGGTTAGAGAAGCGCTTGCCACTGATAGGGCAGCTGTTAGGCACAGTCTGTAGTTTGAAAAAGGACCACCAGAAGTCAGAGGTGGGATTACAAAACATTGGAGCTCATCTAAGGGAGCAAAGAGCAGCCTCTGTCCCTTCTGTCTCCATCCATAGTTGTTAAGAGGAGCAGCTTGCCCATGCAGCAGCAATAGTCTGGCCACGCAGCTTTTAAGGTCTCCATGAACTGTCTGCTTACCAAATCTCAGAGTCAGAGAAGAAAAATTTCTTTGTGAAGGGCTGATTCACTGCGCACACCACCACACTGCCAGGGTGGGCAAGTGCCATCCACCAAAGCCCTGAAAACACGAGTGACTGTGCAGACAAAACACTACCTTTGCATTGCAGAAAGGAGTAAGACAGTGATGTTTACTCTAAGCATGTCCCCTTGCTCACGCCATTGTCAGTTATCAGGAACCCATTATTCTCTAATAATACTTTCCCTCAGTTCATTTCCACTCCCTAGCCATGTGGGATGACATATAAAAAGGATCACAGGTTTCAAGACTTAACAGTTGCTGTGAGGTGGAAACATATCTGAACACCACCAGAGCAAGAGCAAAGGTCACCGTACCTAAAAGGTCGTCTGTTACTTTTGCATCCGATTTCTCCAAAGACTCCAAAACCAGCATGGACAGATCAGCAGCACTGTTTTGCTACAAAATAGACACGTACTGGTAGTAATGAACATCAAGAAAAGTTTTGTTCCTCCCACAGAATTTTGTCAGAGGCATATTAATATTTTTATCAGCAGTTACAGCTAGGGAAGATATGAAATTTCAATCCTCCCTTACAAAAGTTTACAGTAACTCAATGGCATCTGAGAGAAGCCTTCAGGAAAGCAAAACAAACGTGGTTAAGATCATGCTTGGACACACAAACACTTCCACTTTGTGTCCCAGTTTGGAATAATCCCTCCTTGTGGAGAACAGCCCAACAAAGAGACAAAGCAAAAGATTACCAAGCAAGTACCCCAAACATTTGTCACTGAGGATTCAGTGCTCACCCCATAAAATCTTTGAATAACCCCCTCCCCGACCCCCACGCAAGGACACTGACGTACCTGGTTGTGGCTGAAGAACAGAAGAGCCCCTGAATACATTAACTCTCTTGCTTCTGGATGTTTTCCTTGTGACATATACCTGAAAACAACACCAAAGTGGTGTAATGCTAAAATGAATTACATTTAAAGGATTAAAGAGCGCTGAAATTTAAAACAAAGGCAGCAAGACATTCATTTTTAAATCTATTTAGTTTCAATAATGATGTTCCTTTAATTGCTGCTGAGATTTGGTTTCTGCTTGTGCCTAGGTGGAATATGAGCAAATGGTGTAAGGATGAAAACTGAGCTCCCAAACTGATTTGGGCTGAAGCAAAGAACAAACGATCCCAGAAGTTCTCCTAAGCAAAAGATGTCAAGACATTAAACTGTGCTGATCAGACTGTTGCACCACAGCTTGTACTAAAGCGAAAACAGGCACAGTGACAGTTTAAGGCATACAAAGTGACTCCAGCCTGATCCCCACGGTCTGCTTCCTGCCCTTCTACGCCTCTGACCACCACTTCTGCCGCCAGAACGGAGGAGACCAGCCACACGCTGGCCCTTTGCTGAACCAAAGTAGCCAGTCCCTCTGGTGGTCTCTAGGAAGACAAGAGCGGCCAGCAAGATTTACCATGCAACACGTGACAGTGTTGTCTTAAATGCAATGCTTCACAACGCACCTGCTGCAGCTTCTGCCTTCCTCAGCTGGGAGTTAACCAAGAAATGAAGCAGGACAGAATTTGCTCCCAATGGGTACATCGAGAACAGGAACCTGTTAACATGGCGCGGTGATTACAGCCTCCTGCACATCATCAGTACAGACAACTAAAGGTCTTGGACAGTCACATCACTAGATCAGAAATTCGGCATTTCCTATAAAAACGGTTAAGGAGTGGCAGCAGACGTAGCTCCCAGTTTCCATTGCTCTCAGCTGCCTCTCAAAAAGCACATTTCCTGACAGGTCAGTAACAGCAGGCAATGTGTTCAGGTCAAAAGATAAGGCACCGATCCTACCGCACTGCTTTTGCACCTGCAGCTCTCGCTCTGTCCCCTGACAGCCGGTTGTGCTGGGCCCCTGCTTCATTCCTGCTGCTCCTGAGGGCCAGGGCAGCGCCGTGGCTGCAGGGCCCCATCCTGCCGCGTGACAGGGGTGAGGGCAGGTGAGGGCAGTGGGGGGCTGTGGGGCAAGGGGGGCACTGCCTGCAGGGAAACTGAGCGCTCGGTAGCTACCCGACGCCCTGGTGCGGCACGTGAGGTTCCTGTCACAGGGTGACATTCCTGGGAACAAGTCCTACTGGTAAAATCGGATCTGACAGTGAGCGAGGGAGGAGGCACAGTCCTCCTGCCCTCAAACCATCACCTCACAAACTCCCGAGGTCTTCTGTCCAAACAGGTGAGCAACAGTCAGCACGATGGTGTGACAGTGGGGCTGCCTGAGTGAGCACCCTCAGCAGTTCAGATTTGTGATCACCACAGTGAGTGCTTCCCACATCAGGCAAGCAGCTCGGTGGCTCCAACACCTTTACAGCTGGCCTCATATCCATGTTTGCTTCTAGGTTTTGACTCACAAATCTCACTCTGGATCCCACTTCCACAAACTCAATTTCAGTAGATTCCCCGAACTACTTGGAAGCTCCTAATCTGGGAATTGTTACAAACAATACTAAAAGAAACTGTAAACAGTTTTACAATATAAAATACACTTTAAAAAGTGATGGGATTTTTGGAAAGAACTTTTACTACAAAGAATTTTTAATAAATATTCACTATGTTGATCTAAACAGCATTGAGAACCAAACAGTAACACCCCGCCAGCCTCAAATACATCTTGGCTTATAACTTTTGGAACTCAGTCAGGATTTCAAGTTTAACTTGCACTTCATGACAGAGCGGACTGGTATTTTACCGGCTGGTTTTGTTTACGGTGAACAAGCACGGGGTATCCCAATTCCAATTCTGCAGCTGCGATTGCCTTGCTCTGTGGTAATGTCTTTTGAGAACACTTTACATGTAACACATGCTTTACAAAGGACAGACAAGACTATCCGGACTCCTTCATGGCCTCAGTGACTTTCCCAACAAGTTCCATGGTCTCATTACATCTTTTTGCCTGGAAGGAAATGCCTTCCTAGCTATGCAAATACCACCTTTCCATTTAACTGGGCACCGTCTTTCTCCTGCACTTAAAAGGGAAAAGGCTGGAACTTTGCTTCCAAATTAATTCAGCGAGGCTTACACAAAGCATGTGAGCTAATACACTGAGAACACTGGATGAGAAGTGACCTGCTGAGCCAAGCCATCTCCCTCACTGCAACCACCACATCACATAATCCCTCCTATAGAACAAGGCACACTTTGTCTTGGATTTATTCTCCAACGCAATTTAAGTCTTAAGACTTTGACGGTGCCCTCGCTGACCCCACCAGAAGAGTACCACAGAACACGACTGCCTTCATTTAACAGTGCTGAGTACGGGTGGCAGGGCAGGCCACCCAGCACCCATATGCTGGCAGCGTAAGCAGCCAACACAGCAAGGACACGGCGCCAGTGACTCTGGCACTCATGATGACACAACGAGGACTCTGTCCCCACAGGGCTACTCTTGTTGTGTGGACACCATGGGCCTGTCCCCTTCCCGCTGCAAGGGGCTCCGAGGGGCTGTGACACAGGGGGGCTGCCAGACCCGGCCGCCCCCACCCGCCCTGCCCCGGTTACCACAGCTGGGCCAGCCGGGGAAGCCGCCACGAGGGATGCTTATCCCCCGTACCTGGAAGCAAGGCTCTGCCTTAAATTTAACGAGAAGGAGGGCGCCCGCAGTAACTCGCCACGGATGTGAACAGCAAATATACATAAAATGTTTTATACTGAGATTCTTGCGACGTAATACGTGATATTTCTGAATAAGCGCTCAGGCCTGCTCCCTCGGTCACGGCTGCGAACACCACCACCGTGCTGACGAGGAAAGCGTTAACTAAACTCTGTCAGAGGTGACTGGTGGAGCCCCGCGGCTCGGCCAGCCGCGCAGCACGGCGGCCCCACGGCTGTTTTAGGGCACTCCTGGTGCTCAGGCCGGCGGGACCGGGCCCCTCAACGCCCGCGGCCCCTCAACGCCCCCGGGCCTAGCGGCGCCGCTGCCCCTCAGCGCGGGCCGGGCCTCGTCAGGCCTCTCAGCCTACCCTGCCACACGCCTGCCCGCCCCGCCCCTCCCGCGGACCAATGAGAAGGCAGGAAGCGGAGACAGGCAACGGCTCTGACCAATGGGGAGGCGGCGTGGGCGCGGCGGGCGGCAGCAGGGTAGGGTGCGTGGGAAGGCTCTGGAAGGCCGGGCGGGGGAGGGGCAGGGCGGGCCGGGCCGTACCTGAAGAAGAGCGTGCGGTACATCTGGTGCGCCTCGTAGTAGTCGCCCTTCTCGACGCTGGCGCGCAGCTTGCCCTCCACGCGCTGCACACCGCCGCGGTTCCTGCCGCCGCCTTTCGCGGCTTCCTGCTCCGCCGCCATAATCGCCGCCGCCATCGACGCGGAGGAGGCGGGGGAGGGGTGAGGGGAAGGGAGGGCGCATGCGCGCGCACGCCCGGAGCGGCGTCGCGCCTCGGTTGCCCGGCTTCCGCCCACTGCGACGGCGGCCGGCGATGGTCAAAAGGCGCGGCTGCGCGGAGCGGCGCCAGAGGGCGGGGCAGGGAGGGGCTGGCTCTGGGCTCCCAGGGGAGGGGAAGGGCAAGGGGTGGAGAGGGACTGGGGCAGGAAAGGCAGGGGGCATAGGGAAAGTGAGGTACCGCGGGACAGGCTGCCCTCAAATGCCTGCTTTTTGGGCATTTTTAGAGTTTTATTCAGCTGCCAGAACCTCCCCACTCCAGTCTTGTCGGCCAGGAATGCTGTAGTGGTTAACTACACATTCATTCTACCGTGTCCATGGTGCCTGACTACAGGTACACAGTTCTTGTAATTACAAAACTAAAGCCATCAGGGTATCCCACTACCCCTCACAGCCAAGCGCAAAAAGTCTCTCAGGCTCATGGCAAGGCTCAGTCTCATCTGTTCACATTAGCTACTTAAACGGGTCATGGAACATACAGAAAAAGAATCTTTATTTATTATTTCAAATATTACATGCACTTTCAAAAATTAAAACTCTTTATTTAAACATTTCAATAGCATCTTGTCAGTTTTGGAGGCAGCAAAGTAACAGACGATTTGAAAAGCATTTACAAAAATACATTGCACAAAGTCCTATCTTGCTTTTTTTAAAAAATAAGTTAGTGTTATTCAAAATATTCCCACCCTAGCTACCTAATTTCAATTTATACAGGATAATTCTAATTTTAAATATGTAACATAGAATATGAAAACACCTGTACACGTGTAATCTAACTCCTCTGCATAGGCCATAGGTTCTGTCTCTAGCTCAAGTGAAAAAAAGTTCTTCAGGCAGAGACTTTGAACATTCGAGGACTGTTGTGCAACATACATAGCTCTATTCAGAAAACCAGTCAGCAGTTCAGTGTGTTAACAGTTCACAGGTAACTATAAAATGCATTGTAATAGCAAGATAAAAATTCTGCACACAAGTGCATTTTAGGAGTATTTTCTGAAAAGGATCTTCAAAAGTAGCAATCCCAAAGGAGGCCGGCCCTAAAGAAGTCTCAACACATTCTACACAGAAACGTCATGAGACTGAGACACCACTTCATCTTCTTCAGTTTCAGGGGAGGATCTCAAGAATGTCCATATATCCCATAGATTGCCATACAGCAGTACTGAGCAGCACTGAGCATAACTCTGTCTTGTACATGTTAAAATAACGAGCTCTACTTCAGCTGTATTTTCCACGTCCACCGTTACCACAGCACAACATTTACTGACTATAAAATAAACCAGATTAAGGAATTGTTACAAAGATCTTTTGACAAACTAAGATTTTCCTTCTCTAGGGTTAGTTCCAAATCAGCCTTGATGGATGTACTGCTCATACGAGAGCTGATAAGCCTCCTAAATTGCTTAGTAAACAGTATACAGCAGTTAAACTAATCAAGTCGCCATGGTAAAAACCCTTAAAATAACTTTACGAAGTTATCCCTGACTTTTAGAACAATTCATGGCCACAGGTTGCAGTAAAGCAGTCTCAGTCGCTGGTGTTTAAAGTAGTTTTGGTTGTGTTAACTTTCCCTGATAGCAGTATCTGTTATGTAGTCAACATTTACTGAATAAGCCCTTTTGGATCCCCCAGAAGGACAAAAAAGGTCAACTGAAGGACACCTTTAGCTGCAGTCGGTGTTCAAAGTGTACTACGTTATTTGTCTTATGGTGCCAAGCTAAGAAATATGCAGTTGAGTCCTGAATTAAAAAAAAAAAAAAGATCCTAGTTGCAGAAAAGTGTGGTTTTTATTCTTTTTAAAAACCCTATACATTCATTTGTAATAAAATAGGTGTATCACCTGTTTGCTAACTGCGCTTTAAGAACCAGAGTAGTTTGCATGCATTATTTCTCTCAGCATGGACACAAAAATATGAAGCTAACTGGCTATTACAAGCTGAGCATGAGAGCAAATAAATTTTATTTATACAGTTCTGCTGACAGTCTTCTGCCTTTATCAGAGGATTGGTAATTCCGTAGTATATATCTTGCATCCTCGTCCTTTAAAGATTCCAGTGTTCTAGGCTTTCCGGTATATACAGATTGAGAACAAAATGTACAATAAAGCAACCCAAGCTGTAGTGTAGATTATTCGGCAGGTTTCCCATGCACTCTGAACCGATAAAGACACGTATATTCAGGATGTCCCCAGTTAGAGAGAATTCTCAGTTCCACTATTTGGAATACATTGTTACTTTTCTCCTAGAGAGGGAAAAAGCAAACAACACAAAAGAGTTAGGTTTCTAGGACGAACAAGTACAACTGAAGCTGCTTCCTGCAACTACAAACTTTTATTAACTATTATATTATGCCTTGGGAACTTTATACCACTTTAAAAAAAACAACTTTCCTTGACTTGCAACTACTTGTTTATTAATGTAGTCAGAAGTGTGAAGTAAGTTTATCTCTTTGTAAGTTTATCATCTTCACACCATTTGTGTCCAGATGGCACAAACATTTCTTCCCTTCTCATCTACTCAGATCACAGATTGATGTAGACAGGCAGATACTTTCTACCTCTGTTTTTAGAGTGCACAACAGAACTGGGCCCTTTTCTTCATTGGTCATTGGGTACTATCTTATCTGACAATTTAAGTCCCAACACCCAGACTCACCATCACTGGAAACATCTGCAGTGGCTCTCCTTCTTGATCATAGACGTACTGTCCTAGAAGTACACCTTCTTCTTGATATTCATCATCTAAACCCTATAACAATAAAACAAAATTTTCATCTTAATTTCAAATTTAAAGGAAGCAAAAGCTAAAAGCGTATCTACATTACTGAGTATCAACAAGCAGCACCCAGAATTCTATCAAACCAGGAACAGTGTTTCCTGTGCAACCTAATGCTGGTTCAGGCATGGCTGCATGTTGGAGTTTCCTACGCTGCAAATACCCGTGCTATGTTTTCAAGTTTTCACATTCAACCCCCTTAATTTCTAGAGCAGAACCACTATTGCAGTGTAAAATAGTGTAAAATAAAAAACTGTACAGGACAAACAAGAGTGAGAGAACATCACAAGACAGAAGTCAAGAATCAGATGTTTGCAGGTGACTCTTATCACTGCAGTTGTATAGCCTAAGAAGAATATATTAAGAAAACGATTTAAGATGCATCAAAAATAAAGTGAAGAGCTAAAACTGGGGAGGGGAGGACAGATGAAGGTGTATGAAAGAACTATATACATCATTAAAATCATTATCTCCCCCTAAAGAAACTTGCTACTCAAGAAAGACAAAACATAACTCCCCAAATCAGTTTTAGCACTTATTTGTAGGTCTCAAAGCTCATCAAGAATATAAACAATTCTAAAAGCAATGACAAACATCAGTTTCTCTTCTTAGCTGTTCTCTCTCAAGCTGTTTATTTTTCAATACATACATCATAAATATTCTTTACATTTACAAACATCACTTAAGTTTAGGGAGACTTACATATACTGAAAAGTTCCTAGGAGCACTGGTGATATTTCCTGATGGTGAAAGTGTTTTTGGTATGTGTTCCATGGTAAAGGCAGTTGGATAGATCTTCATGGAAAGTCTAACTACAAGATACCCTTCTGATCCCTTGAAAGCCCAGCAGTTGCCTGGATACATGTCCGGCTAGACAACAGATTTCAGGGCAAGGAGGCAGGAGGGTGGGGAGAGAACAGAACAAGATAAAAACAACCACAAGAATTTTTTGTTATTATTTTTTGTAATGAATTCTGAATCATTAGGAATAGTCTTAAAAAGACAGATTATGTCCTGCCACTTGCTATTTGGTAGAAATTAAAGTCAAATTCACAACTTCTATTCTAATTACATATCCAATCCTGCCTATGAAGGACAAACAACATCAGATGACACTTCATTGTGTTAGCAGGACTACGTAATTTCATGCTACAGAAAATGGAAGATATAGACTGCACAATTTTAGTTGCACTCTTCAGGAAGACAGCATACCCTCTTGTACCACCACCAATGTCCCAAAGAGCCAGCTTGAGATTACTTTTTTTTTTTTTAATACAGGAATGCTTCCAGTGCTTACACTTCACAGAATTACAATACACCACTCAAGCCTGCTATGAGAATCTTAGTTTTGCTAAAGCAGGACTTAGGCAATGGCATCGAACTTCAAGAAGAATCCCACTCCCAGAAATAAGTTCAAAACATCCCTGTCTCCCACTGACCCCAGTATATTACAGACAAACATCCAGCATCCAAAAAACAATTCAGACCACTCAATGCAAGATAATGTCGCTGAATTTGTTTACTTGGCCTTTAATTACCTGAATCACCACTCTGGGAGACTGAGAGAAGTACCATAAAGGAATTCCAAAGAGGCTAATTAATGCTGTTTTGGTCTCATAGGTTTCAGAGCAGCGAGTACTCAGAATGCTGCCACCTCAAAAAAGAAAATCAAGTTAGCAGAAATAATTCTTTATTCCTTCGTAAAGACTTATTTTGTAAAGGCAGAGATTCGTATGTAGCTTAACGAATATACCATTTTTTCCCTCAAAAAAATCCCAACTATTAAAGGTATTGTTGGTCTAATAATTTTCCAATGCAGTGCTTCTATCAAACACAATGTTAAAGAAAATGTGAAAGGTTTTTAGTTTTAGAGGGCTGAAAGAGCATGCATTTTCCATAGTGAGTTTAGTGATGTGTACATCTCACATGTATAGATCCATGGTTCTCAATTATCCAGTTACAAACATCTAGAAGTTACTCTATCCCAGTTCATGCATACACAGGGAGTCACCTGTTTTCAACTGTGATAAAGTAGGTGGCTGGTATATAACCCTGTGAAGAATATGCACAGACTGCAGTAGTCTGACCATTCGGTGATGCACAAGGATGCTCTAACCTTTAGCCCTCATTTTAAGATTTTTTTTTTTAGATTTTTGTGAAGATTTTTAGCAAACACTATTTTTACTACTCATGTAATTTATGCTATTTCTTCTACTATTTACCTCCAGATTCTAAGGCAAAATCCACCATACCAGTCTTGTCTTGAGAGTAGAGTTTCAGTGCATTGTTTACAATAATCTGTGCTTGCTACAGATGGACACAGAATGGAAAAGAAATTTTTTTTACTATCAAATGATAGAAGAATTGATATACATATCCACACATCTGTGAAGCTGCAAACCTAAGTTTGAGATGTTGCATTCATCACAAGTCTTTGAAAGCCTCTGTCAACATAGAAGCTATTTTTAAATGCTTGGTTATCTGGCTTAAAACAAATTCATACTGCATCTTGACTGATGTTTTCTTCAGAATTTGCATTCCTCCCCCACTTTCCCAAATCATTAAGCTTTTTCTTTTTGTACTTTGGAAATTTTTATCTTTCAGGCATCTCTTAAAATCACTACCATTTATTTTGACAGTCATGCTCCACAAAATGCCTATAAAGGACAATTTATAGGAACTCATCACTTAATTTCACTCACCGCTTCTGTGATTCCAGAGATCCCTGCATTGTTCACAACACTTGTTACTACTTCAGATGTTATTCTTTGGTTTGTAACTGACATATGTTCAGTAATATTCTTGAGGATCTGCAACTCTAGATCCTGCAGCAAAGTCTGCAGATCACTTTTGGTCACAAAATTGGATGTAAGCCATTGGAGAAGTGATTCGGAGAAGTCCTTGTGTTGATCACCAAAAAACATCATCTTGACAGATTCTTTAACCTGGGCATCTACCTAGTAGAAGCCATTAACAATTAAGAGAACTGATTAGTCTTTATAAACCATTTAGTAATACCATCTGTATATAACAGGCACATGTGAAAAATCAATATATATTTCCAGTAGTACCGATACATCTAGATTTCATGTCTTTTTAACTAAAACTGACTTACAATAGAATAACAGATGAGGTAGGTATGCAGAAGACATGGAAAAAATGGATGTTTAACTGGTTTGGTGAACAGGGCACAGGTAACAAAGCCCTCCAATCTAGCAGTTTACGTTAGGGGGTCTGTTTCAGAATAAAAATATGTTGACTGCAACATTCAAAGAAGGGATCGTGGCAACTCTAAGGGGAGCAGCAGTGTACCTGTTAGGCCTAGTTAAGCACATCACTAAATCACTTGCTTATGGCATACTTTGATTTATACACATAGGTAGACTATCTTGTGATGACACTCAAAGATGGTATTTTAGTCAAAGTAGATAATCCCGAATATAGACCTATATTTTGTCTACATTCAAACTGAACCTTACAGAAGGCATCAAAAAATAGAGTATGATTTTTTTTTATTTTTAAATAAGTCTCAGATCACAAACCTAACTTGCTTTTATTTGCATGAGGTAGCAGGATATACCAGCTGTAGCAGCAAAGTACGATACACACAACTGCTATTGCATCATCTCAAATGCAAATAAAAGTGCCATTGTGGAAAACAAACCACAAACTCATCTGGTAAGATGCCACCAAATAATGGAAAAAAATGTCACAATACCACTACCTAAAATATTACTGTCTTTTAAAATGAATACTATTCCCACGTTACTTTTGCAGTGCCTTTCAAATAAGTTTGTGAATGAAATCTAGTATTACTAAGTTTTAGGAGAATGGTGACAGAACTTACTTTTTCATGAATGACATCTATTTTCTCACAACTCGTCTTCGCACTTTCCCCAGTTAACAGCTCCGATTTCACCTGAGACAACTCTAGTTCTAGCTTTTTAACTCTGGATAAAAGTTGATTATGTTCATCCTCTCTGATAAAAACAATGAGTCAATAATTAGGAAAGAATAGTTTCAATAATTCCATCAAACTCCACAGGCATGAGAATGTATTCATATACCACAAAATGCTTTCCTAGTTCAGTTATTCAGAAACGGACATTGTGAACTTACAGCTCCTTGAAGGTGCTAAGGCATACTTCAAATGAATATATTCAAAGTAAAACATTTCAAAGTTGTGAACAAATCCGGAAGTGATGACTTTCAGAACATCATCATGTTGACAAGTTAGTAACTCAGACATAGATTTCTGGCAGCTTAAAGTTGGACAGACCAGTTGAGCTTTATTTGCCTGAGTTTGCCACTGATTAAATTTCAGGTTACCTTAGTTAACACTTGCCTGCCTACAAAGTTATTCTGATTTTGGTTGCATCTGTAAGTACCAGGTTACATGACCACTACAGATCAGTGTTCAGTATGTGATATTGGAAAAACAGTATTAGTCAGCATTTAGAAGCTATTTACATCTAATTTAAATTAGAATTCACCAAGTGTTTTTCTCTTCCCAATGGGGAAACTACTTAATGAAGCTCTGCAGGTTTTTTTTTTCTTAGTATTACACACAGTACATTCGTAGTGAGTATAGATGACAAGCCAAAAACACAAAAGAAGGTTAGAATTCGTGAGATTCAAAAATATTAAATATAAGGTGTATCAAAATCATCTACTGTATTCTTCACTAAGCAACTTGAGGAAAAATTCTCATGCTTTCATAAATACATAAGTCTGTCATTCTACTCTGCTACACAAGCAGATTTCTCTAGTAAAACATGTAGCTGCAGACCACTCACATCAGAAGTGGGCCTCGTGCTGGTGTTCAGCACTACAAACTGAAGTTTGTGCTTGCTGACAGACTCTTAAGGTCAGTTAACTGACACAATGAAAATTTTCATTGTATTTCAAAGAACGTCTATTGCCACCAGTTAGCTTTAGGACTAGAAAAAAATATTTAAGAATTGCTTATACCTTACTGTTTTTGCTTTGGCTATGTCAAGCTCCTTCTGAATGTCCTACAAAAATACAAAAAGCATTAGGTTTAACATACAGAAAGGGAATAAACACATCAAATGAAGAAGTGACACTTTCTAGCAATATCTATACAGGTTCCTAAATTATATTTGTGCCTCTGTATTATTTTATTCCAAATAGCATCAACCTCCCTGGCAGAGTAATTTTGAACCTCTGAACTGAAAATACCTCCAGGAATGGAGAAGGAAGAGAAAGAACACAAGTTTTGAGACTTAAACAAGTGTCAGAAGCTGAAATGAAGCAAACTGGATTTTGGGATAGCCAACGCACAACTTAAAACTTTTATTCTATTTTATCAGTTACCACTATAGCTACTTATCAAAGCTAACTTTCAATACCTCAGATTCAGCAGACAGTTTTTTAAGAAGATCTTCCAGCATCACGATGCGCAGCTCATGTTCTCGATGTAAAGCCAGGAAGTCAGTCTTAAAAACAAGGAAGGAAAGGGTGTGTACTTTCAGAGTACAAATAGCATAACTGACATTTTATAAAAAGCGTAATGTTTCTTTTGTTCTGTGATCAAAGTTTTTCAAGAATGCTTAAGTGACTTATCCTGCAGGTAGCATAATAAATTAGTAAGTCTGGAATAGAAAATAAAGAGATTTGATTCCACAGTAGTAGGAGTTATATACAGGGAAGTTTACCATAAAATCCCTTCTTCATCACTAGTCTTTCCTAGTGTCTTCTTTCTGTATGAAAACAGGTAAATCCAGCTGCTTCTCAGCAATATAAGATTCTACTTTAGACCATCTATCCAGAATTAATTCACTGTCGCAGTAACAGAAGAATACTACTGAGCACTTCCTGATACTTCCTGTCTAACAGTTAATTCATACCAAAAAGAGAATCGTAAAGACAGATCACTAATAAACCACATGAATAAAATAGTACTTTTATCAGTCTCAGAGAGTGTCATTAACTGACTTATTTTTACCTTTTCCTCCAGTTTCATCTCTTTAAGATGTTGACCAATTACATTTTCTATTAGCTTCAATATTTCACTTCTGTCACCCATCTGGGCAACCTGATCTTGAAGATTATGGAGCAGAAGCATCACTTTGCTATATTCTTCATCGTGGTGATGGCATCTATCAGACACGAAGGCCATTTGCTTTTCCAGCTCACTTATACGACCGGAATCAAAGATACTTATGGTATCCTAAGGTGTAAAGATTTTTTTTTTAATATATAAAAGTTATTTTCATTACTCTTGGGTGTCAAGCAGTTATTGCAAAATACTGAGGACAGGGGAGTTAAAAGGTCTTAAGAGACTAAAGTACTTGCCTAGACTGTTCTCCCTTACCTTTGGAGGCTGTACAGTATGAGAAGAACCAGGCTGGGGCTCAGGAACATAAATAGAGTCATCTATCCTCTGTGCTTTATCAATTCTTGTCCAGTTCAACAAAGGCAATAATGAAACGAAGCCATCAAACCCCCAGAACCATATACCTATATAGTGAGCAGAAGCAAAAGCGAAAAGGGTGTTCAAACTACCTTACATTTTAACACACAGTAGACGCTACTCTAGCCTGAATAGGAGTTAGCTACATGAGCCAACTTTAAAAAACATTAAGTCAAGCACTCAAGAGCATTAGGGATCTTTGATCAGTACCACTTACACAGCTATGAAGCAGGTAACTTCTGCTTATATATCCTGATATATCATTAATTTTGTATTACTACTTCCCTGGAACATAGATCCCATTTAGTGAGTAGGACAGGCCATACTCATTGAAGGCAGGTATAAATATTGCTTTTTATCTTATGGCAAAATATTTTCCCTTACACCCTATTCACTTCAGGCAAGATATTTTTCCTTACACACTCTTTACTTCATACCGCATTGCATAATATCTAACAGAAGTTGGAAGAAACTTAGGCTTCCATGGAAACAGCGTTTGACAAAGATTATATTTATTTCTGCAATATCTTAGTGAGAAGAAATACCCTGTGTAGGAAATGCTATCTTCTTCCTTTCTTACTCTCCCTAAAATTCCCCACTCTAAGTATCTAAGAAGTTTTATCTTCTCCCTGAAGTGTATATAAGCTTTTTAGGGTATGCAAAAACATGAAATTGCTTTTCAAAAATATCTCAACACCTATTTCAAAGAAGACAACCAGCTTGGAACATTGCCAGCTAACCTGTCTAAAGTAGCAGTATTTCAAGCAGTTAAGGTATGGTCTAAAGAAAAAGAACGATTTAGTGTGCACTGTTAAAATAACTTAAACACAGTTTTACGGAGATTGACAGCAATCAAAAGCAATCAGTACATAGCCTACTCTTTATGAGCTCAATGCTGTCCCTATAAAGTGAAGTAAGGAAAAAAGTCTTCCGCGCATTTATACTTTGTCTGAAGAGCTCTATGAAATTAAACCAAAGTTATTCCTTTCATCGGAAAAGAGCCCACGGACTCATCAGCTACTTTGAAAGCATTGACAAACACTTCACAGACAAACTTGGTCTTTTTTACTTCTGCATCTTCTCCTTAAGCCTAAAGTTCAACTAAAAGTAATTATTTTGGTACAGCAGTAGGAAGCAATCAGTATGATAACTAAACAATTCACGTACCTAATAGAAACAGCAGCGGGATGACAAACAGTAATAGCTTAAAAATATTTTGAAGGCATCTAAAGGAGAGGAAAGAAACAATGCATTTATTATGTAATATCTGCGTAAAGAATTTGCTCACAAGAAGTTATTTGGAAAGAATACATACCTTCTAAGAAGAAACACCTTGAGCAAAGACAGCAAATTAACAAGTTGATACCAGCCAGTTCTAAGCAACCTGAACATGCCAGAAGCTGCCCTCCCTAGAAGACAAAAGCAGTGACATGAAATATAGTTATTGCAGCACATGTTCAAGGAAACCTAACAAAGGGACATGCAACTGTGGCCAAGAGTACTTTGCAGAGCAGAGAAAGGCACGAGCACAGACAACGCACGCAGATTAACATCTAGGTTTATATCACAAGCATGGCAACATTATAAAATCAGGTACTCAACAAAAGCAATAGCCATGCAAAAAGAAGAAACACTCTCTTGTTTTAACAATGCTATCTTGCCAGAAATTAAACAGTAAAGTTTGAGTCCAAGTTATCACAGGCTGAGGACCTCAGTATGTTTCAAGAAACGCACAGATTAGCAGAACGAGTTTTTGCTAAGAGGAACACCATGATCAGAAGTGACTACCAAACCAAAACACACCCCATTTTTCTTGACACCCCTTATTTGAGTTATTCACATACTCAGTCCCTCAAACAGTCTGGTTAGTCTCCCATTATGCCTGCGAACAGAAGCATACTCTCTCATTAAGCACATTTTGGTCAATAAAGCACAGTAGCATGTGCATTTCAAGATATAAAAGCTACAGCATAAGCACAGCAGAATTAGTGTAAGTCACCTACTGCAGATTCCTACTTTGCCAAGTACAAACAGGCAACGTACAGACATACACACAAATTAGGATAGTAACCTGGAGAAAGAATGGCCAGCCAAAGTAGAGACAACACCTTCTGAGAAACAAGCCATCCAGTTGCTCCCACTGTTCGCAACACGTGAAGCATAAAGTAACCTAGATTATAACAAATTAACTATATGGTAATAAGCTTAAGGTTCTCTTGCAGCACATGCACTAGAATAAACTCAGTTACCCTGATCATTACTTGTTCTGCACTATCTTAAAACATACTTTCCAGTAATCTACAGACTTGTCTTTTCAGTATTTAAAAGACAAGTAAATCACTCAAATATGAATCCAAGTAAAACCAAGACAGTTTAGAAACAGAATCCTCAGGTATAGCAAGAGATAATGATCAACAACCTCTATGTAGTTAGAATACTATTTCTACACAAAAGAAGAAAGTTTACATTTTGTATCATGGCATTATCAAATAAACATGCCAAATATAACGGATAATACCAAAAAAGTAATACAGTAAAATATGTTTTAAGCACATCACTTTAAAAGTGTCGTATTTGTTCTTAATTATTTATCGAGTTTGTTATCTAGGTTCATGTTAAAAAAGGAAACAAAATTTAAAAACCTAGTGAAAGAGTCAATGTCATCCCCGATATGCTGATAAACAGGAAAAAATTCCCTAATGAAAGTTACAAGCAATTAATTTTCATTGAATTGAATGCTCAAGTATCTTCAGAGTATCAGTTTTGAGTCTCTTAAAACAAAAGCCAAAAGCAGCAGGTTACAACAAAATGCTGTAACTTCAATCCCACTGAAGCCAACAGTTACTGTATCCAGGACTAGGACTGTTTATTCCATAGAACAAATTACATAAAAGACATTTAGAAAGTAATCCTACATTTTTAGATTAGCAGGTACGTCTGGGTTAATCTGAGGGATTATAGATATACCAACCCAATATTTTGCAAAGCATTTAGGTGAATGAAGGGTATCAAATCACTTTCCTTTGCTGAATAAAGAGCACTCAACAGATTCTTGATGCCTCTGCCATTCAAGCTAGGGAACGTTCATCTCACAGGGAAGAGTCTATCACTATATAAGATTCCTGTAAAAATTGACTATCACTAGAACAAAAATAAAATGTTAAAAACCCTTTATTTAAATTATCTGCATACCGATACCTCACGTATTGCTTTTATTTAACAGCAGCTTTCTAACCTATCAAGAGTACAGACTTCCCCAAAGTGCAATAAATTAAAAGTTTGACTTTTCTTTCTAATACACAAGATATATGCTGTCACCACAGCTTGTTTTTAAATAGGTAAGCCATCTACCAAGCTTGTACAAAATCCAGTATCAGCACAAGAAGTCAGAAAGGAAAGATGTTGAAAGATGTTAAGCAAATTAATTTCCTAGACACTTTACATTTTAGTCTACATTGATAGATGAAGATTAAAAAAAAATACAGAAGAGTATGAATGATTAACATTGAGACATTGTGATGCAAAATAAAAGCAAAAAAAAAAATGTCCAAGTCAACCTGCATAAGAAAACGTGTGCGAAATGGTCCTTGCTAGCCTTTTAGCCCTTGAAGACTGCATGTGCTCTGTGGTGTATGTTTCAAGCTGTTTCTTCCCCTTACAGTCATCACCTGTTGGTTGTGGTAACAGATGATTAATGGGACAAAACCAGGATCAAATCAAGATTGTTACAGGATAATTTGAACAAGTCTACTTCACAACATCGGTTACCAAGCCAAGAACAATTAAGCAAACTCCAACATACTAAAACTTGTCTGGGCTACAGTATACCAGGTAATCACTTTTCTCCCCTCTACACCTAAGCTAGAAGACAAGCATTTACTGTGTAGCTTCCATAGCTTCATTAGAGCAACACCCTAGTATACAGCCCAAGGCTAAAGGTAACAAAGTGTTATACTTACATATTGATTCCTCATTCACATCAAGATGGCTATCCTCTCTGTAAAACTCCTTTACATTCATGCCTCCACAGTAATCTGAGTGAGCTGCAATATATCCAGAAAGGATAAATGGAATGCAATTCTCAAGCTCAAAGCCCTTCAAATATCTAGATTTTAACTAAACTTGCTTGGTTCACTATTAAAAGCCATGTTACCCACAGGAAACCTGAAAAATGACCATGGAAGAAGTATACCCTTTGCAATCCTATTTCTTCTTCCTTAAATAAGAAGGGGCTTTTTGGTTCAAAAAAAAAAAAAAAAAAAAGAAAATCTTTCTGCTTCTTTTCAGATAGCAAAGTTAAATTAAAAAACAAATACTAAGTAACAATTCATCAAATCCTGAGTCTCTATTCCATCAGTCAAGTGAGCCACATCTTTGTGTTTTTATCAGAAATCTTAAGCGACTGAGAAGAGAGCACTGAGAGAAGCTATAGAGCACTGAGGCAGAGAGGCCAGGAAAACACAAAAGTTTTATACACACATAAAAATCAGTTACCTTCTATCTAGAGTGATTTAACTTCACTCATAGAGCATATGTTACAGAAGGAAAAGCAAAGAAGAATTGAACTTTTTCAAGGAAAACAAGATGTGCATTATAGTAACACAGAGCAATGACTGGAGTTTCAGTTTTACAAGACTGATCTAACCAAGCTTTAAGTGCAAAATGGCCTGAAAGATTCAAAGAAGTAGCCCAAACCTTGGCAGCCATTGAAAAGTTAAGATTCCACACTATCACACAAAACAGTTTTGAAAAACAACTTAAGCTTCTACCATCTTCTAGTAAAAATCAACATGGGAATCTTAACTGTAACACAGATGTCTCTCACATACCTGGATCCTGATACTTCCAAAACAGGGTGAAAGTATGAAAAGGGCAGCACAAGTGAGAGAATTAAAAAAATAATAAGATAGAAAGACAGGAGCCAGCCAAGACTATAAAAAAAGAACACCACAGTGCCATACATGAAGTCAGTAAGAAAAAACACAAAAGAAAGACACACTGGTTTTCTGTGGAGACCAAGGAAGACAACTGAAAAAGTACCTTTAAATTCATAACTCAGCTTCAGCAAAACCATTTGAAATAGTTGCACTAACAGGGATGCAAAAGATGTTGCAGTATGTTTGACCAATCGCAGAATCTTACTCATGAAGAAATAGGTGCCCCCTATTAAAAAAAGAAGTGCGAATACAAATTATTCACCTATTCACCTACATAAAGATGTATCTCTATTCGCTGATGACCATTAACTTGCAGAGAAGTGATGATGAAGCATCAAAAGCCTTAGCCAGGAGCATGACACTCAAGAAAGCATAGTCCGAAGAGTCTAGATGCATTTGGTATTACAGGTGGATGTTTTTGCAAGAACTATACATCCTGAAGAAAACGCCTTCAAGACAATGGCTTCAGTGCAAGTACTTTTCCTTAGTGAGAATTAAGAACTCCAGTGAATAGCGATGAATTCCTTGCTTACAGAACTAAGGATTTCTCAGCGATTTGAGCTGTCGATTGTGATTTTGAGAGTCACAACTCCAAACAATTTGGATTTACAAGGGATAGGATTTTTTACCTTCTTGCATTTACACTAAGGGAATAACATTACCGTAGAGGTCTGCCTCAAATGCTGAGGAGATTTCTCCTTAGAGCAGCAGGAACAAAAATCAGTCCTCTATAGCACTGCTTTCCTAGTATCACAGCCACATTCCAAAAACCTGCCATGAGTCTGTGCTGTCCCATCCCCAACTCAACCTCAATTGCTAGATTAGAGTTCAAAAGAGTATATAAAGATGCATTCACTTCTAAGATTATCCTCTGTGAATACAAACTCTGGAACACAAAAACTCTCATACAGTTTCAAAAACTATTTTGCCAAGACAACAGAATTCCTACCTGGGCTATACAACTTCCAAAAAGAAATACTTGTCTCAAAGTGTTTGAAGTTATACCTTACACTCCAAAACAGGTTTACTGCTACTGAAAACATGAATTATTCAAGAATAACACATTTACAGAATCCCTAAAGATGTTCCTTTCTAATTCAAGGCCTTTGAAGAAACAACACATTAGTGATCAGTGAGGACTTCCAACACTCAAGAAACTCAGGATGCTATGCAACAGATACAGAGACACAGCCAAGACATTGATGCCAACTATCCACTAGCCAGAGAATGGAAATTGCCTTGGAAAGGCAAAAAAGTCTTTTTTTTCCCCCAGCAGATTCACATGTTTTCAAGTTTCAAGAATATAGTCACTAAAGACTCTTTCCAAATAGACTTTAATCCCCTCTGGAGTTCAATTTTGAGTGGTTGAGGTTCAGCTCTTAAAAACCGCTCTAGTAGGCTAGAAGGTTAAGTAGAAAACCTATACAGAAGTAGACAGGTATCTCCAAGTTTTCTGGGGTAACAGAAACACTGCTAAGTAACAATTCTGCTCAGTCTTGAAAGTTCAAATCACTTAAAAAAATAATTGGACCGTATCAGAAAAAGTTTCCATTTGAAAATCCATTGACAGACACATGTGGGCTGATAGATCAAGAGACACTTAAATATCAATGCTGGTTACAACAGCACATTGTGTTTCATATCAGTTTGGACATGTAACTGATTAAGATACCATGAGTTTCAACTGATATAGAAACAGAAGTATTTCATACAATCCAATCTCTAGAATTTAATTATTGGTTAATATAACAGGGGAGGAAGAATACTTAAATAGCACTACATGGAAAATGCATCAATTAAGCCATATAACATTCTGCTATGTAAACAAAACACATGAGAAAGTTACTTACTAGATGTATGTTTCTGGCTCCTGTCCCTAGAGTAAATTCTGGAAGATGGCACATAAGAAGCTGATTTTGCTGTAAGAGCCTCCTTCCGTTCAGAAAGCATGCTGCAATCACTGCAAGTGTAGCCATTTATCATTGTGGTCTGTGTTTCTGCTGTTGCTATATCTCCATTTCCCTGTGTTAGCATAGTATCACTACCTAGCAAACCAAGAGTAGAAAATTCAGTGCAAAAATTACTGACTTCACTAGTTACCATTAAATAGAATGCACGGAAAAGCAAAAGGAAGTGTAGTTACCTTTAGGTTCGCCATCGTCATCAAGACCTTCAAAGAAGAAAAAAAAAAAGAAAAGAGTTCATTCCCAAATATAAGGAAGCCCCATGATCAACTATGATATCTGACATGAACTCAAATTAGGACTAAGATTAATTTTCTTTACATTAATTTTCTTTCTTTTCTTAAACGATTGGTATTTAACTTTTTTAAGTTTATCACATGAGCAAAGCCTATTATTAATATAGTAGGGCAACAGTTAATAAAAAGCATTCTATCACAAAAGCAGCAAAACATGAATGACAACTACATTTTCCCTTAACTCCCATTTGACTTCAAATCAGCTAGTTACAAGCTTATGCTGTTTTTGTTGCTTAGAAATTAAATTACACTTTGGTACTACCATGTTTTACGATTCTGTTTCAAGAGACAAGTAATCTAAGTTTTAGCATGCATTCTACTAAGTTCGAAACAATTCTTCACATTAATACTCTCAAGAGGTCACAAGCATACTGACTAAAAACAAAGTAATCTGAACTGGGAGATACCATTAGCCACTGATCTCCTGCACAATACTTTATATAGTTAACTCCCATATCTTCCTCTTCAGTGAAAAAAGACTCCAGAAAAGCATAGCTGTACATACTTGCTAAAACAAACCAACCAATGACACACACAAGAAATCTCTTGGGAAATCCTGAAGTACTGCTAGGTTAAAGCTTTCAGATTAAGGTATTTTAAGTTCAAACATACTACTGCCTATAACAAAGAAGAAAATCCTTGTCCTTTGTTTTTTCAAGAGAAACTTCATCAAGTTATGTGTTTATTCTATGCACATTTTGAAATGATAGAGACAAAAAATAGAATTTAGAGTTCATATCTATAAATCTATACCATTTATGGTGTTGTGTCACATGATTGTGTACTTTTGGTTTATATATCAGCTACACCGTGCAGCATGTCCCGATGTTGACTAAGCCAGCAAAACCAAGTTGCCTGAAGGAAATTTGCACTCCAGAAATCTTAGCAAGCAGACACCTACAGCACAAGTCAAAGTAGGTGAAGGTGTTTGGGGGCAGGGTGGAAAAACAGGTGGGGAAGACATGGACATATGTTTATACACACCAAACCATGTGGTCTTCACAGTTTGATATGACCAATAGCAATCATTACATACCCCAGAAATGATCAACTGCTGTCTGCTCTCGAATCGAAGATTCATCCAATACTGTGGACACCATGGATGTATCAGTGGTATGGCTATTGAAACTGCTTTGGCTATACATGGGAGAGCTGAATAGGGTTTTCCTTGGTGTGTCTCTCACACTGCCGGATTGTTTATTTGTACTTTTGCGCTGCCTTACCACCCTAGAGAACAAAGCAAAGATAAAAGAGACATAGCACTAAAGATACAAGTTTGTTTTTAATAAAGTCAAGCTTTTTCAATACAGATACGACTAGACAAATCAGGCTTCAGAGAAAATTCTCACTTTAAAGCATCTACAGTTCTGCAAAGACTTCATTATAAACCACATAATGAATAACATTTTCAAAACTACGATAGTAAACATTGAGAACAATGAATAAAACAGGTAAACTATTTTTGTACTATCATGTTCAAACAGCAAGTCTCAAGACTCCAATAAATTGTGATTATAAAAATGCTTACTTAGAAGACTGTTCTCTGAAAGTCACGTTTCCAGAGTAAGAGCTGTCATGAAGGGTATCACTTCGGGCATCATCTGTTTTATTAAATCCTGCCGCAGCTAACCGTAAACTACGCCGTGACATTCTTGGTGAATCAAATACTGGATCTATTTTGTGTTCAATTTCAAAATCCAAAGCATCTGAAGAATAACTTGAACTAAAACAAAATAAGAACAGCAAAGTTACCAGGGTTGAAAAGAAAATTCTTCTAGAAAAAAAAAAAACACATGCCATTCAAGCTAGATTAAGTTTCCATTAAAAATAGTTTATCCCTGGTTGTGGAGCAAACCCCACAAGATATGCTGTGTTACTCAAACAGTTCAGGAATATGTAGGTATTCAAGGTTTCCCAAGCAATTCCTATTCCGCGTTTAACAATGGAAAGCAAATCACAATTAGAAAGAAACAACTACCACGGAAAGCACATTTGCAGTTGACCCAGAGGAAACATTCATAGTGCAGCCCCAGACACACAGAACTTTTGAGACCAATTGAGGAGACGAAGCCATTTATGACAAAGTTTCTTTATCATGCCTAGCAGCAAGTTAAAAATCATGGTACACTCTAGGTACACAAGGTAAAGTTTCATTTTCAGGTGTTTTTTTTTTGTTTAAGTTTTGTTTCATGTTTCATCACACAAAAGGCAAATTTACACACAGACAAGCTTCACACCAATATCCCAGGAACACTATACACACCTTTACACTTAATTCTCTCAGAATCCTCCTGAAAACTCGCAACAAAGACAAAGCAGCAACACAAGGCAAATATAAACAGATTAAGCAGAAGAATCAGTAAGACACGCATTTATTAAGAGAGGTTTAGCCTTGAGCTAAACTTGCACTCACAACGAATGGAAACATTCAGTTATGTAATTGAGCAGAGCTTGTCATCATAGGGCAGCATGCAGCAGGCCAGCTCCTAAAACCACTCAGCCCTGTGAACCAAAGTGTCTAAACTTGAAACGCTCTAGGTCAGTGTACCAACGGAGTCTGTCCCCTGTTGGGCCACAGAAATATGTAGAGCTGTAACAGAAGTTAATACTCCTGGGGTTGGGTTTTCTTTTTTGAGGGGAAAAAAAAAAACAAAACTGAGAAACGTATAAAGTACTGAAGCAGCCTTCTCACCAAAATCCCTAGAACGAACAAACAAGTTAGAGCTGAGCAAATATTCTGTGCAATGAGAATTTGAAATGGATGCTTTCCCGTTTTAAGAAGGCATACAAACAGCTGCTGTAAAACAAATTTTTGCAAAACCAACCTTTCTGATGCAAACAATTATCTTAGGAGTCAGTAAAAATCACAGAACATTACAAAGTAATTGTATGGTAAGTAGTGCATTACTCTGGCATACAGCTAAATTAACATCATAAGTCCTCCTACCTACACTTACAGCAGTGACTTAATTCTGATGAGGGGGTGCTTGTGAAGCAAGTTTCTTGATTGCTCCACAATGTGAAGTAAAGCACGTAACACGCAACTGAGTTAGAGCACGTGAACTGAATTTCTTTTGCCTTAAAGAAACTAGTTGCTTTCCTGCAATGTGCTGAGTTCGGTGCTCCAGCAGCAGAGGACATTCAGCCCACAGAACCAGACTAGGGTTTGTCTGGAATAGCTTCTTCTATTGCCCAGAGGTAGGCAGATATTACAGCAGGTGTCTGGCACTACCTGCCTGATTGTACTGATCTGCTTGCTAATGCTGCCATGCACAGTGCAACCTTGGGCAAGGCAGGAGCCTTAAGCATGGCTTAAGATCAATCTGGCATACTTTACTATATACATTATGCTGATTAATCCTTCCTGACATTTGGGGTGAGGGGAAAAGGAAACAGACAGGAGTGTCCTCATGTGAGAACAGACTTAGTTTTCATCTGGATAGGCACAGAAGAATGTCATTTATAGTGTTTTCAAACATGGTACATTTAGGCAGCTTGCATTGTGAGAGATGTGAAGAGAGAATACAGATTAAATATGGCCCTTCCTGTTGTTCATTCTAAAAGGACTAGCCTCAATAGTTTACTGTTGAATGCCTCCCTAAACAGTTGTTTCAGAACTCAGTTTTGCTATTTACACTTGCCACTATCATTTGCTTTGCCTCATCTTTGCCCAATGCTTCTTACAGACACTCAATTCACAAGAACACAAAGTACACAGGACAAGCTGACAGCTGTAAGCAACCTCAATTTGTTTCTGTTTGCGAACACTTGCTGCTATTAGGTATGTCAGTGAGCATTTGTATCAATTTGGGTTCAATACACAGCCTGGAGTTGGGCTCTACTACCTAAAAAAATAAACATATAAAGTCACTGTACCTTTTCCTCTAAACTTAAAAAAAAAAAAAAGCTTCTCTTGCTTATGCGGGGAAATAATTCTTTTCATACTGAAATAAAGTCTCCAAAGGCAGGACAGTATCTAGACATCTATCTTGCCATCGCACTCTCCACGTTTTGGGAAGCAGATTTTTTCCTTCCACCAAAGGCATTACAGCAAACAAAAAACAGTCCTTTCTTTCAGGAGACATAAGTGAACCTGTACATGGATGGCTCCTACCTAGTATGTACAGCTAGCCAAAAAACATTAAAGGCAGGATGCAGTTAGCCTACTCTGCTAGGTTACCTAGGAGACAGTGCAGATGGGTTCCTTCCCCTGACAAGCAGCTCCCTCAGCTGCGGGCAGACCTGCTGACTTATCCAGTCTTACATCTATTTCCAGCTTCTTAGCTGTTACCTTGATACCTCCTTCACAAGAGATCTGCAGAGTAAGAATGCCCTAGAATTCAGTGGGGTTATTCTCAAGTTGTACCTTTACAAGTTGCATGAGAATGACATCTGCCATTTTTAGCACACATACACGTCTAGAGGACAGCATCATGTATGTTGTGAGTATTCCTCGGAACAAAGTGGGCATTAATGCTCTTGATTTGTTAAGATCACAGTAGAAAAATGTTATAGTTCACTTAGGTGTAAACAGACACCATAAAACACAGACACAGGCATACAAACAGTATACGACTGTTTATATGCCTTCTGACCAAGGCCTCACAGACTCACAGAATGGCTTGGGTTTGAAGCAGCCTTAAAGACCACCCAGCTCCACCCTGTGCCGTGGCAAGGATGCCACCCGCTAGGTCAGGGTGCTGTCCAACCTGGCCTTGAACATCTTCAAGGCATTACTTACAGCAACTGACCAAGGGCGCTACTCTAGTCCCAGAATACACAAAAAAAAAGTCACTTACCTAACTACTTTACTGAAAGATGAATCCTGATTTAATGCTTTAGGACAAAATTAAACCGAAATTTTATCATTTTAATTCAGGCTCAGAAGAAAAAGAAGTGTAGAGGTACCTGAATTGACAAAAACATCTCAGAAGATGTTGTTTCAAAAGATCTCAAGAGGAGAGATCAGCCTCAAGAGGGGGCGTAAATTACATGTTGACGAGCGATTCGCAAGTCTAACTCGCATTTTGAGGAGGATAAAAGGTTATTTAGCTGTATCAGTTTAATGTTTTTTCTGATATGGACTGAAAGAGTACAAGCACAAAGCAGAGGCACTACAAACAGCTATGAATACACAGCGATCCCTCTGAGTATTAATAGAAATTCTATTAATAGTTTATAACCAACTCTATTAATAGCTTTATGGCATCTGGATTCATTAAACTTTTTTCCAATGCTATACACACCAGCAAATTTTTTTAAAAAAAGCTCACAAACAGATTTCGTAAAGATGGAATTGTCAACGTCAGAACAAGCCTTATCAGGATATAAGAAAGCAAACACAGGCAAGGATGGAAGGAATGAACTTCGCCATGAAAACACTTCTGATTAGCAACTCCCCTAACTCACCCTTTCTTCAGGTTATTCCAATATTAATTGACACAACGCTGAAAAAATTACATGAGTAATACGTGGCTTTCTGCTGATTCAGCATGCAGACTGCAGTTTACTCTTAACACCTTGAAAGCAGGCATTGCACCAAGCAGTTTTCCCCCATTATTTTAGGATTTTGGGTTTCATATAAATTTTCCAAGAGAAAATGTTAGAGTGCTGTCTAATCCTTTGTTCCTATACAATAGTTGCAATGAGAAAATTTTTACCTAGTTCAACTATACCTGCCTCCATTAAGGCCATTTTTAAATTTCAGCTTAGCAAGCTCTGTTTTAACACAGCAAAATAGGATGCCAAAAAGCTCTGGTAAGTGTAACCCTCTCCTTCTATCAATGATTCTTCACAATATATCAGCTTTGCAATGTAATAATCTTTGTTTACATAGGAAGTCAAACACTTTCTACATACTTCACTTTCCACACAAAAGCTACTAAAGTTAGAATGAACTATACTTCAAATTCCCAATAGGACTTATCATTCTGCATCCTCCCTTCCTGGCAGGCTAATCTTGCTCGTATGGTATTCCTGTCCGCTTCAGTGGGAAGCAAACTCATAGCTGACAAAATAGTAAGTGAGGAGACAAACCTAGGTCAGAATGAAATTAACATGGGGTTAGAACAAGCATGCCACTGAAGTTCACATTCCTAATAGTTTTCAGAAGAGTATTAAAGCGTAAATAATTTAAAAAAATATTGATAACTGAAGTTAGTACTAAGATCTTCTAATTCTCTCCTCTGCAAGAAAGGTTAGTTCCTGTGGAGAAGATTGTAGTGTTGAACATAGTATTGTTTCAGACAAATGTAACAACACAGGAAAAGAAATCAAATTAGATGACAATTGCACAGCTCAGTTTAAGAAAGATATGCTCACACAGACATCAAATCACCATCTACACAACTGAAGGAATCAAAGTCATCTTCTATTGTCCAGCAAGCCCTTTCTTGAAATTAGCAAGCACACTTGTATTTAATCAACATTTAACCAATTGTTTTTGAGCTTCAAGAAGAGATGCAATTTGTTTTAATTGGTACAACATAAACACATTCCATTTTGCAAGAGCTTCTGACAGTCTATAGTTAAGGAAATGACACTCCCCCAGATGAAAAAGCTACACAGTTTTAGAGTATACAAAAGCAATAGTATTAAATTATACAATTTTGCCAATTCCTGGCTTATTGGCAAGTAGTCAAGTATTCTGAAAGCTAAATACTAGATTAACACACATTAAATACATAATAATGATTTACAAGCACAGAATAGAAGAAGAATCTTAATGATTTTTTTAAAATCCTAAAATAGCCAGACCAGTAACTCAGACCCATTCATGCATACTTGCTTCAAAATGCCTCTATTAATTCAACAGGAAAAACTAGATGGATTTAATCAGCAGACAATCTCCTCTATTGGTATTCAAAAAACTCAAATGGGTATTGCATCTATTTTGAATAGCATAATACTGAAAATAGTAAACACACTACAGAGTTTTCTGAAAACTGAAGTGTCTAATGGTCAGTTTAATAAAGACACAGGGAAAAACCAAGCTCATTAGAATACAGATTTTTGTATTTGCACAACAAGCGATTCTGATTTTAAAGAGTGATCAATACACAACTTCCAGCCAAATTCCACACTAGCTGCAATAAGGACATATTAATCAGTATTTTAGAGTGGAAAATAACACTAAGTCACAAAAGCAAACACACACAACTTGCAATACAAACAGAAACATCTAAGAATTTAGCGATATTTAGAGAGCGAACAGAAATCGTAACTAGGTGGAGACCAGTTTATTCATAGCAACTAATAAACACTGAGTCACATCAGTCATTGTGCCATTAGTTCAGCATGTATCCTTTCCTCCACTTGGGACACCAGTTATTTTCAAAACAGATGTGTTAAGGCATGCTTCTTTAAAGAGGCTGTCTACTTACCGTGAAAGCTATACTCTCCAGAATTAACAACAGTCAGAGAACAGACAGTTTCTCTACAAGAAGAAAAGAGTTCTCACCTGAGTGCATATGTATAGCCAGTGTTCTCTGGCACACATTGGGGAGGAGTATACATGTGAAGTCGTGAAAAATCCATGTTGACTGTTTCAAATCATACTGTAAAAGGTGAAAATAAAGCAATGCAATGACTTAAAACTATGTAAAGCCAATGTAAGAGCCCTTGCATTGTTCAGCCTGTGTTATGAAGTATTGAAATAATAAAAGCTGTTACCAAAAATATGGAGCTCTCAGTATTTCAGCAGTATTGCTGCTAGTGCTAGATAGCCCTTATCATTACAGCATGAAGCTCAGTGTACTTCTGACTGCAGTTGGGTGTTGTTTTTTTTTTTTTTTTTTTTTGATACTCTATTTTTGGCAATTTCCGAGTTCCCTGGAACATTACTGTAGCGTCAGCCAAGTCTTTATCACCACTGAACTACACCAATTCTCTATGAACTAAGTGATGCTGCCAGCCCCAAAAGTTAAAAATGTAGATTTTAACATCTTGCCTTGCTGTCTCTTCATTATGAGTTTTGCTTCAAAAGCCCATTTAGCAATGCACGGGCTGTTTTGTGCACTAACAAAGTGTAATACATGAAACTTGAGAAAGTTTTTACATATATTCAAATCATTTTATTCTATAACCTTTGAACACCATCCAGTAAGCAGCAAGGTTCCCTGTGTTTCATATTAAATTTTATTTATTCTCAATTAACTTACTCCTGTCATAGAAATACTAACACGCCCTAACTGAAGAGCCAACTGCAAAATGACTCACGTGGCTAGAATTTTCCAGAGTGCCAACCACTTAAAGAAAACACACACACTGAACAAAAACAAACCCAAAAACTTGTAAAAACTCTTCACAAGGTCTTCGAAAATATATTAAATTTAGGAAGGGAAAAAATGATGTATCAAGAAACTTGCATGACTATTTGTAGTGCTATATAAACTTTGACTTTTAAAATATCTGCAAAAAAGCTTAATACTGTCTCTACTCAGTTACAAGAAAGATGTTTTGCTTTTCTAGAAAATAGTCTTTGATTGTAGGTTACTCATGGTTAACAAGTAGGGACCAGGCTATTCTGGAATCGCATGGTTAGCAAAGTGGAATCCTATCTATTTTCAGATTAGATATGGCTCCTGTTTCAGCAGCAGTAAGAGATATTCCACACAACTGTATTGACATGCCTAAACTAAAATGAAAATATCCCTAGCTACATTGTAATCAAAACATCAACAACTATCTCATTTTGGGGTTGTTTACTATGCTGAACTGAGTTTTCATTTGTATAGTGGCCTACACATAAGAAATAAGGACAAAAAGAGTCACAGGTACAGCTAATGTCAGTTCAAAAGGAAATCTCTGCACATAACACTAAAACACCGCTCTTTGCCACTCCACCTGCAGCCCCCAAATCCTGGTATCAGGTTGGATGGTAAGGCCGGGTTGGATGGGGCTTTGAGCAGCCTGGTCTGGTGGGAGGTGTCCCTGCCCATGGCAGGGCATTAGAAGTAGGTGATCTTTGAGGTCTCTTCCAACCCAACCCATCCTACAATTCTGTCAATAGGGTAGGGGGATATTTCCACTGCTACTGACAGGTGTTCCCCTCTTGTTTTTACATCAAAAGTTACAGGCCTAAACACTAGGTTTCTGAATGCTAGCACCTCCCATGGATTTGTGGTGTTAATGAGAAATAAGATCTCTGGCGTCTGCTCTTTACACACTAGTTTTTGAAGATTAGAAAAAAAGGCATTTCCATTAAGTCATCTTTCTCTAAATTTGCTTCACTTGTCCCAGAGCCATAATGCTTTCACTGGCTTGTGCATCACATTTGTTCTTGCTTAGAGGAAGTTTGACTCAGTAGTGCAGAAGCATTAGCAAAGCAGTCTAATTCTTTGCTAGAATAAGCAGCACATACTGCTGGAATAAACAGCAGCCGCTGCCATAGTTCAACAAACAGAGCTCATTTTAGAGCTTAGAAAACTGAGACCAGAGAGCAACGAGCCCCCCAGTAATGAATACAGTAAATTTCAAGTTGAGGGATGTTGACATTGTGCCATCCATAAGTCCAGTCTAAACTGGCAATTCAACAACTGATGTCATGCTCCTGACATCCAGCAATATTTTCCCACATAGGGAACTTGCTCGCATAGCCTAGCTTTCCATAGCTACCAGCCCTCCCTGGGTCTGCTACTCATGTGGGCAAGGCAAAGGCAGACCAAAAAATAACATGCTGGCTCAGTTGTTTTTCCCGTTCTTTTTGCCTTCCCCAACAGTTCCCTCTTTACTTGATTTCTGAAGAAATCAAATGCTAGAATTGCCGTTATTTTATTTGATGAAGTTTGAAACATACCATTAAGCTACGTAAAATGCATACTTGACAATGGTATTGCTAACTGAAAAGGCTTGTATGCATTAATGCCTTGGTCTATTAAGAGTTGGCTTTCATAGCACCAAGTAGGGACAAGGAGTTCACCATCTAAACATCCCACAGCTAGAAATCACTCTTAGAAAACTTAGGGACTTTGGCTCACTGTTGGTCTGATACTCTAAAATTAATTCAGAATAAAAGGAAAAATCATTTACTCAATTTTTCAAAGTAACAAAACTGCCCTGATTTAAACAGAACTTGAAAATAATTTTAATAGATATAACCACAACTTTCAAAAATAGGCACCTAAAATCTACTAAGAAGCTGGATTTAAAAACAAACAAACAAAAAAAAACCACAACCTTGCTACTTGCTCAATAGTCTAATTTTAGGTAGCCATTTCTTTAAGACTTCCTCCCCAAACAAATAATCAGCCCACATTATTCTTAAATATTCTCCATACTTATTACAGCAGAACTTTAAACTAAAGAGCAGACCAGGTGTGGTGGGTGGAAGACAATAACTTCCTCTAATTTGTTCACTCTTGTTTGACAGCACTCTAGCATTCACCCATCCCATTAATTCCTCCTGTTTATGAAACTTCCATGTACAACTGGAGCAGAAAAAAGGCATGCTAACAGAATAGTTTGGAATTTCAAAATCCCAAAACCTGGCAGGGGACATGAGAGGTAGCCTCAGTACTTATTTCCAGTTTCATCATTTTCAGGGGCTCACCAGCCTTCTGACTCGGCTACCATAGACCTGTCTGGACTAGGATTCATGCAGGCTTTGAGTACCAGTTTTGTTGGAAGCATTACTAGGCCCAGATTTTAACTACACCTTTTTTTTCCCTTTAGAAAGCCCATAAAGCATATTTTTATTACTACTTTTTTAAGCAGTTAGGTATGTTTTTAAGACAACTTAAAGGCAACTGAAGAGAAGCACACATTTAATCTGAATCAGAAGCAGCAACTAGATATCCCTGTCATACCACTACCTCAACTTACAGACCAGCTTCCATGTTCCTACAGAGGAGACAGCTGGACTATCTGCTTTTAAGGGAAGCAGACAAAAACAGTCATCTCAAGCATCATCTCTCTCTTGCTATTCAACTGAATGAGTCTTCAAGTAAGTCAGCAGAGTAGAAGGGCAGGAAAGACAAAGTTCTGAGCTGGGCAGAACACAAGGAAGCCCAGGGACTCTAATCAGTGCTGAACTGAGCTTTGAACAAAGCTCGCTGGCTGTCTCCAGAGGATGTTGACTATGAAGTGTCTGAGTGACACCACCCCGTAAGCCTGTTTACCTAACAGAACTATACACTTGATCATAACTTTCAGCATCAAACCACCTCAATAAAATCCTAGCAGCACTGCTGGAAGCTTCCTTGGTTTTATTGCTGTTGATAGGGGCCTTGGAGCACGAAGTGTCACAAGAGGGAAGGCAGCCCCAAATACACATTGTATATACACTACAGATATGTACCAAGGACAAGGATAACCTCCACATACTCTTTTTTGGGGGTACATAGACAAACATACTTTCTAGGCACTTTCTAACGCACACCCCTTGCGACAAAGGAAGCGGTAGATGGCCGTATCGCAAGTGGGACCCTGGCAGAGAAGAAAGACTTATCAGGAAGTCTGCTACAGAGCAGAAAACTGAAACTGAATTTCCCAAGGCCCGTAAAACTTTTGTAATTGCTGGACTACACTGTGACAGAGGACACAAAGGAAGCAAGCTAGGACTTTTGTAATACTTTAGCATTTGGGGGGGGGGGGGGGGATCATGAGTACTTATCAGTAAAATAAATCAGCTGTCTATAGCAAACTGACAGTTATGTCACAAATCAGGAGTGAGAAAGTTTGCAACAACGTTCAGCTTATATTATAGATTACAAGGTTGGCAACAAATGATGTATTTAAAGCCTGAGAAAGATGTCAGCAGTACTACAAGTAAAAACTATCCTACCCTTATATTTTAAAGCAAATAAACTTATTTAAGCAATTTTGATTTAAAGACCACAAAAACTACTCAACTTTTGGGCAAAATTATTAACAGCAATGGAAATAGAGCATGTAACCTTAGCAGTTCCTGAGAGCAACCTATTTTTACTTGTAATTTCAAATTTTATTCTAGTATTCAAAATAACAGAAAAAATTTATTCTTTGTATAAAAGGCAAAATAATTATACTCCATGAAGTATGTTTCCATATATCCAAATAACTACAAGTTTAAACAGGCTGAAGAGCAAAGAGCTCCATGCTAAATCAACATTTTATTAAAATACACATTCTTAAAAGATCAGCATTCTTTTAAAACAGAAGCAAACGAACAAGACAGTAATCAAATTCACGTTTTAAACTACACGTTACCGCTGAGTGTTGTAAGAGAGATCCCCAAACACAGCTGTCAAGCTGTAACGCTAGTAACGAAGAAGAGGTTTTTCACAAAGCAGTAATAGGGAATATTCGCTGTAAGCCCCCCTTTAAATGGCTTTTGAAGAGAAGGCTGATAGAAACCAGCCATACATGCAGCTACAGCGAAGCAATAAACACGGCTGCTCATTGTTTACACACACACAGCACCCGGAGCGCTGCATGGCAAGGCACTGAGTCACTTTATAAAGGAAGGAACCTCCACACTGTCTCACAGACAGGCACCGGGTTATTTTATAAAGCAGGGACCTCCACATCATCCCCCAGCCAGGTACAAGGAGCCCAAAGGCGAGGCCGGACGCCGCTAGCGAAGCGGCTCGGCACCCGCCGCGGACCTGCCTCCATCGGGTTCCAAGAGCCGCTCCAGAAGCCCGAGCTCGCTCGCTCACTCACGCAGCTCGCCCGGCCGCGGCCCCCCGCGAATGGCGGCGGTGCAGAGACCCAAGAAGAGCCCGGTACCGGCCCGGAGCGGAGCCGGGCTCTGCCGGCCGGGTGCCGGGCGTCCCACGGGCCGGCCCCACCGCTGCTGCCGAGCGCTGAGGGCAGCTGGCGCCGGGCGCCGTCGCAAAATGGCCGCCCGGGCCCACAAAGCCCGCAGGCCGCGGCAGTCGGGGGCGGCCGCTCCGAGCCTCCCGTGCCACTCAGAGCCGCGCTTGGAAGCCACTGGACGAGGCCACTGGGGCCAGCCCTCGCCGCTCTTAACCCCTAAGCTTCTGGGAACAGGACGGCGGGAGGGATTCGCTCTTTCGAAGCGCGGATTTGCGCCGCGTGCTCGTGCGCTGAGGGGAAGCTCGCTGACAGATAGCGAAAGGCGCGTTGTGCTCAGCATCTCGCGCTCTCCATTTACGTAATAAAATAACTTCAATATCAACTGTCTAACAACAAAAATCCAATCCAGCATCCCACTCGGTATCCGGCTCCCAACTCTTTACCTGTATACCCTCCAAAATCCTCAACTTCCACTCACCAAACCACGTGTCAGAGGAACAGCATAGCCACAGTAGGTGACGTATCACAGTTGAAAGAAGCCTTGATGACAGAACTCTACAATAAAGTGATCACTTACAACATACAAGCCCCACAGCTCACTTTCCTGTTATTAAAATCAACAA